>NW_028280823.1:1800000-2157500 GCF_059751285.1 Brachycentrus maculatus | reverse complement strand
CGCAAATGCCCAGACTTCCATATTCCTCTTCATCTTTGATGAGATTTCATAAAAATAACTCCTGTAATGAAAGATACTCCAGATTTTGTGAACAAGTATTTGGACACACTCAAAATGTTGTCGCGAAAGAGACATTTTATTTTTTATGTGTAAAACATTTTGAATACGTTAAAATTTGATATATAATATTTAATATTAATTTAATGGTATGGTTTAAGCGAGTCAAAGACCTTGACGATCATCGGGACGTTGTACGTGTATAACCGCGTTAGGAGAATCGTTTCTTTGGGGATTCGTATGAAGTCTCTTCGCCGTAAACCCAATAGATACGAGGCGACTTCCCCCACCCGGTATTATTCCAGCGGAAGTGCAGCTAACTTCACCCCGTCAGGGCAGCCATCGGGGTTCAATCCGGTTATCCGCCCCGCGAGACGGAAGCTTTTCTTTTAATCGAATCTATAAACAAAACTACCCTCAAATGTAAATTTGTACACTCAAACAAAAATTAACGAAAAAAATGCAAATGGGAACAATGTTATTCGAAATACGAAAAAAAAACAATTATTTTATAATTACAACATGATTCAATAGGTTTATTCGACATTTTCAATAAAATTGAACAACTTTATTTTTACCACTTTTAAAGTGGTTAAAATAAAGTTACTTTTGTAAAATATATAAAATATTCCACAAAGTATCTGCGAAAGACTTTCAGGAAACTTAGTTAAATTTTCGCGTATATTTCGCAAACATATACATATATTTATACAATTGTTTTAAAAATTACATAGCTGAGGTCACAAAGCCAATGTGATATGTAAACTAATTTTCAGAGTGCCATGAAATTTTTACACTTATCGTTTGACAGGAAGGTTGGTACTATCCAGACATCGGGATCAAAGCGAAGATTAATTGAGCTATGTACATATATATATATATATATATATATATATATATATATATATATATATATATATATATATATATATATATATATATATATATATATATATATATATATATATATATATATATATATATATATATATATATATATATATATATATATATATATATTTATATATATATATATATATATATATATATATATATATATATATGTATATATATATATATATATATATATATATATATATATATATATATATATATATATATATATATATATATATATATATATATATATATGTATATATATATATATATGTATATATATATATATATATGTATATATATATATATATATATATATATATATATATATATATATATATATATATATATATATATATATATATATATATATATATATATATATATATATATATATATATATATATATATATATATATATATTGTATATATATATATATATATATATATATATATATATATATATATATATATATATATATATATATATATATATATTATGTACATCTCTTATTCAAAACCGTAACTTGACCTCAAACTGGCGGAACGTCACCATCGTGATTTTTCTCTGTCGCACACTGTTTTATCGACGGAGCACTTTATAAATTAAAAAGTACAGAAATACATTTCTTAGCATTCTCTTTAAGTTCAAGATCTAGATTATCTGTGAAGTAACTTTCACAGCTTTCTGTCCAAAACCAGGTTTTTAATATACGACCGCTGCCTTCTTTTATTTCTTCATTCTTCCCCTTTGCTCTCACTGGTGATAGGACCTTTTAATCTCTTTCTTTTTTTTGCTAGTGATAAAACGTCGTGTCGTATCCTTAAGCTAAAATCTCAAACGTACAAATTCAGAACGATACCGGCCGCGCCACGGTTCAGACGTATCTCAGGGCAATATAAAAAAATATAAATATATATATTAAAATTTATTTTTTTTAACTATTTATGATGAAAAATATATTTTTTAAGCTCCTTATCTTTGAACAACTTGAACAACTCTTTATTGTCAAAAATATATTTTTATATCGACGATAAACTTAAACGATAAACTTATTTTTTCATATTTTCAATTTTATTAATATTTAAAGCATTTACTTTGTGGTTAGTCATTTTTAATTATTTTTTTACAAAAATGTTAATAATATTTGTATATAACCACTCACCGAAATTTTTATGTCTACCCGTCTCTTCGTCAGGACAATAACTACCAATTATTTTTCAATACAAAAAAGATGTTTTAAGCAAAAAAATCAATAACGTCAAATGTTACCTGGGCTTAAACAAAATTAAAATGTGATTTATCGTATATTGGACATTAATGCATAATTTTCAAAATGCTGATTCAGTATTATTTTAGTACAGTTATAGCCGCTCCTACATCTCATTTGCTTAATCTTCGAAGAATTCGTTTAAGCCGATTTTGCAAGCATGTAATTTTTAATGAATTAAAAATAAAAATTCCCTGCACATTTTCCGAGTAGCAAATGTTTAATTAAGATCTTCATACGATAAAGGGTGGTAAACTACCAAATTATGGTAAAAAATAACATTCTCCTACTACCCAGTAAACTCAAAACAGGGTTTTCACCCCCGAGAAACGTTGAGAAAATATCAGTTGTGAAAATAATTAGCAATTCAATTAGCATTTTATACAAGCGTATTACGTTTTTATAAACCTATGTAGAAACTACTATGCTTTAATTAAACTTCACTTCAATTTCACTTTCAATTATATCGTCCCATTTCCAACATACTTGTACAATATAATATACATACCAGAAGTTTAATTGTAATATGTAAAAAAAAATGTATCTGGAATAAAAGTGAAAAGATATCGCATTTAGAACGTAGTGTGGATAACTTTACTTCTTATACAACACCTTTTTTTTAATTCATGAAAACAAGACTAGTTTTGAGAACTACAGACGTTTGCATAAACAGTTGAAGATACAAACCATCGATGAGATAGTGTACATTTTTGTTTGTATTTGATAAAAAACATACGTGTTTATGAGAACATCTGTAGTTCTCGAAACTAGTCTTGTTTACATAAATAAACTCAAAAATCGACTTATGCAAGTGTAGTATTTTTATATTTTAACTATCGTGTTATTTCACAATATTTTCTACTGAGAAAATAAAGTTCTAATTTGATGTAAAAAAAATGGGTACTACTCTCTCCATTGTACCATCTGGAATTTTCGAACTAGAGTACGTTTCTAGAAACTAGTAGAAAACGACGTCTTCACTATAAAGCTTAATTGCACTTTCTAGTTTTCGAAGCAAATTTTATGGTCTGGTATTCAATGCCAAATCACGTCTAAGGAATTCCTATGCAAATCAAATCGGTACCTTTGCATATGCTTGCATCAGGTTGAGCACAAACATAAATTAAAACTCCAAATCTTCCATGTTTCTTATTCAAATGAGAACAAATTAAATTAAATTACAATGTTAACGTACAAGTATTTATTTTCTAACGTTATTTTAAAGTTTATTCGCGCTGGAATTAATTCACATTTACATACATAGGCACCCACGCGTTTTCTTTGAGACTTTTATTCATTTGTGAATAACGCTATAGCAAATAATGTTAGTGAATAGTGTTATTCTCTTTATAGTGCTGGAGTCAAGAGTCGAATGCTAAGCGTTTGATCGATAAACCGATTTAATTTACTGAAATAATATTTAGAGGCCGATCGAGTTAAACTACCTGCTTTAATATTTTCTTATACAATATATCCACTGTTAAAATGTTTTATTCCACCTACCACTTAAATAATAAGCTTTTATTCTTTCGAATTTCCTCGTTCAATAAATCATTTTTTTGTGATATTTTTTGCGAAATATATATTTTTTTAAATTATCTTAACGTTTTGCTATATCCAAACATTTTAAGAGTCGCCTATAATACTTTTACGAGAAAGGACTGTCGCTGTCATGAGTTATCTAGCGTTGTTTACTCAATGTTTTTCTGATATTTATTTTAAAAGTATCAACCAATCAATAAAATGATAAATATAATGATTTTTTTTTTACCTACTAAGGAGTTTCTTTTACACATCAGCATCTCAACATAGATAAAGAAGAATATAAAATTAAGATGGTGGAGTCATCACTTTACGCAAGTATAGCATTCACTATTCTATCCATGATTGACAACCACGCAACTCAATTTTTGTAACTCGTACATATATAATAACCCTCATTTCGCTTTATTTTTGAGTTCATGATTTAAAAAAAGAGTTTTTTGGTTGTTTGGTTGTTTCTGGCCCCTTGAGCTTTTCAATAAAATAAAATAAGTCAAAAGTTGACAAAAATAGGTTTATTAAGTTGAAAAATATACATCATCCCATTTTGATTTACCAATCTGTTTCAAAGTACATAAATATTTCCCAACCCCGCATATGATAATAAGTACGTGTATTGTTGACTGTGTATCCCGAAGTGCGAAGTAAAATGGGTTGGGTAATATTCCACCCTTACGTTGTTTTAAAATTGAAATTGTTACAGAACAACACTGGACTCTCGTTTCAAAGGGGCAGTTACTCGCGGCCAGTGACCGTGGTGAGTGGTGGCCCCCGATATCAGTAGCTTTATAAGGAGCTTTCAAAGCTCGATAAGTGTAAGTCTAATTTTTCTGAAATGGACTTATGACACTGTAAGGAATGTGGGTATGTTGTTGACAACAACATCCCGCAATGATGTGAATACCCACGTAGTCTAAAAACGTCATTCTAGATGAGTCTCTCCTTAAAAGCAGTCACTCACTCAGAGCTCCTAGTAACTTAAATATCTAACGTCAAAGAACTAGCAATCTTTTACAGATACTTTTCCACCACTTAAAGCTACACAGTTAGGTGTTAACGGGTACCTTACATTTTAAAATAAAGACTTATTTGAATTTATTGAAATACGTAAAAATCATTAAAATCATTGAAAAATCTAATATAAAATAAGTAAAGACAATAATTAAATAAGTTGGTTAAAACGCAGATTTATATGTTTTTTTGCGAAAACGGGTGTAGTTAAACTGTTTCGTATTATTTTTATTATTATTATTATTTTTTATCATTTTTATTATTAATATTAAGATTCCAAAAATTTCTAAATATTAAAAAAACCGAAGACTTAATGAAAGATGACGATATCATCATTAGCTGATGATTACCCTTTTTTTACAAGTATTTTCTTTTACTTCGCTTAAAAACATTTTTTTAAGTAAAAATGATATTTTTCTACAAACTTCAATTGTGTTTCTTGCAAAAAATGCCTTTTTCTATTCGGTCAAAATGGACTTTCACTGGTTGACCACTGAAACTCCATATTTGAGCAGAGTTAGCAATAACTATAGCTTTCCAGAAGGCATTACAGCTTTGCCTGGAACTTTATATATTGTACGGGTATGGCTAATAGACGCTCAGGTTGTGAAGAAAGTTCTTTCAAAGCTCACTCAGGATGGCTTCAACTCCAGGGATTCTACTTGAGAAAGCTTTCTCTCAGAGCCATGATTATTATTTTCACTCAGTTAGCTTCAATTTACTTAGTACTTAGTAAGTAATATTAACATGATGTTGATTTGTAAATTTGCAAATAGAACTTATGCCAACATTAATAACAAGGCATTTAGTAAATAATGTGTATTATTTTTAAAAGATTTTAAAAAGCAGCATTAGATATTATAAAACATTTTTTTCTTTATTGAATTTTAAATTAGGTAAACTCGTCCACGCGTTGATGTGCTTCAGCACAATAATAAATAATTAAATGCAAAATAAATAATAAAGTAAATTTCTCATATGTTAAAATTTACAACGCTTATGAAAATGGAAGTGAAAATGGAAATGAAAGTGTCGGGTTGTGGTCCCGTGGTTAGTGTCGCGGACTCTTTAGTTAGAGTTTCTCGGCTTGAACCTACAATTTAGTATCTACATATTTCTATTAATGAGCCGCTTAGGCTCAGAAATAATATAAAATTTAAATATTTTTGTTAGTAATAAAAACACAAATATTTTACCCTTTTATTAAAAAAAAATATTTAAAAATCTATGGATTGTTGCTCCATAGATTTTATTCAAAGCAAACGAAGGAGAAAAAATTCTATTTGACAGCATTTGTTAAGAAGCACGCCGTCCGCCATGAGCAATTTTTAGACTTACGGAGTAGCTGTTAGGTTCAACGGATGGTGCAGCAGCCATTACGAACCTTGTTTTTTATCTGTTACAGGTGTTTTTAAGTGTGAATATCTTAAGGAGTTTAATTTTTTTAACTAACGCACAGTTGCATATTTTTATATATCGCTCACTCCTTTCAATAACGTCATAAATCAAAAAACTAGATTTTTCAGGAGAACGTTTTTAAAGTTTAAATATATAATACAATGTATTAAAAATAAATATCAACTCACTTATTGAACTTTTTACTATGCAACAAATCTTTTTAGGTAAAACCTGAAGGTTTTTTCTCTATTTAAAAATATTTATTTTATTTAAAAAAAAAATAATACTTTTTCTTCAAAATGCAAAAACAACACTTTCTGCCCTGTAGCGGGTAAATATTAAGTTTAAAATATGCCTCTTTTGCTGGGATATAGTACATTTTTTGGGCATTCCAAAAACATGCCAACTCAAAATTCACGATTTTTGATTTATGACGTTCTTGAAAGGAGTGAGCAATATGATTTTTTGAATGTCACTTCAATTGTATTTGTCTGACAACTTTTTAAATTTTCGATTTAAAAAAATCCGTTTTCGGAATCTCGATTGAATTTATTTTCATGTGACGTATATATATACTCATAGATATCTTCCGTTTCTCATGGAAAATTGGAAAACGTAAACCGATATCATCCAAACGAAAATAATATAATAAAATCTCATTTAGATAAGAGCTCGAGGAAATTAAAAATGCGGAAAGATTTTCATAAGAATTTTCTTGAATGTTTAATGAAAACTTATAACAAGGAACGGTGACAGCCGCCACTCAGATGTATTTCTTGTTGATAGCTAATTAAAAAACATGTCGATTTACGTTTTCCATTTATTTGACTTCTAATGATTTCAGCATCAATAATAAATTATTTAAAAAATTATTATATTCTTTAAGCCTTACGGTTAAATCCGTACCCAATGGTGCATAAGGCACTGCATCGCATGGATACAGTGTTATTTTAATGCTTTCTTGTTAGTTACGATCAAGATGACACTGTTTCAATATAATGTACTGATCTATGCACCATTTTATGCAGATAAGGGTAAAATGCAATGGAAGATTATATTTTTAGAAAAATTATCAAGAATCGTGCATATAATGGTTAAGATGCTTTAGTAAGAAATAATGAAAGTAGAGTGAATGCTGTTCAAATGCATTCCCTCAAACGAATGTGTGGAAAATCATTGTATAACAGAAATAAAAATAAAGATATTGGAAATGAATGTAAAGCTTAGCTAGGGATAGTTTACAAGATGTAGAAAAGTTATTTAAGGTAGTATGGACATGTGGAGCGAGCGGATAGTGAGAGAACGACTAAGGAAGTATATTTGGCAAATATGAACAGGAGAACAGAAGAAAGACGGCCAAAAAAGACTAGACATGACCAGATCAATCAGAACCTCAAATCTGATGGTGTCAAAGGTCTATATAATTGGAGAGCATGTATGACTAGATGTATGGACGTTAAGGAAACTAGTAGTCTATGACGTTCCATCTTCTCTACCTACCCCTACAGAGAAAAGGCGTGATGGAAGTATTGTGTATTTAAACGTGGTACAGATTTAAAATGCTTCAAAGAGTGAATTTTCTTTCAATGAAATTTAAAACATGTTTAGAATGTTTACACTGAGAATACATACGTAAATCTCTCCAGTAAGGGTTTTCTCCTGTCCAAAAGGGAAGTTTTACATTAAATTTGCAATAACGCTCCAAGCGCTCGGCTTTTTTACTTTAATTGAAAAATCCGCCCCAGCTCAAAGAAACTCGTATCCACGAATATACACATACCTCTATTTGCACTCCCTTAAAACACTTTTAGCATTACACATATGTAATTCAAGATTTATCTGCATATGTGTGCATGTTGAGAACACAGTTTAGATTAAAACGTATATTTTTAATTTAAGTTTTACTTGGTAACACCGTATTTGGCGTTTGAAAATGATGAAAAATGTACCGAAACACGAGTTATTATATTATACTTAGTAAAGATTTTAAGAAATAGTGGTATTTGCCAAGTAAAACTAATAAAAAAATGGAATGGTGTTACCACAAAGTGACTGCCGAATCAATTAATGAAACTGATATGTTAACGGAAGAATACATACATGCATGTAACATACATATTGCTCACTCCTTTCAAGAACGTCATAAATCAAAAATTGTCAATTATCAGTTGGGCATGTTTTCGAAATGCCCAGAAAATTTACTATATCCCAGCAAAAGCGGCATATTTTTAACTTAATATTTACCCGCTACAGGGCAGAAAGTGTTAATTTTTGCATTTTGAAGAAAAGGGATGCTTTAATTAATTTTTAAATGTATCAAATATTTTTCAAATGTAGAAAAAACCTTCAGGTTTTACCTAAAAAAATCTGTTGCACAGTAAAAAGTTCAATAAGTGGCTTGATATTTATTTTTAATACATTGTATTATATTTTTAAACATTAAAAACGTTTTCCTGAAAAATCAAGTTTTTTGATTTATGACGTTCTTGAAAGGAGTGAGCAATATGTGAAAACAAAGCACAAAAGAAACAGTTTTCATTTTCACCTATAGGTAAAAACATCGTGTGTGAGTTCGCGATAGTAACTATGGTTGATTTGAGTTTGAGCTCTTTGACTTCGACCCTTCTTCCGCCTAAAACTGTACTGGGTGCGTGGCTGTAGTTGAAAAGAGTGTGAAGGAAGCGGGTGGCAATTTATGTTTTTCCAATAATGAAACAGGATAAGCGGGTGTATCTCGTACGGAGCTGTCCGTGACGCGGCTTGACAGTTTAATTCGAAAATTCATATCTACCTCACGTATACCGAAATACAACTTTTGCGAGCTTGTTTTGTTAAATTTGTTTTTGAATCAAAATTGTTATTCAGGAAAATTACCCGTAATTAGAATAATACGACGCTACACAAATAAAACAGATTTTCATGTTTTTCCGATTGTTTTATCTGTTCTCATATAAATTATGTTTTCTTTGGTTATCCCGAAATGCGATGTTTTACACGAATGAGCGGCAAAACGATGTATGATAAATGTATGAAAAACGATGTACGTGAATGGTAATATAAGGAAAAATTGTAAGGCTGAGACAAGCATTATCGATAAAATTAAGAAAAGTGCGTTGAGAAGCCTTGAACATATGAACCAAATGAGTGACGGAACAGTAAAACAAATTTATCAGGCAAATATGACTGGTAATAGGAGCAGAGGAAGCCCGAGGAAAAATTGGCTTCATCAAATATGTCATATACGAGAAAAGTGGAAGAAGCGAAGATTGTTCGCATAGGCAAATTAGTGTTGCGTTCTATTTTCTCTGCCTGCCTCTGCGGTGAAGCGGCGTGATTGTTGTTTTTTTTTACTCTCATCCTTTTTTTAGGAAATCATATATAATATGAGTTATGAAATGTTTACTTTTTTGGTTGTCAATAAACGGTGATCACTTAATACATTCTATGACTGGTCTTTAGCCCTGAAAATATTCTGACTTTTTAAAAATCAATCGCTCGTCATGGAAATCTCAAACTTGGATTTTAAATTATTTTTCTTGAATTCCTTAAGGTTGTTCAGGAAGTGAACGCCCTCCTGACCTCAGCCGGCAGCATCCTACCATCTCACCGTCTCAGCTTCTCACCCTAGCGGAACTTATTACTCCAGGCTATTCACTTCCCCAAACACTCGGGGGTTTCATGGAAATTATTTCTGCGTGACAGCGACCAATTCAATTACATTTTTACGTAGTTGTGTGCCATAAGCTTTTAACGACTGTGAATTCGTATTGCTAGAAATAAAAATATTTACACATGGATTTTTAAATATGACTTATTTTCTCATGGTGTTTTAGAACAATTATGCTCCATTTAGATATCGTAGTCGTACAGGAGAAAGTGACCAACTAACAAAACGTTAAATAGTCAGGAGGGCGATTAAAGTCACTTTCGCTTGACAAGAAAATAAACATCAATGTAGTTGTTCATTATTAACAAGTCAATATATTATACTTCCAAGTTTTAAATCCTTTGGGATTTTTTCGGTGCAATATTAAGCTAGTAAGATATCAAATAGTCAATGATCACGTTTTTGTAAAACAATGCATTTGGTCACTTTCTCAAAAATACAAAATTATAACACTACAAAATTATATGTAATGCCCTATGCACTAATCAAGTGCAAATAGTAAAAAGTTACCGAAAAAAGTTTGTAAAGGAATGTTAAAGTTGAAACGGTAATTCATATATTCAATTGATTCATTGAACGTAATTCCGAATACCGAAACTACGAAGTAAAGAAAACTTTAAATTTACCTCTATACACTAATAAACCAACTTACCTAGTGTCTATTCGATGCCGTGCCCTATACACCATTTTGTATGGAAAAAATTAAAACTCAAAAGTCCAAATTATTTTGTTCTGTGAAAATACAATGTTTTAAAATAAACTTCAAAACAATTTTACGAAAATAATCTTTGTTTTGTGATAATTTACTTTACATTTAACGTGAAACCTAATGAGCAGTCCATTTAACGTTCGTTTACGTTTAATTATTAAGTGTTACTTCAAAGAATTACAGCGAGAAAATAAACTGTTTTTTCCAGACAGTAGACTGAATAAAACATGAGATACGTAATTGTATGATTAACTTAACAAAAGTTCTTGCAACTATGTAAATGAAAAGACAAAAAGCACATTATAAATAAGACGCCAATAACTTGTGATGTTCCACAATTTCCATTAAACAAGTATTTTTTTAATGGTCCTTATAGAGGGTCTAGCTCCAGTATATACGAGATTTTGCTAGGGTCAAGACCGTCTAGGCACTGTTTAGAGCTGCCCAGGGTAAGGACAATTACTCTTAAGTGATAGTCGACGTCAGGGGGACCTGACATGACATACACTTTGATGTAATGCTCCTTATATATTTGAAATAATAATTATTATCGTTTTCGATAGTTTATAAAATGGCTTTTTCATAAAATCTTACCTAATATGTTATATCTCGTTTGCATCGTATTGTAATTAAATGATAGAATCATGACTTATTCGATGTAAATCTAGCATGATTTAAATAATCACTAAATATGTATTCCAGACTCTGTCTTTATGTTATCACAATGAGTTTTTAAAACTTGAAGTTTGTTTGAAAAAAATTGGAATTGGCAAAAGAAGGACGAAAGTAGACTGAATGCAGTCGAAATGCGATCTCTCAGAAGAATGTGCGACAAAACGATGTATGATAGATGTGCGAATAGTGAAATAAGGAAGAAATGCAAAGCTGAGATAAGCATTATCGATAAAATTAAGAAAGGTGTGTTGAGAAGGTTTGGACATGTAGAACGAATGAGTGAGGAAAAAACGGTAAAACAAATTTATGAGGCGAATATAAGTGGAAAAAAGAGCAGAGGAAGATCGAGAAAAACATGGCACGTCCAGGTATGCCAAATACTTGAAAGTGGTCCGGTTAGGAGTCGTAACAATCGGCGGGTATGTATGAGGAGATGCATGAATGTGGAAGAGGCGAAGAATGTTCACAAAGACAGAGTGGTGTGGCGTTCTATTCTCTCTGCCTTCTGAATCGGCAGTCACTTAGCGGTAAAACCATTTAATTTTGTTTTATATTTAAAATTAATTTAGTAAATAGAACTGATTAATCAACGGTATTGTGAAATACATTTTGTTTTGACGTCAGTGTACGTATCAATTGAATAGCCTACGTATGTATGTATTTCATTCATGTCTTTGTTATGCTTATACGCATATATGTATAATCATAACATGATATCATAACGTGTAATTTATTAATTCGGCATTAACTTTGCGGAATGACATGTTGTTTTTTTTTATTAAACACTTGTATAATAACACTTAGTGAGTTTTATTGTGTTAGTACTTTTATATTGTATGTATTATTCACCTGTCGATAAAAACAACTGTAGATTTCGAAATTAGTCATGTGTGATGAAATAAAACTCAAAAAGTGGTATTTTATAAGTGTTTATTTAAAAAAAAATAATATGAATGAAAAATATACTTTTATGATTTTTTTATGCAAAAGGTTAATGTATCTATCACATCCATTAGTGTAAGCGGTTATCAAAAGTCATGAATGTTTCAGTGGGTATATATAGCTCCAAGCATCCGGTCCAGTGGGGGGTTGTTTTCCACATCCTGACAGCAACCGAACTTGTTTCAATAAGCCGGATAAGCCTCCTCGCGTCAGATAACCACTTGTCCGAAGGTTGTTCATCCCCCAATCCGTATCTGTGGGGAATTTTAAGGGTAAATAAGCTTGTTGTTCCAGTCGTGTAACTTTTATATCGGAAATCGTAAATTTGAAAACATTATAACTTTCTACCCTTTATTATTTATAAAGTATACCCTATATAATTTCATACATTTTTTAGCGTAGGAACACACACACACACACACACACACACACAAACAAACACATGTATTTATAAATATACTACTACTACTACTACTACCATCACGCCGTTTCCCCGCAGGGGTAGGCAGAGAGGATGGAACGCCACACTCTTCTGTCCTGACATACACTCCTAGCCTCCTTCACATCCATACATCTAGTCATACATGCCCTCCGATTACGCAGACTTTTGACACCGCCAGATTTTAGGTTCTGATTGATCTGATCGTGCCAAGTCTTTTTCGGTCGTCCACGTTCTGTTTTCCCTCTCACATTCGCCACATATATTTTCTTAGTCATTCTCTCGCTATCCATTCGCTCCACATGTCCATACCACCGCAAAGAGCTCTTTCTAATCTTTTCAATTATTCCTCGTTCAGCCTTACATTCCTTTCTTATATCATCGTTTTTAATTCTGTCATACAATGATTTTCCACACATTCGTCTGAGTGAGCGCATTTCAACAGCATTCACTCTGCTTTCATCCTTCCTTTGCCAGTTCCATGTTTCGCTTCCATACATTAGTGTCGGTACTAGCACGCCGTTGTGAACCGCTAGCTTGGCTTCCATGGACATATTCTTATTCCCAATCACTCTGTTAAAAGCACCATTTATTCTATTCCCTGCATTCACTCTTCTCTCAATATCCTTATCCACTTTTCCATCCCTTGTGAACATGCTTCCTAGATATAAAAATTCTTGCACCTGTTCTAGGGATTCATTGTGCACGATAATCTTGCATTCTGTCAAATCTTTCTCTCTTTCAAACACCATGACCTTTGACTTTCCTTCATTCATTGCCAGATCATTTTCCATACATACATCGTACATTCTTGACACTATTAGTTGCAAGTCCTCCGCGCTGCTCGCTAGCAGTACGGCGTCATCCGCATACAGCAAGCAACTAACAGTTATTTTCATCATTTTCGCTCCGACTCCCATACTTTCAATCTCTTTCATACAATGGTCCATATAGAGATTAAACAACCATGGTGACATTACACATCCCTGCTTTACGCCTTTGGATATTGCAAACCATGATGTAATGTCCCCATTCACTCTTACACTAGCTGTGCTGCCCTCGTAGAGGGAAGCAACTGCTTGTATAAGTTTATTGTCTACTCCATATTTTTCCAGCACGCTCCATAATTTTATCCTATCAACCTTATCATACGCTTTCTGCAAATCCACGAAAGCACAGAAGAGTTTCTGATTTTTAGCCAAAAACTTTTCCGTCAGCATTCGTAGTGCAAAAATTTGATCTGTGCAACCTCTTCCACTCATAAAAGCACCTTGCACATCCCAAATCCGTTCTTTCGTCACCATTCTAACTTTTCCAATTATAATCTTACTATAGAGTTTACCGACAGAGCTTAGCAGGCTTATCGCCCTATAATTCCCACACTCTGCGCGAGATCCCTTTCCCTTGAATAGAGGCATGATTACTGCCCGTCTCCAATCCAGAGGTGTGTATCCTTCCTCAAGACACAGGTTAAATAGTCTGTGAATCCATGTGAGGGTGGTCAGTCCACCACATTTTACAAACTCTATAGCAATTTTATCATACCCAACAGCCTTACCGTTCCTCATTAATTTTAAGGCATTCGTTATTTCTGACATACTTATCTCACATACCATACCCTCACTCACCCTTGCCTCTATGAGTGTCTCGGTGGAGACATTGCCGTTACTTTCATAAATTTCCATAAAGTATTCTTTCCATCTTTCTTTCACTTCACTTTCATTCGTCAATATTTTACCATCATTTGATTTGATAACTTTCATACCTCCATTTTCAGTCTCATTTTTTGCGTTCTTTACCTCTTTCCAGAAAAGCTTAATGTTTTCTTGAAAGTGGGTTGACATTTTCATACCTTCTTCTCTCTTTAGACGATCTTTCCGTTCTTTTACTCCCATTTTCACTTTTCTCTTACATTCTTTATACCGATCTTTCATTATTTTAAAAAGTTCACTCTTAACATCGTTAACTGCTAACATATTTAGCCAAGCATTCTTCTTCTCAGAGACAAGTCCTTTCATGCCCTCATCCCACCATGCATCTCCTTTTTTTCTTCCTTGGATCGCAACTCCACATACACTCTTTGCTGACTCATACATACACGATTTGATGTGCTCCCAGGTATCGTCTACATTCATATCCATATTCCTTATATATATATATTCATATATATATATATATATATATATATATATATATATATATATATATATATATATATATATATTTATACACATATGTTAATGATATGCGTTTCTATTTAACTGTAGAAACTGAACCTAATAATAGGAAATCAAGAATTTATGATTTTTTTGTGAATAAAAGATGAAACTTTTTTATCATGTATGCATTACTTTTTATATTATGTTTTGAATATTATAATATTTTAAAACATATTTATTACATTCAACAAAAAAAAAATCATGTTTATCAAAGTATTATTAACTATTTGACGTTGAGTACCTTTATGAATATACTGAAATCCTGAAAATAAAACTAAACATATCTCCATTTTTATCTTCGTTTGCTTTTGAAATATAGCTCGTTGCTATCTAAAATATGGCAACATATTTACCGTGTAGCCTTCCACGACAGCATGTGAAATGTCACTCATCAAATCTGTCATAACTTTTCACGTGACCTCTCTCCTAGAAGGCTTTGACTTCCGTGACCCTGAGCAGCGTGGGAGGCACCGTACAACGTACAATGTAGTGGGTAGAACCGACACGAAGGAACGGAAGGTTTCATGATACGGTGATGCTACGATTGCATTTTTTATGCCAGCTACGCTGAGGTATTTTGGGAACTGTATTGCGATATGGAATCCGGATTTTTAAGGACAACGGACTCTTTTACGACTTTAGGGAAGAATGTCGTTCTGTTATAACATTAGTTCAATCATTAAGGTTTTAAATATAACATAAATGAATTTTGTAATTGATAAGATGAAAATTCAATTAAATTTCGCGTTAATCACGCGAAAATTAATTGAATTTTCATCTTTTTAGATGAGAAGAGACTTTAGGGAAGAATGTCGTTCTGTTATAACATTAGTTCAATCATTAAGGTTTTAAATATAACATAAATGAATTTTGTAATTGATAAGATGAAAATTCAATTAATTTTCGCATGATTAATCGCAAAAAAATTATTTAATATGTATGAATATTTGTTCGATCAATATTATCATTAAAACTTAAGAATTTTCAGAACAAAGTGCGATCTTTTAATGAAAAGATTAACGTTGCTTTTAAGGGTCTGTGAACAATTTATAAACAAAGAATTTTTTTCTAGAGAACTTCAAATGTCGCTTTATTTTTCTATTTTTGTTTTGTAGCGGAAGTCTTAAAAATAGCTTTACTAAATGCAGTTATAAATTATGCAAAATAAAAATAATATATTGAAAAATAAAGACTGTTCAAACAATCCACTGATATTGAATAACTTAAGATAATTAAAAATAATAATAAAAATCTAGTTTTAATATAAAAGATGAGCTTCTAAGAAAATGTTTTAATTGATAAATCTGATTTTTTTCTTGAAATCAAGATATTATGTGTTCTACTCAATTGGAATGGGTTCCAATCAAAAGTGAGAAAGGGCGGAAAGACCTTAAATTGGCGTAAAACCAAATATGTATATATTTATAAATATATATATTTATATATATATATATATATATATATATATATATATATATATATACATATATATATATATATATACATATTTATGTATATATATATATATATATATATATATATATATATATATATATATATATTTATATATATATATATATATATATATATATATATATATATATATATATATATATATATATATATATATATATATATATATATATATATATATATATATATATATATATATATATATATATATATATATATATATATATATATATATATATATATATATATATATATATATATATATATATATATATATATATAAATAAATAAATATATATATATATATATATATATATATATATATATATATATATATATATTTATATATTTATATATATATATATATATATATATATATATATATATATATATATATATGTTTGTTTGTAAAATCATTAAGTGACTCATAGATTCAAGCAACTTTATTTCCTTCGTGATTTAAATCTGATAATTTTACAGTCTGAATCTTCTATGATTATTTATACAGTTCATGTTTTCGTAACTACCTCATCACCATATGACCTTTTGTGACCTTTGGAGGCAAATATTTGGCTGTCGTGTTTAGAGTATCGATGACTTGATAATAATATTGTCAGTTTACGACAACAGTCAGGTACCATGAAAAGTATTTGTCGTTTAAAAAAAGACATACTCGTAAATAAGAAAATAATAAACGACGTGACTTGTTATAATGCAATATGAAAAACAGGATCTATTTTGTGATGAATGCACAAAGTTTATGACTTGAATTTGAAGAACAGGGGTGGTTCATTTGGAAAAATATACATGCAAACATAAGAGTTTTACACTCTCCTTATCATTCTTTGTTCACTTTGTGTAATACCATATAAAAAATCCACTTCCTGACTACCGGTTTTGGAATAATCATTCCGTCATCAGATACCACATAACCTAATAATGGAATGATTATTCCGAAACCGATTATTATGAAGCAGTTTTTCTAAATGTTATTGTACAAAGTGGACGACGAATGTTCAGAAGTAATAATAATTTCATCATTATGTGAAATGAAGTCTACATTTGATATGATGATGAAATAATTATTCTGAAACCGGTAGTAATGAAGTGGTAGTACACAAAGTGAACGACGAATGATAAGGATAGTGTTATATTACCACACCACAAAGTAAACAATGCTTTTTCAAAAATGTTCCCGAAACTCATTTCATGACAATCTTTTTACTACAAAAATATATACCAATATCATTGAAATATTCATTGAAGTACTGTATTTTATCATTTTAACGAGTTATATAAATATACATTATTACGTAAGTACGTACGTACGTTATTACGTAAACGCAAACATTGTTTCGTGTAATTGATTAAGAAAATTAAAATAAAAAACATTTATCCTTAAAAATGTACGGGAATGCTGTTCGCCGCGTTACATGGAAAAAGGCCCTGCTTTTAACATACAAAATATAAAGAAATACAACAAATTATGTATGCATTTTTTATAAAATTCATTAAATCCTATGGATACATTACTCAAAGAGATCTCATGATCAAAATACGCAAGTAATTTTATATCAAACTGGGTTTATTACACGATTATTACAAGAAGCTGCTATAAATTTGAGACTCGGATAGTAATCGAGAACAATGAGTTTATTTTGAAAGATTTATTAGCTCTTTGCGTCAATTTAGACAACGTTCAGTACCTGAAAAAGGCATGTTCCCCGAAATTGTGTTTGTAAATAATGCTCATGAATTTTCTTTTTGAATTGTAAACGTAGTCTGTAAATCTCTTAAATAGGTTTAAGGGTCTACCTTTACCTTCCAGAATCCAAGAAACTTCCATTATTGATCACTACTGTTCGAGCTTTCACATATTTTCTCCAAACCAAAAGCTCTTCCCTCTCCGTGAACTATAGTAAATAACTCCGTGAACTACAAAAATGTGTGAATTATTTTACTTTGCTAAAATAAGCGCAAATTTCCACCTCATGAATTGTGGGTCTCTCATAATCCTATAAAAATTACAATAATTTAGAAGTGTCCAAATACTCATAAATCTGGATGTTCTCCACTCGGGAGTAAAGACAGATTCTGATCACTAATCAAATTAAATAAAAGTGATAAAAAATCATTTGCATGTTCTTTTATTATATAAATGCAGTTCGACTAAAAAACGTCAGTACAAAACTTTAATGCAATATATATATATATATATATATATATATATATATATATATATATATATATATATATATATATATATATATATATATATATATATATATATATATATATATATATATATATATATATATATATATATATATATATATATATATATATATATATATATATATATATATATATATATATATATATATATATATATATATATGATATTTACGATGACAATTTAAATAAATTTACAGTTCGGGCTTAATTGTTATTTTTATGCCTTGAAACGATTGGTAGTTTCTTGGTTATGTAACTAAATGCCTCGATCCTTAAATCCTTAAAGTTTTTTTCTTAAGTCGGTTGCTACACACAACTTGTACGTAACGAGGATTCTCATAATTTCTCTCTGGCATGGCGACTGTAGGTGGCAAGAAACGGAAACAATAAATTTGTCATTCCAACACCAATAAATAACCCTGTTCCCTTTCTCGGAAGTAATTATTATAGAATGTACTTATCCACATTTCTAAAAAAGTAATAGCACTCTTGGTTTTATCTGCCTATATAATGTATATATATATATATATATATATATATATATATATATATATATATATATATATATATATATATATATATATATATATATATATATATATATATATATATATATATATATATATATATATATAGTTCTTATACAGTACTGTATAAGAACTGAATGATGAATGAAATGAATTTGTGGCAGCCTTGATTTTTTCAGTCTACGGTTAATCTTCATTTTCTTCTTCTTTCTTTCACCATTTCTGGAATCATTTCTTTGAAACCCTTCAAAGCTGTCATCGTTTATTGTGGCTATGTGCCTGAAAAAGGAAGAACTTGTCTCAAAACAGACAGAGGAAAGCATGTATCCTACATTCAGATTTTTCAAAATGGTTTTTTTATCTTTTTCTTGCAGTCCAAGGAATTAAAATCATAAGTCTTCAACACCACATCTCAAAAGCATCGATTGTTTGCCTTTCACAGGTTCTAAAATTTAAAATTTTCCTTCACATGGAAAATTTGGGCCCTAACTTGTCAATTTTTTGTAACCTTGGAGATACATTACAGACTTATCGATTGCGAAAATTTTAAATATTATAGGACCTAGAAAACGAAAAGGACTTTAAGACATGCTATGATACCAATAGATACAAAACAATCGGCATGGATTTTAAAGAAAATATTTCCCAATTTACATTTTTAGTCCGAGAAGTGTCACAGAAGGTTCCTAGAATGCTTTTAAAACCATTCTTTGACCTTTCTAGAAGTAAATATATTATTTAGCAAATTTCCATTTTAGAAGGTCACAAAAGGGTTTTGGAGTAGTTTTAGTGACCTAACCGTTTTGTGACCTTTCTAGAACTAATAGTGTTACTTGGATTGAATATTAAAATGAAGAAAAAAAAACGATGTTTATAAACAAAGATGGAGTAATTTGACCTCGTATTCTTTTTTATTTCTTACTTCCGTTTCTTTTATCTGCACCAAATGGTGAAAAAGGCAATGCATCGTATCGACACAGTGTTATATTGATCGTTAATTACTTGAAAGCAAGATGACGTTTTCTTTTTTTCGTCTTAACATTTTTTCGGTTATGCACTTTAAATGTTCTCGTTTCTAAAGTTCTTAAAAGAGAATTGGTTCTCGCTGTGTCGGCTCTGATCTCTTTTCCATATGTAGCAAACGGTCTTACACGTGTCTTACATATTTTAACATTACATTCAATATTAACTTATTTATTTTTCCATACCGCTCACTCCTTTGAACAACATCATGTATCAAAAGACTTGATTTTCCAGGAGATCGTTTTCAAAGTTTAAGAATATAATAAAATGTATGAAAAATAAATATCAAGCCACTTATTGAACTTTTAACTGTGCAACGGATCTTTTTAGGTAAAACCTAAATGTTTTTTCTCAATTTGAAAAATATTTAGGATATTTAAAAAAATAATTAAACAATTCCTTTTCCACAAAATGCAAAAACAACACTTACTGCCCTTTGCGGGTAAATATTAAGTTAAACATATACCGCTTTTGCTGGAATATAGTACATTTCCAGGGCATTTCGAAAACATGTACGACTGGAAATTGACGATTTTTTATGCATGACGTTGTTGAAAGGAGTGTGCGATATGTTTTCTTTTAAGCACCCCGATATTACAGCCGCTTTATTGACCTGTCTTAGAGTCTCATCTTAGAAGTTGCTAGTACTACTGATTTCAACACATATTGCAAAAAAAAAAATTGCAGTATAACATATGTTATACTTAATTTCGACATATTTCATAGTTTGCACATTACGTTTTCTGGAGTAAAATGGAAGACAAACATTCCTTTAGGAAATGAAAATAAAGGGGAATGCTTTTAGCTCTGGCACGTTTTGTACTTTTTCCGCGGCTGTCTCACAAGAAACCACATTTTTCTCTACAAAGCGCGTGATAGTTGAAAACCCACGAGCCAACGTAATACGTTTACTGTTTGTATACAAATTAAATAAATATTTTTTTGGAATGGAACACATCATGAATATCATAATATCTAATTTACTATCTTACTATCACGCCACTTCACCGCAGTGATAGGTAGAGAGAATAAAACATGACATAAAGAAGGCGGTTTTTGTCAAATTTAGAGTCTCTTTTAGAATTTAAAATTAACAGTCTAAAATTCTTAGTAAATATTATTTTTAAAAAGCCTTTATTTTTAATTTTGATATCTCAAGAAGACGAAGAATAATATGGAAGTCTGGGTATTTAAAGGGCTTGCTACCCGTCAAAAACTAGTTAAAGTGATCAGTTTACACACGTGTAACATTTACTATTTTACCCATGATTACAACTTAAAACATACTTCCTTTAATAAGACATTTTGTAAAAATGGCGCTCTATAACTAACCAAATTTTATCGTCATGGCGAAAATTCAAGTATTTGTAAGTTAACGGGGCTAAGAAGGAAATTATTAGGTTTTTATATGACAATAAAGAACAAAGGAATTAGGGTTAGTTTTTTATGTACTTAAAAAAACCTTAATAAATTACTATATTTTTCTAAGAGGGGATTCTTGAATTTCCATTACCATAGAATCGTGAATTTAACATAAAAAAATTTAGTCCAAAAAAAGTTTAATCCAAGTCCCACCTCTTAACCCCCTCCCCTTCTAGTTATTACCCTACCCACCTCTACTAATAATTATTGATTAGCTCGTTGGTTTTTGTGGACACCTGTCAATGAAAATATCTGTAGTTTTCGAAACTAGTCGTGTGTAATAAAATATACCTCAATTAGTGGTCTAATAAATGTATTTAATTTTTAATTGTAAAAAAGTCCACCAATATTTAAGTGTCTTAAGAGAGAAAATATTCATTATAATTTTTGCACATATCGCTCACTTCTTTCAACAACGTCGTATAACAAAAATCGTTAATTTTCAGTTGTGCATGTTTTTGGAATGCCCAGAAAATTTACTTTATTCCAGTAAAGGCGGCATATTTTTAACTTAATGTTTACCCGCTACAGGGCAGAAAGTGTGTTTTTTGCATTTTGAAGAAACGGTAATGTTTAATTTTTTTTTAAATATACTAAATATCTTTCAAATGGAGAAAAAATATTCAGGTATAACCTAAAAAGATCTGTTGCACAGTAAAAAGTTCAATAAGTGGCTTGATATTTATTTTTAATATATTTCATTATATTTTTAAACTTCAAAAACGATATCCTGAAAAATCAAGTTTTTTAATACATGCTGTCGTAGACTTCTGAGTTAGAGTTCCTGGATTCAAACCCGCTCAACTACAATGAGATTTCTTTTTTTAATAAAAAGCCCCTAAGGCTTAAAAAATATGATGAAATTGACAAAAATATATTTAAAAACACAAATTTCAAATATCTCTATTTATAAATACGATGGTGAAAATTTTACGTGAGAACTGACACAGCAAAGTTTCTTATCTTCCGAAAGCTTGTTGTGTTAAATTTTGTTAAAATGTCCCATCTTAATATTTTATAAATACGTAATAAAGTTCCCAAGAGAATAGAACACGTGACTGTTGTACAGAATTCCATAAGGGTGGAAGCTTTAAGAGAATATTAATGATGCAAAAATAAGCTGATTCATTGTATTCCTAAGCAGTATACATTTTTACTCAACTTTGCCAATTCGCTCGGATAAACATTTTGATTCAAACAGTGATTTTACTGGAGAGGTTTTATTTGGTAAAAAATATATTCATTAATTGATACGGCAGTCACTTTTTGTAATATGTCACCATTTTTAATTTTAAGTTGACTTAGTAAATAACAACATTTCTTATAATCCATTGTGACACGTATATCGATGCATTCCGCAACCTTTTCGAATCATTTTGCATCATTTCCGCACAATAATGCAGAATGCATCAAACAGGTGTCACAAAAGATTTGAAAAAAGTAGTGGTGCAAGTTGAATTAAAACAAAATATTAAATTTAGATAAAAAACACGTCAAACAAAATTAAACATGTACCGTTTTGGGTTAAAGACACTTTGAGCATTACGCAATTAAGCAGTATAACCTTTGTTCATAACGTCATTAAATTAGGAAACATTGTATTAAATTAATTATTATTACGGACGCGGTTAGATATAAAATTAATCGTATAATTTCGCCTTGACATCCATGATTGCACTGCTCATGAAAAAAAATGTTAACTTATCAAACAACGTAATAAAAGCTTCTTTCATCTCACCAATAGATGTCTCTAGTGAAATTCTAGTGATTCAAGCACAATGTTTCGAAATTGGATCATATCGACGGTACCTACGTTAAGTACTCTATCTGCAAATCTGTTACTTTACAGGAGAGAGCTTACAAGATTTTTTCAACGTATTTTCTTTATTAACTAACGGTTTTATCTGAAAATTTAAACTAGTATTAAACATTTTAAAAAAAGATAAAATAATGTTTTCAATCGTTTTAAAACTTAACGCTTTGTCAAAATTAAGTAGTAAGCGTTTTTTTAGTTCAGTTCATTTCAAAAATTCGATGTAGATAGCGTCTTATACGCCTGAAAACTAGGCGTAATTTATTATTTTTTTTAACATACACCAAATATCTCAAAATTGACATAAATGTAGTTTGAGCACTTTACGTAGGGCACGTAGATAAAGAACTCGAAGAATTTGAGTAGTGGGTTGTCAATCATGGGTAAAATTGGCGAATGTTACACGTATGTAAGGTGATCATTTAAACCTATGACGGTCGTAAGCCCTGTAAATGCCCAGCCCTCCATATTCTTCATCTTTGATGAGATGTCAAAAAAATGTTATAAATAAGCATTGCAAAATATGCCCTCGGCACGTAAAAATTCAGTTAAGACATATTATTGTTAACGCAAATTGTATTCATGTGTATGATAAAAATAACTCAATTTTAATATGAATTAATTTTTAATTAAGTCTTTGACACTGTCAAGGGTGAAGTAAACAATAAACTGAAAAAGTCTATCAGCCATTTGCGAATATTTGCTGATCGTGTTATAACATTATGCTTCGTACCAGACCACTTTCAATATCCAAACGATAGATGTTATTGACATTGAAGTTTGGTGACCTGTTGAGTAATTAACTGTAAAATATACTTGAAGTTATCGAAAGCGTGCTTTTCTAAATGAACATTAATTAATAATAATAATAATAAAACCCTAATCCGCACCCCAATGGTGCATAAGGCACTGTGTCTTATAAACGCAGTGTTATCATGATCGTTTTACACATGAAGGAAAGGTGATCAGCCCTCCGCTTCAGGTACCAGTCCATGGTAATATTGAATAAATATTACAGTGAAAAAATCACTTATATTTTTTTTTACCCCCCTTGGGAATCGAACCCGGGACCTCCAGAATGGTAGCCGAGCGTGCTGACCATAACACTACGGAGGCGGACATAAATAATACATAAAATGGTAAGATATTAGCAGAAAGTGACTGCCGAGTAAATTAATATATTAAAATATTTTTTATCAATTCATTCAAGATGTTTGTTTGTAAACATTGTGTTGTTTTGTTAGGAGATGTCTTATTGTGACTTGTGTGAGTATTTCAGAAATGCAAATGTGAGGATTGTTTGTACTGTCATGAGTAGAATTTGTTAATTCTTTTTTTCATTTTCGACAGTCATTTTTTCATTAATTTTTTGTGCAACTTTAATATTATTTACAAGTGCGTTACTCGTACTTCCTCATACTGTAAAACAGACTGACATAAAACGTAGTAATTTTTTACTTTTTTATTGTAAATGTTAACCATCCATATCGCTCACTCCTTTCAAGAACGTCATATATCAAAATACTTGATTTTTTAGGAGATCGTTTTTAAAGTTTAAAAATGTAATGAAATGTATTAAAAATGAATATCAAGCCACTTATTGAACTTTTTACTGTGCAACAGATTTTTAGGTAAAACCTGAATGTTTTTTCTCCGGTTGAAAAATATTAAGCATATTAAAAAAAAATAAACAGCACAATTTCTTCAAAATGCAAAAACAACATTTCTGTCCTGTAGCGGGTAAATATTAAGTTAAAAATATGCCGCTTTTGCTGGGATAAAGAACATTTATGTATTAATTTTAAATCAAACACGGATTTTTTTAGTCTACTAAGTTGTATTTTATTAACAAAAACACATAAAAAATTATACTGTGATGATTGTTTCGCCTTGTTAGGGCATTATCAAACGAATGTCAGACTTATCAGACATTCGTTTGATAATGCCCTAACAAGGCGAAACAATTGTCACAATTTAATTTTTTATGTGTTTTTGTTAATAAAATACAACTTAGTAGACTCAAAAAATCTGTGTTTGATTTAAAATTAATACATAAATTAAAATGGAGTTCTACAAATTAAACGCCAAATCAAAAAAATATAAAGTACATTTCCTGGCATTCCGAAAACATGCACAACAGAAAATTGGCGATTTTTGATATATGACGTTATTGAAAGGAGTGAGCGATATGTATTATATATAAAACTAACTCACTAACTGACTTTCACGCCACTTCCGCCCAAAGGTAGGTAGAGAAAATAGAAATTTAACCAATGTTTTATACTTTTTTATTTACCTGGATACCTAGTTATAATAAGTAATTATATACTTATATTTTATTTTAATGTGATGTCAGAGGCTCGAATATGACTTATTTTAGTGATGTTGATCTTTAACTTTATTTTTCTGTCTGACCTGCAGATTGCTACTAAAACTGATTATTAATAAAATTACTAAACTGTTGTTAATAAAACAACAGTGTTATGTTTAATGCTTATTATTCCGCACCAGTGACGTATTGCAAATTGTATATACTTAATGTTACAAGCTTCCTTAAACAGAATACCTAAGTGAATTCAACCTTTATTTGGTATATTTAGGATGCTACGTATTGATTTAAAGATGTAAGTAAGCTTTTATTCTTTGAAGAGTTTTCAAGCGATTGTTGAATCGATTATTCTGAAGTTGTATTTGATTTAACGGCCCATCATATGGGTTAGCAGGACCTTGAAAGAGATTTGCGAATCCGAACATCGTTGTGGCGTAATAGGAACAAATCGCTAAGAGAACTAGTTCAAGCTATCTGCTACATTACGCAATAAGTTACTGAATCGGTTTAACGATGCAATACATACATATTTATTTAACTTATTTTAACGTCCACTCTAAATAAAATTTGGCATTCAACCAACATCTCGAAACACTATATTTTTGGCGTAACCGCATAACGAAATATTATAATAAAGAATGCGTTGTCTCAACAAAGCTCCAAATGTCACGGGGCACATTTGGATCAAACGATCTAACCATCTGGTAAGTTTCCATTCAAGAAGTGACTTAACCCTCTGCGAGTTGCCAATTTTTAAATCACCACTTTTTTATTGTGTTTATTCAATAACAAAAAAATAATTTATGTATTGATTTGGCGTTTAATTTGTAGAACTCCATTTTAATTTATGTATTAATTTAAAATCAAACACAGATTTGTTGAGTCTACTTAGTTGTATAGTACTAACAAAAACACATAAAAATTAATGTTGTGACAATTGTTTCGCCTTGTTAGGGCATTATCAAACGAAAACAAAATTACTCTGTGTTTGATTTTAAATTCATACATAAAAAAAAAAAAAATTATTATATGGGGGGTATGTACTGTTTTTTTTTAATTACTCAAACAAATGATAAATATTATGTGTGAATTTATCATGAATTTTAATGGAATACTATGATTTTATAAATATTAAATAAAAGAAGTTACATAATGATATTATTATTTATTTTATTAACAAATAGTTTCAAAGAGAAGAAAAAAGTACATGGTTATCATATAACTATAGGATTTTAATCTGTTGAGAACAAGTTTGTTTCTTGAAACTAGTCGTATTAACATCAATTAACTTTGAAGTTTAATTAATGAAAAATTTAAGTATAAATAATTACAATTTCACTTTTAACGTTCAAAGATCAGTTGAAATAAATAAAATTCTCATCTAAATATAAAAATTCAAACTGAACTAAATGGTACAATCCTTTGTTGAACATCTTAATAATCACAAATATGAACAAGTTAGTAATATCATTTTATAAATTCATTATAAAATCATTATATAAATATCTAAATAATAAGTCTCAAGGAAGAAATAGTTTGATTTATACTTATAATAAGATTATATAACGAAGTTTTTTTTAAAGTTATTATATTTAAACATTTCTTATTATACTCTGAGTAATAAATAAAAACATATTTAATATGGTTTATTTTAAATCAATCTCGCTATTTTCTAACTCAGTTAAGTCATACAACGTACTCCCTTATTCTCGGGCCTTCGTATAGCATATATTTTTAAGATAATATAAGTTTAAACTCCTTATAAACAATATTGAAGATGTATAAACTGTGAAAGTTTGAGTATATAAGCATTTAAAAAATTTGGAAAACAACGCTTTGAGCTGGTTTGTAGGTATTTATATGAAAATACATTTAAGTGAGTGGAAGTATTGCAATTAAGTCATATCGACTCATTAATGAAGTACGAGTAACTCATAAGTATTCGTATTCACAAGTTTTACGCATAATATGTGTTTAAGTAGACTTGAAATTTGTTATTTAAATTATTACGATAAATATGTTAAAATATTATTTATGGATGTCAGAGACTTAAGTGATACCTACTTTAAAGAAGGTCTAAGAGGGGTTGTTTTGGGTTCTTTGTGTATGTAACTAAATTACAACGCCTTCAGTTTTAACTTATTCACCATTTTCACCCTTTTCAAAGGATTGAGCAGTATTATTCTCCAGTCTTTGAAGAAGTCTCAAGATTGGTTTATGATACACTACTGAAGATGCAACGTATTTTTTTATGCAAAATAAAAGCATTATGAAGACAACTTTTGTATAATACAGGAGAAGTCTCTATAGCTCATCTTTCTTAACAAACTTGAAGTGTGTTATAATCCGATATTATCCAAGGCTGATATTCCTTACAATATGCTTAAACACGAATTTCCACCCTGTTCATTTATTTATTTATTGAATACGGGAGCAACCCGCAAAGCCTCCTTGCTTGTCTATAGGTAGGATAATAAGAATAAGCAAAATAGATGAAAAAAGTACATCACAAACACTCAAACACATTTAAAAATATATATCTTGAATTCATTATCTAATTGGCAGGTATCGAACCCTCGATGGCAGTTTCGGAATGCAGCGTTTATTCAACTATGCCAGGGCCCAAAAACGAGCGTTGTAGAATACCCTAATTATATATGCAATATACCCTGAATAATAAATTTGTATAAATGCATAGTTATATTATAGCTATGCAAACATATATATATATATATATATATATATATATATATATATATATATATATATATATATATATATATATATATATATATATATATATATATATATATATATCTATATATATATATATATATATATATAAATATATATATATATATATATATATATATATATATATATATATATATTTATATATATATATATATATATATATATATTTATATATATATATATATATATATATATATATATATATATATATATATATATATATATATATATATATATATATATATATATATACACATACGATAAAGACAAAAACATTCATAAAATAAACACTCTTATTTTGCATGTATGTATGTATTACCAGTACCTGCATATTGAAAGGTGTGAATTAAACAAACATACTTCCAAAATGTAATGTCCAATTTTCAGGAGTGTTAAATTACTTTATTATTTGGGAAAATTATGCAAAGAGTTTTAAGGAAGAAGTAATATATAACACAAATTATTGAATATAGTGTTATAAAAATCAGCAGCGAAAATTATAAAAAAATAATATTTATCTCTTTTGAATATTTGACGTTTTGTATATATGATGGTTCACCTCATTGAATAAACATATAATGCTATTAATTTTGAACCATTCATTTTTTTTCAAAACCACAAACTAAAATCTGACTAACTTCATGAATAAGACGACCTATTTATTGAAACATTTTTCAACTTGTAAATGTGACGCCATTATTCCCTTTACGACTGAGTACAATTAATAATATTACATTTTTGAGTACATCATCATACTGTGCGGACGGAACCACAAACATATTTATATTTCAATTCGTATTTGCATGAAAACCTTTCCATTCTCTAGGGTTCAACTGACCGACCATTTTTGTACTCGCAATACAAAAATATCGCCTTCCACTTTGTACAAGTTTAGAAATTCTGTGCGGTTAAACATTTGCGGTATTCCTTTTGAAGGGAAAACCTTTAAGAGCTTTTCGTTTTATTGTTGCTTTGAGCTTTTTATCGCAGCTTTGTAAGAGCACATATTATTATGTTATATTAGAAAACGTGGGAATCTCCCGGTTATTGGACCTTCGTGTTTTTTTCGCAAATCCTAAAAAAGTATCCTTCTTGTAAAAATTTGGCTTTGAAAAAACATATTGTTGAGATTTTTTCGACTAGATATCTTTTTTCTCTCGATGCTTTCATTGAATTGGTTTATTCAAACGAAAAATCAAAATATAATCGGGTTATTGAACGTAAAGCATAGAAGAATACTACTTCTTCAACACTTCTTCAATACCCTCTTCAATATCTACTAACGTTCACCTTATATTTTTAATAATAATCATAAAAGGCAATAATTATGAAAATGCCAACATATCTCAATTTTCAAATATATTTAACGATAATCGACTTTTGGATAATTTCCTACAAGCTGTTATTATTTAGGAAGATGATTATTAAGGAACTTGTATGTAAAAAAAATATTTTCTTTTCTTTTCTTTCAGCAGTTCCTGCCTTCAACACCACGTTAATTTTTTATAAAGAAAGCTCTTGAAGTGAGGTAAGAGATATATTTCTCTAATTGTGTGTTTTTTTATACAGGCAAATTAAAATTAAGTGAACTTTAAAGCCTTAAAAACGGTATAAATGGTTTATTCTCGATAATGTTTTATGCTCTCCAAATATTTCATGAATTGTTTTCCAAGAATTTTTATAAAATATTTTCCATTTCTAAAAAAAATTCTCTTAACTCGGGTTATATTTTTATTTATCAATCACTCGTGACATGTTCCTACTTTGTAACAATTCGCATTAAAACAAAACCCAGAAGGAATTAGGGAGAAAAATAATTGGGTTTACATCCCTACAGACTCTACCCTAACCTTGTCCCGTCAAAATATCTTAAGACCCTTTACAAATGATTGATGTGTTTTGTTTCATATCCTTTAATATGTTGTTGAATGACAATTAGAAATCAGTTTCAGTTTTAATATTAACAATTTGTATAAATGAACAAAATATTAATTAGGGTGTTAGTAAGGTAAGCTAGGTACTACGTACTAAGGTAGGCAGTAGAGGTAGATAGCAAGGTAAGCTAGATACTACTTAGTGAGGCAGGGCAGGTACTGGTTGTATATGTATGTGTGTGTGTGTATATATATATATATATATATATATATATATATATATATATATATATATATATATATACATATATATTTAAATACATATATATATATATATATATATATATATATATATATTTATTTACATATATATTTATGTGTATACATAAACATTGTAAACGACTTCCATATTGTTTTTTTTCAATGTTGAGATGTGAAAGAAATGTTTAATTATTAATTTAACCGTTAATTTGTGGCGGACATATTTATAAATGTATTTATTTCTGAAAAGTCTCGTTATAATGATAATGATTAATGATTAATGAATAATGATTAATGATATTTTTTAACAACAGATAACGATCATGATGATATGACAGTATAGAAACATCGGGCACCTTGGTCCAGAAATGTGAGAGAAGTCTCAGACTTGCTTGATACAGTGCTCAATTTCAATAGAAAACTCCTTGAAGTGTCTAAGAAATGTCCCATTTATTTCAGTCAGAAATCGAGAAAATTCACACGAAAACATTTGCACCATTTTAAATATAGGTTTTTATTTTATGACGGTAGATATAACGAATACACGTACGTATTTTACGTATTCTTATTGCTGAAACCTGTTTTTGATGAATTTAGAATAAAATGTTTGCATTCGTCGCTATGTACACAAATTAATTTTTTTTAAAAACCTGATGATGAAGGGACTAAAAGACTTAAAGGATTTATTTTTCATTATAAAAATACGAAATACAGAGAAGAAAAAATATTTTTAGTAATTGATTCGGCAGTCGTATTCCAATCTATCCATTTTTAATTAAAATTTTACTCGATAAATCCATTTTTTATTTCATATTCAAAAACAATTCAATTTTAATTATTTAGACAAAAAGTATAATCAATCTACAAAAACATAAAATTCAACATTTTAAATTAACAGACATTCATAAGATGCAAACAAAAAATAACCCTTAATTAACTATGACAATGTCTCAAGCGCCCCTCCTTTTATCCATGTCCTTACTAATAAAAATATAGCAGCTTATAGTCCCTCTTCTTCCTTCAAAAACCCAAGGGCAAAACTCTTAAATTTAGACTAAGTGTCTTACTAAACACGATATTTGATTATGGTGCTAAATGCTTCGAAATACGTGTCATAATAGAAATAGTGATTTATATATACATATATATATATATATATATATATATATATATATATATATATATATATATATATATATATATATATATATATATATATATATATATATATATATATATATATATATATATATATATATATATATATATATATATATATATATATATATATATATATATATATATATATATATATATATATACATTTCTAATTTCAAATTAATGTTTTATTTTATTTTTATTCAAAAACCCAACAATACATTTTTTTCTTTCTTATTGAACGTTGTCTATTAAACAACTATGCTAAAAATAAAACATCCTAGTCTTTATATACCTTTTTTGTATGGTTTATTGGTTTCTTTCCACGAAAATGTGTTTTGAACAATATATCGTCTTTGTTTTGACAAATTCATTAGTTATGTTATGAGAACGCAAAAAATATATATAAAGTGGTGACTGATAAAAGTCATTATCTGCGACATATAAACTTTTGCCTCGAATTAACTTTTTTATGTATTTTAAGTAGGTGTCTCAACTTAATGTAATGTATCTATAGTTTTCATAGGAAAGAAAATGGAAGTCATCTGATGGGTGGAAAATTCAATGTCTGATTGAGTAAATATGAATATAAATTAGTTTTCAACATCGCTTACAAAAATATGTATATCTTAATCCAAATAAATTCTGAATTCATTAATGCTCACTAGTAATTCATATGAGTCGATTAAGGAATTTTGACAAATTATGCAACAAAAAATTATTGTGTTGACATTCTAATATAATTTGAATTTTTTTTTTTGAAATACCTTTATATTTTTTAAAAAGATTTTCTTAGGTTTACTTTCCTATAAATTTTCCATCTTTGACAACTAACATTTATCTTTTATCAGTCACACAACATGTCTCGAGAAAATCGTGTTAAAACTATACACTTTCTTTACGTCACGCAAAAAAAAATTAAGATTTCTCTTTAAATTTTATTTTCCAAGCGACAAATTTAAAGTACTGTTTTTTTATAATTAATTTTAGATAAACAAAAACACAGATGTTTTTTATGCTTCCACTTGTCACTCAACATTTTGCAAGCATTCGTATATAACATATTAAATCATGCAAGTTTAGTACTCCTGCCAACTCACTTATTCAATATTTTCTCAATGGGAGATTAATGGAAAAGTTGCCTTTGTAAACACTCAATACACAAATTGACACATGGAAATTTTTAGACTTCGAAATTGTCGAATATAAATACGAATTCTACAACAGAAAAAAATATACTCAAAGGAATGATTTTATTATACTTACAATATGTATATAATTTAAATGACCAACATAAGTATCACCGTGTATATTGGTACGAGAAGACTGATCACCTTGCCTTCCTGCAATCAACTACTCAGATAAAACTGCATCAATAGAATGCACTGCCTTATACACCATTGGGTACGGATAAAGATTTAAAAAAAACGTGTTTAATTAAGCTGACAATAGTATTTGAATATTTGTTATACACACACACACACATATATATATATATATATATATATATATATATATATATATATATATATATATATATATACAGATATATATTTATATATATATATATATTATATATATATATATATATATATATATATATATATATATATATATATATATATATATATATATATATATATATATATATATACATATATATATATATATATATATATACATATATATATATATATATATATATATATATATATATATATATATATATATATATATATATATATATATATATATATATATATATATATATATTATATTATATATATATATATATATATATATATATATATATATATATATATATATATATATATATATATATATATATGTTTGCAAGGCTATAATATAACTATGCATTTATACAAATTTATTATTCAGGGTCAATTAATAATAAAATAAAAACTTAAATCGTAAAATATTAAACGTAAATTTATTGTTAAATGTATGGTGGAACTTTTGAAAACAGGATATCTATGTCTAGTCTGTTTTGCTCTTTATTTTTTGTGTGTTCTGTTTCATAATGTAATACAACGCAGTTCACGCATTTAGCTCCAGACTTATGATCGCACATTACACAGAGAGCATATATGTGTATGTTTTGTCGCGTATACGCGTGAAGTTCGGAGCTGTAAACAAACGGGAGATGGACAATGATTGGGTCCACGAGACGATCTGGTCCTCTGCCAGGGTGAGAAGCAGACTCTGTCGCGTGACTCACTTCATGCCGCCTGCCAAGGAATGCAACGTGCCGCGTGACGTCACGCCAATCTGTCAATTCCAAATCCCGACTTGCTAAATAATTCATAACGATTTCAAGAATTATCCGCGTTTACGGATTATTGATGATTCCGTGAAATCTTGTAAAATATTAACACGAACTTGCTAAAATTATAAGTTTTATACTGACATATCTTGGTGGAACTGCATTGATCCAATTTTGAAACATTGTTCTTGAATTACTAGAATTTCGCTAAAGACATCTATTGGAGAGTTGAAAATATATAGAACTTCCAAGAAAATTCTTGAGTAGTATGGATGTCAATCGTGGGTAGAATTGGTGAATGTTACACGTTTGTAAAGTGATCACTTAAATCAGCCTATAACGGTCGTAAGCCCCGTAAATGCCCAGACTTCCATAACCTTCTTCATCTATGTTGAGATGTCAAAACATAATATAAAAAGAACTCAATAAACTTTGTATTATGTTTATGTTTTGTTTGTAAAGAAAGTCAGATATTTTATTAACTAATGTCCTCAGTACTAGGATACCGTCCGCCTCCGTAGTGTAGTAGTTAACGTACTTGACTACTATATTGCAGGTCTCGGGTTTTATTTCTACGGGGGTGAAACTGGTGTGTTTTCACTGTCTTATATTTATTTAAAATTACACCATACCATACTGGTAACTGAAGCGCAGGACTAATCTTCATGCCTTCATATAATAAACTTTGCATCAGTTTGAGTGCAGTGCCCTATGCACTATTGGGTGTAGATAAGGGTCAGTAGTTATAGTAGGTTATAGATTAAGGGTACCAAAAATATTGTTTTCGGGTAGAGGTAAATGTAATATTTTCATATTTTCTTCAAAGTCCCTTTAAAGCTACAACATTATGAAAATAAACAACTTACGAAAGCTCACAAACCTTTGCTTTATCAATATCTTAATTGAATAAAATTCTTCAAAATAAACAACTGAATCAATAAAAACAGTTACCTTCGTCGAAAATTGAGTCGATAACAGATCTCTTTTAGGGTGTTTTTTCTTTAAATCAAAAACATGTCTAATTTCTGTTTTGTTGTCAACCTCAAACGATTTACGAGTCTATTCTATCGTGCAATTTACTTTGTGCTTTTTACAGATATCATTCATTTAAGTAAACACGATTCTGATCTCAACCCGAGTTTTATTTATAACTTCTTTTTTTAGTAGACTAAAAACTGTGAATTCATATAAACCTAAAAAAAAAAGTTTTTTTTTTATTCAATCACATAACCCTACTACTTATCGATATGCCCTTTTTACATTTTGCCATTACGTCCATGAATTTTGAATTAACTTTGTGGAATAATACCACGATTTAACTATCAAAAATACTTGTATTTGACCAATTTTGAATTTGTTAATGTAAACAAAACAAGTTTCGAGAACAGATGTTCTCATTAGCAGGTGTAAAAATATGTGATGGGAACATCTGTACTATTGGAAACTAGCTGCGTTTTTTATTGTAAACTCAAAAAAAGGCTTAAACAAGTGTTTCGTTTTTCTATACAGCTAGCATTTCGAAAATGCACACCTTCCTTTTTCCGGTTTATTCTCTGTATAAAAATTAATGTATGTTTATATGTTTATGCTCCATAGACCCCTATTCAACCGATTGCAATGAAACTACAAGTGAGGGCATTTTCGCGGTGGTTTCGGTAAAAAATAAATTAGATCGAAATATTATTCAAAGCAAATGAAGTGAGATTCTACTATTTAACTGTCGGAATGGTTAAATATTTAAAAAAAGGTGAAAATACTTTTCATGGGCAAATAAATAATAATATGTGCAAAATACTTTGAACATAGGGTAAATAATTCTGAGATATGTGGGAAATGTGTGGTTTACATATTTTCTCTTTTCCATTTACCAAACTGAGCCGCAGAAATGCATGTTCGAGTACAGCTAGTGATTATATAAAAATATAAATACACAATTTTCGTGTTATTTCATTAAAAACTGGAAACCTTCAGTATGATAGAACTTAACATCTTTAAAACAATTTAAATAAATTTCAATAATTGATTCAGTCACTTTGTGATAATACCTTTCTATCCATTTTTTCATATGAAATTTGTCTTACATGTAACTATTATTTTTTGGTCATATGATTAGAGTGGTTTCGTTACTTTTCTGGGTTAAATTTTTTTTACTAGCATCTTTTCTATTTTCAAATGAATTTGGAGATAAAAATACGCAACACTTTACCAAATTTATTCACCGATTGGCGTGATAGGTGATAAAAAGTGATCGAATCCAAAAACCAAATAAGTAACGACTTCTTTAAAGAAGTCGTTTATTAAAATCCTATCGCCCGTCATTAACTTCTACGGATATTAAAACTTTGACTAGAATTCCAAATTATCATACCTTGCCAGTATTGCAATGAGTTGCAGGTAGGTCGTTTAGTATAATTTGTAGCTTAGGGCGGTGACTCCATACATTACCTTTATTACTTTAATTTCAGGCTTGACCTCCCATCGTCATAATAAACTGAATGAACTTTTATCATTCCGTGAATAATTACTTTTTTGTTTAATTAAAAGGTTTTAGCGGAACTTTCCACTATCTTGATTAACAGAGGGTTAAATTTAATTACCTTTTTGTTTAAAGTAAGAACCTAAAACAAAACGTGTTAATTACAACAAAAATTTCATTAGAACAAAGATAAATTCGGGCTGTGGTTACGTGGTTAGTTCGCGGACTATGAGTCGGAGTTTCTGGGGTCGAGGCCACTCTACCACAATTTGATTTTTTTTATGACGGATCGCTTTGTGTTACGAAAAAACTGTGAAATTTAAATATCTGTGTAAATAATAACACAATAAATATTTCTCTAAATTTTTTTCAGCTGATTATTTAGTTTATTATCAAAAAACTTTACTCAACTCAACCATCAATGGTGCCAAGAATAAGCATGTGAAAGGAGTTGTCAATTGAAGGATACATACAATCAAAGATACTGCCGCTAACGCGCAAATGAAGCGACGTATGAATTTTATCATACATATATAAATGAGTTCCAAAAAATTGAGTCGTGTGATTCTCTAACATGGTGAATAGTAATCATATGGATGGCGATCACTTAAATCAGCCTATTACAGATCGTAACTAACTTACCATCACGCCGCTTTCCCGCAGGAGTAGGCAGAGAGAATAGAACCCCACGCCACTCTGTCTTTGCCAACATTCTTCGCCTCTTCCACGTTCATGCATTTCCTCATACATATCCGACGATTATTACGACTCCTGACCAGACCACTTTCAAGTATTTGGTACACCTGATCGTGCCAAGTTTTTCTCGGTCTTCCTCTGCTCTTTTTTCAAATTACATTCTCCGCATTAATTTCTCTGTAAATACTTAGAATAAAATATTTTACATCTGTATTGGAATATCAATATGAATTAACTCCTAAAAGTGAAAAAGGATTTGGATACTCTGAAAATATTACGATACGTTTTAATTTTAAAATCATTTTACAGTCAATAGAAAAATTTACTTTGTGATTTTTGATTAAAAAATATACAAAATATGTTTCAATGAGTCCACAATTCATAATTTTGTACAAGATAGAAAAATTTTTAGTGTGTATTTTTTTTCTTTTTTTTCTTCCCTTGGTTACATTTTTATTTTCTTCACAATTCGATTAACTCTAAGGGATGTCGTATTTATTTTTCATTTACTTTTTTACGATTTCGGCAAAAGTTATATTTCCTCGAGCTTTTCCTAAAAGCTCTTTACCATAAATCCCATGTAACGTCGTGATAAATAAATCTTTTCCCTTATTATATCAAAATGTTACATTATAATGAAAGCTTGTGTCCTTAAATATTAATACTGTTCGTTATAATTAAACAAAACTCCGGGATTAGGAAAATTCGCAAAGAAAATTATGACAAAACCTCGGGAGAGTAAACAGATTGTATTTCAATTGGGTGAATAATTTATTGTTCAATTAGATGTGTTTAAAATAATTTGAATTAATCCTCAGATAAGCGGATCTGCAAATAGAAATAATTCCGATGAAATCGTTAGGGTTGTTCAGGACTCAAATTATATATTTCTCAACATATTCAGTTTAAATAATTATATTTAAAAAAAACGAAACATACCTCCGTACAAGTTTTTTTTATAACTCATGTATCCACTCGAATAGTGCATAGGACACCATTATAAAGTAAAGCGGTGTAACTCAATCAAAGTGCAAAGTGCTCAGTGGTTCTTTGTTCCAGATTCATCGATGTTATCTCTATTGCTTTGAAATTTTGACTGTTGTATTCGAATAGGTACCCTAGTATTTTGTATTTACCTGTCTAAGGTTACAGTATTTTTGACAACTTTTTTTACCGTAATGGCACTGCCATCTATTGAAGGTTATAGGAAAATATATAATACTAAACGTTGTTTATGGCGAACAGCGTACTTCTTGACAACTGCTTTTACTTAGTATTTTCAATGTATTCGATTATATTGCTGTTTTTAGGCATATATTTTTTTATTGCTGCACTAGCATTTTTAAATTAAACATATTAGAAATGTTAAATGTAGACGTGCCATCTCTTTTCGTTCTTTTCCATTTCATAAGAGTGACCCACAGCAACGCGTGGCCAGGTATAACTAGTACGGAATATATTTGATGGGATGTATATAGCATATTTTATGAAGGATATTACTCCTATGTGCGGAAAAAATAATGAAAGAATAATCATAAAATGTGTAAGCAAAGAGAAAAGCAGCAACGGCTGGGGCGCTCTAAGTTGCACACTAGTACTCTTACAAGATTTTTCAAGCTATTTTGAAGGTATATAAGTTTCTTTATCATTGACATCTCAATAAAAATAAAATTATGTTAAAAATAACTCCCGATTGGATATAATCCAGATTTTGAACAAGTATTTGAACACACTCAAAATGTTGTATATAAGTTACTGTAGAGTAAGTACGTCAACTGGTGTCCTATCAAATCTTCTACTAATTGTATGAACTTAATTTTTTTAAAGGAATAAGTATTTTAATCTAACTCAAACCACTGCCAGAAATTTCCATGAACAATTTGCAACAAATATGCAACAGAATTTTTGAGGTAATTAAGATTGAATTCACCCAAAAAATTGGCTTGACTACAGTTGTGTAGGTCCTAACCAAACGTTACATTTCCATTATAAATAATTAAGTAATCAGGAATTCTAGCTTGTAAAATTGTCACGTAAAATTGGTGCGATTTATTTCATATTGGTTTAACACACGATTGGTCACGTTTTGTCCCGACTTTAATTAAGATTTCGATAGAATACAGTAATCAGAACAGATTTGCATATAAAGAATTTTCGTGCAATATTGGTAATATCCTCCACAGTTGTGACACGTGTAGTCCAACTGCGCAGTTTGGGAGCTGTAGAAACAAAAATGTTTATTATTAATTAAACGCAGATTATGAACTTCCCGGACAATAGGCGTGGGTCGCGGAGAAATCTCAGCAAGGCTGTAACAGTCCGAGTGATGATTTTGTTTACCGTTGTGTTCTATGGGCGGTCAACGCTCTCCGCCCACTGCTATCCTTATAATACCTTAGAGCAGGCTATTTCCAAACCTCAATCTAAAAAAATAAAGTAATAGAACAGAAGTTTATTTTATTTTTCACAAAAAAATTACATCAAAATGTTGTATTTTATTTTCATTTGAGTTATGAAAATAATATGTAATGAGTTGCTTAGAAAATATATCGACAATTTGTCAAATACAGATGTCAGAATGGAAACACAATGTGTTTAATTTTTTTTTTAATTTCGAGGACATAATGTAAGTAAAAAAATTATCATAAGTCATTTTTCAGTAAAAAAAATATTGTTATTGGTAATTTCACTGGTATGCATCCTACTAATAATGATAATTGGCTGTTTGATTTTAAAGCCATTTATTTGTACGTTGATAACATGGGAAAAAACCTAACATTTAAAGGAAACAATAACTAATATATAATATGAATATTGAAAGCATTAACTTTGTAAATCATAGTTATATATTATTTTTAGAAATAAAAAGACGTTGTTTTTCATAAAATAAACCCTTAAGAGGGCAACAGGTTGTTGCCGAAACTAGTTGGTTGTTAATAAAAATGTGAGTGGATCAAAAAACAATGTCTTTCTATTTCTCGAAATAATAGAAAAGTTATGTTTGTTTACATATTACATAACGCAGCATATGTAATTATTCACACCTGATTTGAGTAAGATAATTTTTTAAATTTTTGCTTTCAACAGTTGTGTGTAAAAATAACGGACATTTTTTTTGTAAAGGTGTTTGGTTATTTTCCAATGACATAAGTTTTTGGCACGAAAACGACAATTTTTTATATCGTCATTTACATGAATATTACTATTTTTTTTCATTTTTTCATCTACTTAACGAAGCCAAAGGAAAATATAAAGCTGTCCCAGCTTGGTATGAAACATGTATTGTTCGTCCCTTTTTTATTTAAGGCCCTGTCGCCTAGAATAATTTGTGAAGTGATTTGTAATAAATCTCACCTATGTTCAAAAGGTATGAGATTTGTAAATACCTTACCAATCCCTTAAAGGATGGCGCAACAATCGGCCATATTTCACAAATGTATCGAAAACTTTACCGGTATGCGGAAGGATCTCAGAGCATTGCATATATACAAGTTTCAATAATAATTGCAATATGGATGTTCAACAATGGGCAGAATGGTGAACGTTACACAAGTGCATAATGTGATCGCTTAAGCCAACCAAATGCCAGGTCGTAGGCTCTGGGATGCTCAAATTTCCACCATCTTTTATAAAATAAGGGCAAAACGATACATGTTTCATATTAGCTTGAGACACTTTTAAATTTGACTTCTCATCCGTAGGGTGTCCGATACAATAAATAATATTAATATTCTCAATATTACTCATATTTAAGCATTAACTTCGTAGTAAGTCATTTTTGCTTTTATTTTTTTTTACAAAAATGTTAGTAAATTAGTATTTGACCACTCACCAAGATTTTTATGTCTACCGGTTTCGAGGTGTACCCGTCTCTTCGTCAGGACAATCCCTAGTGCATGTTAGTCTTCAGGTCGACCAAAATCGCATGTGTTAAACATTTTGAGTATTTTTTTTAATTAAAATTTATACTTAATACCACTATTTAAAAAAGTGGTATTTACTAAGTAAAAAATAATTTTTTTTTTAAATGTATAGGTTTTACCAGAAAGTGATTGCCGAATCAATAAATAAAACTTTGTGTAGTTAGTGCTATGGTAGTGAAGGGTAGTATTGTTTGCATGCTGTGGTAGTAATTGTCCTGACGAAGAGACGGGTACGTCTCGAAACCGGTAGACGTAAAAATTTCGGTGAGTAGTTAAATACTAATATTGCTAAAAAAAAATGTTGAAAAAATATTTTAAATGTGATAATGTTAATATTGAAATAAAGGGATTTTAGAACTACGCTACTTTTTTCACCATCACTACCTTGAACATTTTAGCCGCCCTGAGTCTCGTAGAACAACCTTTTCTCAGGTACATAGTATCCGCTGAACGCTCGGGGAGACTTATCCACCGGCCGTTTGTTCAATAATTCAACCGGCGGAAAGCTGACGAGTTACGCAGGCGATGCTTCGAAATTAAATTCTAAACGTTTTGTGCCAACAGTTCGACCGCGAAACACGCCGATATTAAAAACGTGTAACTCTTAATCACCTAAAAATAATACAATTATATGTTAACAATGCAGACTTTAATGTATATATATATATATATATATATATATATATATATATATATATATATATATATATATATATATATATATATATATATATATATATATATATATATATATATATATATATATATATATATATATATATATATATATATATATATATATATATATATATATATACATATATATATACATATATATATATATATATATATATATATATATATATATATATATATATATATATATATATATATATATATATATATATATATATATATATATATATATGTATATATATATATAAATATATATATATATATATATATATATATATATATATATATATATATATATATATATATATATATATATATATATAAAACTTCTTGCGGAGCACATATGGCTGGGGGTTTGACACTTCGCTCACTCCTTTCAACAACGTCATATACCAAAAATCGTCAATTTTCGGTTTGTGCATGTTTTCGGAATACCCAGAAAATGTACTTTAGCGCAAAAGAGGCATATTTTTAATTTAATATTCACCCGCTACAGGGCGGAAAGATCTGAAAAGATCTGTTTGCAGCAAAAAATTCAATAAGTGGATTGATATTTATTTGTAATACATTTTATTATATTCTTAAACATTAACATTAAAAACGATCTCCTGAAAAATCAAGTTTTTTTTATATATGACGTTCTTGAAAGGAGTAAGCGGTATAGTAGCACCGATGCACAGTGTTGCAATTGCCAGCGAGCTGATTTTCTGTTACTTTAGATGTACGAGTATTTTTTTTTAAATATAATTCTTTTTTTATTCATTATATAAAAAAACTATTTAGTCGTTATTAAAAAAAAATATCTTACTATTGCAACCACAATGTTAAACAACAATGTAAGCATACGCTATCTCATCAATAGTTTATATCTTTCCCTGTTGACGAAAACGTCTGCTGTTCTTGAAACTAGTCGTGTTTTATAAATAAACTCAAAAAAGTGGTCTCACGAAATATTATTATTGCCTGAAAGTGCGGTTGTCTCCATAGTGTAGTGGTTTGCGTGTTTAGCTGCCGTGTTGTAGGTCCAGGGTTTGATTCCCAGGGGGGGGGGAATTAAAAACAGAATGTTCACTCCTTATACGTATTTAATATTACCCTAGACTGGTACATGATCCTTAATGTTTTTAACGATCAATATAAAACTGGTTCTGTAGAAAACAGTGCTCTAAGCACCTTTATGTGTGGATAGGGTTAATCCTCCCTTCCCGGTGTTGTGTACCTTGTACACATTGCTTCTAATAACCATAATATCTCTATAAATATAATAAATACAAGGCTTAATTTTAGGCTTACCTCCATAATATATTTGCGCATTGATTTTAAAAATATATTAATAATAATCAGAATTTATCGGGTACATCGGAGGTATTTTGTGAATATCTATAAATATATTTATATAAATCTAAATTATTATAATTTTTGACTTCATTTAAAATTAATTTAGGAGATTATCTATGAATGTCCGGATTTTTCCGATTTAAAATCGCTAATTTTTTTTGTGTAGTGACTACCCAACATCGGGACGCGCGTTTTATTTTAGCAACATAAGGGAAAGATAAAGAAAAAGAAAAAAATATGTACTTTTATCTTATTTGTTCGTCAGTAATTAAAAGAGAAATAACTTTTTATTACTTTATTTTGAACCGTTATTTATAACGTGTTTGTTGATTTATAGCCATGTTTGTAAACCGCTTTTCATGTGTGAAACTCTCCACAGACAAGAAGCCATTTTGTTATTTAACATGCCAACTAGAATTATTTTAATACACCACACAACCGGAAAGTGACATTTTCTCTGTTCACGCTTTATTTCATCTCATAATTTGTTCGCCAATTCGTTATTTATAATTTCGTATTTGAATATAAAAATAAATCCCCCGTATAAGACCACTTTTTGAGTTTATCAATGTAAACACGACTAGTTTCGAAACTACAAGTGTTCTCATCAGCAAATGAAAATACAAACTGATCAGTTTGTTTACTATTTTATTATCTTGTTTAACTCAAAAAGTAGTCTCATACAAGAGTTTTTTTTTTATATTTAAATTTTTATAATTTTATTTTACTAAGTTATTGCCAAATTAAATAATTATTTACATTTTTTCGTATACTATGTATTATTTCTGGCGATACTTGCAAAAAATAATACCCAAAAAATATCGAGATTGCTTTTTTCCTTTCATTCAATTAATCTCTTAACAATTTGATTAAAAATAAGCTCCCAACATAAGGTTACAGTCTTCTTCTTCAATCTCTCATCCGCGGCCGGTAGTGCATAGGGCACTGCATCATATAATAATAATAACCATATCCGCTCCCTAGGTGGAGCATATGGAGTCCACAAACTGTCTCCAGGCTTTTCTGTCAGCTGCCAGCTCCCTTGCATCCTCCCAAGTCAGATCCGCGTCGCGAAGTTCTGACGAGAACTGCCGACGAATTGTCAGCAATGGTCGTCCTGGGCGGCGCGAACCTGATGCCTTGTAAAAGAGGCAAGCTTGATTAAGGCTCTCAGGAGGCATGCGGAGTACGTGGCCAAGCCAACTGAATCGCCTTTTTTTGACGACAGTTGTGACCAAGATTTGCTGCGTCCTACGCCTTATCTCTTCATTCCTCACAAAGTCAAACCACCGCACGCCTAAGATTCTCCGCAAACACCTGTTCTCAAAGCTTAGTACACGGCTGCTTTGGGCCCTTGTAAGGTGCCATGTTTCACAGCCGTATAAGAGAACAGGAGCGATGCAGGCATTGTATAGGCGGCATTTGGTTTTCACCGAGTATAAATCCGATCTCCAGACAGCCTTCATACTGTTGAATGCGGACCCAGCGAGTCCTAATCGCACTCCCAGTTCCTTTTGAAGGCTGCCATTTTCAGTCGCGTACACTCCCAAGTACTTGAAACTCTCGACCCTTTCGATGCGCTGGTTACTCAACGTCAAGGGTTGTTGGGCATCTAGGCATGAGCTGTTGCACAACACATGGGTTTTTGCAACATTTATTGTAAGCCCCATGTGCGTAGAGTACCTATTTACCCTGTCGACGATCAATTGAAGACCCTCGACGGAGTCATCAATTAAAACAGCATCATCTGCGTACTCTAGGTCGCAGAGTTTCCGGGAGGGGGAGATGGATATACCTCGGTCAGATGGTAATGACTTTCGAAGAATGAAATCCATGAGGATGATGAAGAGAAACGGTGCAAGGACGCAGCCTTGTCTGACTCCGGTAGAGACCCCAAACCAATCCGTGACAACATCGTCAACTCTCATTCGGCATTCACTATTGAGGTGAAGGGACTTAATTAGCTCCACTAATTTCGCAGGCACCCCATAAGCTTCCAGTACTTTCCAGAGTGTGGGCCTGTGCGGACTATCAAACGCTTTCTCATAGTCTACAAAACACATCGCCAGAGAACTGTTAAATTCCTGGCTCTGCTGTAGAATGTGACGAATATTATGGATTTGATCCGCACAGGACCTGCCAGGCAGAAACCCTGCCTGGTTTTCTCTGAGCACCTGCATAATGGGGGCTCGGATTCTCTGCAAGATTACGTGGGCAAGCACCTTCCCAGGTACGCTGAGTAGCGTAATGCCGCGGTAGTTGTCACAGTTGAGTGGATCACCCTTCTTATGTAACACGGTAATCTCCCCATTTACCCAGTCTCTAGGGCATCGCTCTTCTTCCCACACACTGGACATTAATTGGTGTAAAGGGCCAATAATGCCAGTAACGCTGCATTTCAAGAATTCCGGGTGGATACCATCAACACCAGGGGCAGTCCCATTTTTCAATTTCGACACGGCAGCTATAATTTCTGCCTGTGTCGGTGGACCATCAGGTATGGCGACCGCCCGCGGAATGCTTGACGCAGCCTCCGTGGGAATATCGAGGATGATTGGAGGAGGAGGGCGATTCAAGACCCTGTGGAAATGATCACGCCATATTTCCTTTATACGATCCGCGTCAGATTCGGTAACTCCATTTGTGTTTTTCACAGCTCCAGGGGTTACCGAATTCTTTCCGCAGATCTTCCTTGTTATTTGGAATAATTTCCGCGTGTCATTTCCTTGGGCAGCATGTTCCGCCGTTACAATAAGAGAATCGAGATGACGGCGCTTATCGAGTCTGCATGATCGTTTGACTATACGATCTTGGCGCCTGTAGTCATCTCTGAGGGTGTCCAGTTGGTAGGGGTCACTTTCACTGTCCCTCAGTGCTTTTAAGTGAGCGCGCTCAGCCATCTTTCCCCAGGTCTCATCTGACATCCAATGGGGTCTTTCTCCTATCCTGGGGCCAAGAACCTCATTGGCGGAAGAGTTGAGAGCCGATTTGAGACTGGCCCACTGTGCCTCAATCGAGTCAACATTAATGGGCTGAGGATCGGTGTCTTGCTGGACACGTTGTCCGACCGTTTCCTCGAATCTCAATCTTATTTCGGCACTCTTCAACTTGTCTAAGTTGATTCTCTTCCGCCGAGGACATCTCGGCAGACGTTTGAGCTGCAGACAGATTCTTCCGACGAGTAACTCGTGATCACTATGAATGTCGGCCCCTCTGTAGGACCTGACATCGAGGAGCTCTCGCCGGTTAGCACGTCCATAGAGGATGTGATCTATCTGCGCTCTTGTTCGTCCGTCAGGGGAGGTCCAGGTGTACTTATGGATGGACCTATGGGGAAATAGCGTACCACCAATGACAAGGTCGTTAATACTAGCGAACTCGACCAGTCTTTCTCCATTGCCATTGGCTTGCCCATAGCCGTGCCTTCCCATCACCGTTGGGGCAAGTGATGGGTCTGTTCCGACTCTCGCGTTAAAATCTCCCAATACTACCACGCGGGTTCTTCTTGGGAGAGAGGCGATGACCGCATGGAGAGAGTCGTAGAAGGCATCTTTTGTTTGGGCATCTGCAATTTCGGTAGGCGCGTAGCACTGTAGGACAGTGACAGAACTATCGGCCGTTTGGAGGGTGACGCGTATAAGCCTTTCAGAAATTGGTTCCCAACTAAGCAAGCACTTTGCTGCTCTTTCTGAAAGGAGAATTGCCACCCCTTGACGGTGATATCGTTCTTGGCCGGAGTGCAGACACATGTGACTATCCAACAACCTCTTTCCAGATCCTTTCCATCGCGACTCGCTCAGTCCTAGGATATCTAACTTGTAGTCATCCATGATACGAGTCGCGTGAATATCTTTTCCGTGGACCTGCATTGTCCGCACATTGTACGTTCCAATGCGGAAAGATGAATTGTTGGATAGGAGCCGTTTAGTGAGCGCAGTCCTAATACCACAGCCGGGTCGGGGGGTGCCAGAGAAGCCGGTGTCCGAGGCATTTCGTGGACTTATCGTAATCAAAGGGTTTAGGGAGGCAGAGTGATTGGCCCAGCGCTCCCGAGGCCTGAGGTCCGAGGACCCCTCAACAGGTCGGCTCAACCTTGTTTACCATCATATAAACGCAAAGTTATCTTGATCATTAATACACATGAAGGAAAAGTGATAAGCCCTCCGCTTCAGGTACCAGTCCGGGATAATATTGAATAAATATTAGAGTGAAAAATTACTTATATTTATTTGAAGCACTCCCGGGAATCGACCTTAGGACCTCCAGTACAGTAGCTGAGTGTGCTGACCATTGCACTACGTAGGCGGTTATAGTACTTATAGTATATTATAAATACTAAATATACATCAAGTCTTTCATTGTTTCGGCAGTCACTTAGTGGTAAAATCTTTCCATTTTTAATTAATGTTTTACTAAATAAATACCACTATTTCTTAAAATATAATCTGTGACACATACGGTGTTTGAAAATGATGCGGAATGCATCGAAACACGTATCACAGTATATTTGAAGAAATAGTGGTATTTACTAAGTAAAACATTAATTTAAAAAATATACATCAAGTCTTCTAGATGGGAACTAAAGACAAGAGAGAACGTAACGTCCCGTCAAAAATCCAAAATGGAAAAGAAGACTCTTTGATTAATTTTTAACATCTCAACATTTATGAAGAAGAATATGGCAGTATACTGGTAATACATGCTTCCATGTTCCAATATCAAATATATTCACCTTTGTTGGTAAACCAATGGAGATTGCTCTATCTGAAAGTCTTATAACACTGTGTGTCTGTGTGACACATCAATGTACATGCATAAAACTATGAATATGTTTTGATTTTATCAACGAATAAAAATGATTAAAAAAACAACTCCAGCCATTGCCAATTTTTTGTGCCAACTGTGTCAGAATAAGTGGATTCCATTTTTTATTAATTTTCATAAATTCTCTTTTTTTACTTAGCCATTCTTATTATCAGAGAATATTTTATGGACGTGAATTAATCAAGAAACAAGTATTATCGATTTATTTAGTATTTCATATTTTTTTCAATATCATGTGTATTCATAAATTATGGATTCTTTGTATTCATAAATTATGGATTCGCTATTCTCTCGGAATTATTTATACCAAGATTTTCATTAATATCTCTTAAGATATCTTGATAGACGAAGAAGACTATTGAACAGTAGTAATAAAGAGGTCTAGGCATTTACAAGGCTTACGACCTATTATTGGCTAGATTAAGATCAACTGCGTGTATTTCCCCGATAAAATAACGTTCAGTGAATTAACTTTTTCAATTGAAATATAAATATGATTTTCCGATATTCGAGTGGTTGTCAATCACGAGTAGAATGGTGCATATTAAACCAGACAATGACACGTGGTAAGCCCTTTGAATGCCGAGACTTCCATATTCCCACATCAAAAAGTCTTCTTCTTCTTTCATATTATTTTTTGACATCTCATCAAAGATGAAGAAGAATATTGAAGTCTGGGCATTTACGGGGCTGACGACCGTCATAGTATGGTTTAAGTTATCACTTTACGCACGCGTAATATTCACCAATTCAACCCATTATTAACAACCACTCTATTCAAATTCTCGGAAGTTCTATATATTATTAATTATAACCCTTATCCGAACCAATGGTGCATAGGGCGCTGCATCGAATTGACGCAGTGTTATCTTGAGCGTTTTTTACATGAAGGCAAGGTGATCAGGAACTTCAGGAACCAGTCCGGGGTAATATTAAATAAATATTACAGGGTAAAATCACTAATATTTATTTTCACCCCCCCTGGGAATCGAACACGGGACCTCCAGCACGATAGCTAAACACGCTGACCATTACACCATGGAGGCGGACAAATATATATATATATATATATATATATATATATATATATATATATATATATATATATATATATATATGTATATATGTTTATATATATATATATATATATATATATATATATATATATATATATATATATATATATATATATATATATATATATATATATATATACATGTATACATATATATATATATATATATATATATATATATATATATATATATATATATATATATATATATATATATATATATATATATATATATATATATATATATATATATATATATATATATATATATATATATATATATATATATATATATATATATATATATATATATATATATATATATATATATATATATATATATATATATATATATATATATATATATATATATATATATATATATATATATATATATATATATATATATTTAAATATATGAGCCAATTTTGAAACATTGTTCTTGAATCACTAGATCTTCACTAGAGACATCTATTGTTGAGATGAAAAGAAGCTTCTTTTTTTGAGCAGAAACTCTTTTATCTTGTTGAGATAATAAATAAAAATCATGATATCAATTTCTGTTTTAATTGTGAAAGATATAAGAAACAATACTTTCTTCAAAATATTCTCAGTTAAATCAAAACATCAAAACATTTTTTTTCTAATTTATTTGTGACGAAACTGTCTAAAAATTAAAAACTTTTCTTTTGATTAACAAAGTTTTATATATTATTTTCCCGTTAATATTTTACTTTGTCTATACTTTTAAAACGAAGATAAATTAAAAATTTAAAAGGCGATTACAAGCGCTTTCACGTTTTATTTTATTAATAATATTCTTTATTTCCTAGAATTTTAATTAAATTTAAGAAAATATAATAATCAACAACTCATCTTCATCGTACCATTGTGTTTTAGATTGCCAATTATTTAAGTAAACAATATTTTCGAATATTTTGTTCACCTCAGAAGTTTAGTGGTTAGAGCGTTGAGCTCGAAGTAAGGGGTTTGATTCCTAGGGTGGCGAAATATGTAGGAGTGAAATATATTCCTATAGGAGTGAGATACGGTCAATAAGAAAAATATGAAGTACCCTTTAGTCGAATTTTGGAAAAATAGCGGGATATAAATTAGCCAAATACTATTTTTTTATTCCTTTCAAAATGTAATATAAAATAAAATGAAATTGATTAGTTTCAAAATGTAAGATAAAATAAAATAAAAATCGATTGTTATCAAAGTGTAACATTTTTTTAAAGTTATATGTGTGTGAATAGTGCTATGGTGGTGACGTGTAGTATAGTGTATGCTGTTATAGTGATTGTCCTGACGAAGACACAGTTACGTCTGAAACCGGTTGACAAGAAAATCTCGGTGAGTGGTTTAATACTTATATTACTAACATTTTTTTAACATAATAGTTAAAATGACTAACCACAAAGTCTTCTTCCTGGCTACATCCCAACTTATCGTCCTTGCAGACTGCTGGGGTCAGCTCTCCTAGTTGACAGGTTGTAGATCCTTCTGTCATGGATAACGTCACCTAGCCCATGCCTTCGAATCATGTTATCTTTCTGCAGCATCCATCAATTCTTTCTTATTTCTTTGTGATGAAACTGTCTAAAATTGAAAAACTTTTTTTTTTATTAACAAAGTTTTATTTATTGTAACAATGATTTCCCACAAAATATATATTTTAAGTATTTATAATATTAAGAATAATAAAAAAAAAAAACATTGATAAGTTTGAAAGTTTAACAAAAAATATAAAATTTTAATTGTTTTCAAAGTGCCACATACAAAGTTTTAAAAACTTTATTGGTTTCAAATTGTAAAATAAGATATAAAATTTTGATTATTTCCAAAGTGTAATTTTTTATTTATTTCATTGCCTTCAAAGTATTACATAAAATTAAGATTGTTTTCAAAATGTAACATAAAATAATAAAAAAAGTTGATTGATTTCAAAGTGTAACAAACAACATAAAATTTTAATTGGTTTCGAAGTTTAATATAAAATGAAAAGAATGTAAGGCTGGACAAGGGATATTTGAAAATATTAAGAAGAGTTCCTTAAGGTGGTATGGACATGTGGAGCGAATGGGTAACAAGAGAATGACCAGGAAAATATATGTGGCGAATGTGAGCAGGAGAACAGAACGAGGACGCCCGAAATAGATTTGGCATCAATCAGAACCTAAAATCTGGTGGTGTCAAAAGTCTGCGTTATCGGAGAGTAAGTATGACAAGATGTATGGATATGAAGGAAGCTAGGAATGTATGTCAGGACATAAAAGTGCGACGTTCCATCCTCTCTGCCTACCCCTGGCATGATGGCAGTACTAGTATAAAATTAGACGCTAGAAAAATTTCCTTTGAATGTTTAAGCGCAAAATTACCGTTCAGGCATCACGACCAGTCAAACTTATCCTCATGACGTCATAAAGCGGTGTGTGCACGTGACGACCATCCGAAATATTTTGCAAGTGACGTAATTAGTTTCACAAGCTGATCTTATTAATAAACAGCTAGACGCCATTTTGCGACAGGAATAACGCGCCACGTCCTGATACCTATAAATATTCTCATACAATGAAAACGAATATTTTGTTTGACGCAAAAAGCGCTCCTCTGGAATGCGTCTCCCGAATAGCGGAGGGACGAGCGTGCAGTTTCAAGAATTTAGAAAATATTATTTTAATATTTTGTCATTTCAACATACATGAAGATGAATATGGAAGTCTGTGATAAGGGGGTCTGAAGGATCATTTTATACCAAGGGCAGCCAACCCGCGGCCCGCAGGCCGCATGCGGCCCGCCAGGTGTCTACTTGCGGCCCGCGGAGCAAATCACACATTTTTCCTTTAATGCATACAAAACCACCGAAAGAACATTCCATCGTGCGTGGTTCGTATCATGGACTTATGAAGTTGTTTTACTAGCCGATTTTATTTACACATACTAGTAAACAGTTTTCCACATGATGTTCTACAAAGCGCTATTCCAATGATTTAGCTAAATTTTCTCTCTTTATCAATAAAATCTTATTGAAGTCGTATTTATTTAAGTTATTTTTTGTAATATTTGTATATAAATATATCTTTGTTTTCTTTTAGTCAAAGTCAGCTTTTTAAAGTCAATATTTTTCGTTTATCATAAGTCTTTGCATAGCCATTCATATAGGCTCATAAGAAGTATCCTATCTTAAAATTGTGAAAATTTATGGAAAAACTGATATTGAGGGAAATAAAAACTTACTAAAAGTAATGTGAATAAAATTATACGTTGTCCCTATAACCTTTTAACGAAAACACAAATTTTCATTGCCTTGAAGACTATGATTTATAAAAAAAATAAATAGAACAATAAATTTTTCTACTGTATACTCGAATCAAAATTTCTGTGCACGCCGCTGCGTATGGGTAGTAACTTGTTTAAATACAATGGTTTACGAGTTGATTGGATATTTACATAAATGAAATGATTCATAGTTATTCAAGTCAATTATTCATCAAATGAATTACTTGTATACCCAAAACTTCTTTATTGTGAGCCTGAAATTTACTGAAATAAATTTTACGAGGTTTTTTTTATATCAAAGGCAGTTCGCACAGGAAAAAATCGTAAACACATAATAAAACTCGTAAATTGAACAGAACTCGTCAAGAGAGATTGTTATCTATACTCCATACTCTACATCCAGGATTTATCAGCCTGAAAATATTATACGTAATCATGGAGATAGAATGACTTTTTTATGTCCGATATTAAAAAAAAAATGTGTGACCCAAAATATTATACTGGTAGGTACTTAACCTAAATAAATTTATTTTTATGAAAAACAAACTCTTCAATATCACATTTAATTGAAATATTGTTGTGAAAGCCCACGAAATAAATTGACAGTTTTTTTTTGGATTTTTAACTTTTTTTTTCACAAATTAACTCAGATGAATTTGTTTAAAAAAAAAAGCAATTTAGTTTATGTATTATCTTCAAAAAGAATGTTTAACTTTTTTGTAATTTTTATTATTGATCACAGTGAATTGAAATGAACGATTTTTTAAACTTTTCCATCTTTCTTTTACAAACGCAACTGCATAGTATTTATTTATTGATTTGGCGTTTAATTTGTAGAACTCCATTTTAATTTATGTATTAATTTTAAATCAAACACAGATTTTTAGAGTCTACTAAGTTGTATTTTATTAACAAAAACACATAAAAATTATATTGTGACAATTGTTTCGCCTTGTAAGGGCATTATCAAACGAATGTCATTCGTTTGATAATGCCCTAACAAGGCGATAACAAGGCGAAACAATTGTTATTAGAAACAATTAGACTCAAAAAATCTGTGTTTGATTTAAAATTAATACATTTAAAAAAATGCATAGTATTTACTACAAAAAGGTTGTAGTGTTAAAGTACTTGAGAACTGTGTTCGAATATTTGTATTACAAATAAAATACGAAATATAATAATTAAGTAACTTAAAATGTGAATCTTGAAAACAAAAAAAATATAATTTATTAATTAAATTGTAATGAAATTTAAAAAGGATAAAATAAACAACGATATTTAAACAAACCTTATCAAAGGCCTAACTGAATTATGTGTAGATAATCTGTGAAACTACTTGTTTACGGATTGTAAAAGAGCTGGAAATAGCATTTTCATAAAACACAAGGTATATCTCGATGCCACAATATGATCTTTTAGGCTCAATGGGGTCGCATTATCAGTCCCTTATCCTTAACGTATTCACAAAATACTTTTCATAAAGAAATAAAACAATTCATAAAGTCGAAAATAGATAATCGTTTAAAAAGGACGAAAATTGTTCATGTTTATGATCACTAAATTCATTAGTTTATATCAAAACAGTCCTTACACTGAAGTTGAGTTTCGAATGTTGTTTCGAATGTTCTGTCATGTTTTTTTTACCATAATCCTTTTTTCAAACCATCACAGCACGCCTCTGGTACGTACCTAATTAATATAACGTTAGTGAGAAGTTTTTCTTTCCATGTGTACCAATATATACATTATTGGTGGTGTAATAAAGCGCCCAAGAGACCATCGATCTTTCTCGTGCTTATAAAGCGTGTAATGGTGCTTCAGTTCCAGATACGTTACTCTTTGGTCAAAAGCTTTCAAGCTCACGGATTGAAAGCTTTGTTACTATTATAATATTCACTTTGACGTTTTGCGCGTACAAACTTCAAAGCTCTGAGAAAATAATAATAATAATAAATATAAAAGAATAGTTCTGAAGAAAGCAAAGAAAAAAATGTATCATATAAAGTCACCATCGAATTACATATTTAAATTATTTTAACGTGAAAAAATTACAAAATTAACTGCCCATAGTAAGTCGCAGGTTAAGCTGCAAACTACATTTTCACTTGGTCAGTATATTAGAGATTATATGTATACTGAACAAAATTTTTGACAATTTTTAATTTAGTACAGAACCATCTAGAAGATGACAAGGTTTTTGTATGATCCGGTTGGAGAAAAATTACGAAAATAAAAGGAGTTAAAAACATTGTTTTACTTTTATTTTATAAGGTTTTATAAAATGGGGTATAAAATATCTTCGAAAAACATTCAAAAAATTATAAAATATACCTGCATCACGGTAAATATCAGTGAGGCCACAAAAATGTTAATTTTAATTTTTAATTATATGTTTGATAAAGAATAAACAATTACTTTCGAATATTAATAAAATTATTCAGTCCTTCCTTCAAACTCTCATCCTCACCCGATGGTGCATAGGGCACTGCATCATATGAACCCAGTGTTATCTTGTTCGTTAACATATGAAGGAAAGGTGATCAGCCCTCCTCTTCAGGTGCCAGTCCAGGGTCATATCGTATAAAGATCGGCGTGTAAAAATCACTTATATTTATTTCATCCCTCCCCCTGGGAATCGAACCCGGGACCTCCAGCACGGTGGCCGAGCGTGCTGAGTGTCCGCCTCCGTAGTATAGTAAAATTATTAGCAGCCCTAAACCATCGGTTCCTTTAGTATTTCACTGTTATATCACGATACACCCACATCCATCCCACTTATTTACGAAATATCAAGTAAGTACGAATAGAATTAATGAATTACTTTGAGAAATAGAATTACTTTGAGAAATAGTTTTATCAAAACTCACACCATCGCATCGGTTTACCAGAAATGATTATGAATTCAACTCAAGACATTCTTTTGAATTATTGAATTTATCTTTTTCAATTCAATTAAGTGAGGCCTTAATTCGGGTTATTTCTGGAATGTTGCCTCAAAATCAATTACCCATTTCCACTCTGACAAGTTGTCTTAACCTTAACTATTGATTTTCCGAAAATACGAATTCATTAAACACTCTCAAATTCGAGTAATCGAACTGGTCCAATCTCCATTTTGTTGGGGGCATCTAACACCTAATAACGACCGTCACATTTGAATTCTATTTTTTTACCCATGTCCATTCTACTCTCCTGGTACCACACGACTTAATATTAATAAAAAATCAAGGTGTAAAGTAAGAATGTATTTTTTTAGTTTAATTTACGGGATCCAAATGATATTATTCAATGGGCGTACATCGGGGACTGTATTCATTCTGTTGTGGATCTAATGGTCTCGTTTGTAGAGTTTTGGATGCGCTATCAAAGGCTTCATGATCTAAGTAGGGCGAAGAAAGAGTTCACACGATTGGAAATTAAAAATAACCTCTTACATTATGAAACATACTAAATGGTGTATAATTTATTGAAAGCTGACAAAAGAAGCATATTTTTTTTAAATCTATTGTGACACATATTTCGATACATACATACACACAACATGCACAAGAATGCATCAAAACACGTGTCACAATAGATTTTAGGAAAAGTGGTATTTACTAAGTAAAACTCAATTTAAAATTAATCGAAATAGCTACAAAGTAACTGCTGAATCTTTTAATGAATGAAAAAATATGAATTATTATTAACACTGTTATTGCATTTCAGCCAGACGTATGTTTTATGTCATAATAAATAGCATGAATTTGTGCGACCTTTTTCACTACAAAATTCGATGAAACATTTCTTGATGTTGTGAAATACTAAATTATGTTATGTTATTTCGTCCTTTTTATCTAGAATAACATTTCGCAGGAACGAGTAGGGCCGCCATTAAAAGTGTAATCTTATCCTTTCCTTTCCCTTTTCCCTATCTTTCTGCTTATTCTCTTTTTTCTCCACTTATCTTTTTCCCAAAGCACTTAAATATTTTATGTCCCGTTTTTAATATTCGCCTTTAATCAGAATTTGTAGCATTTTTATTATCAAAAAAATAAATGAAAAATTATCAATGGTAAAATTTTGTTAATGAAGACATGACGTGTATGTAGATACGTTATCATTAACGAGATGATTAAAAAATTAATAAAAATATACTCCACAATTTCAAACGCTGTTTTTTCTAGTACCTTATTTGAGTAACAAATGCCTTTTACTTGTAAATTTGTACATACGAAAAGATGTCTGATAACATGACTTCCATATCCTTCTTCATCTATGTTGAAATGCCAATATAAATAACTCCTAAATGCACAAACTGGGATAAGTGAATAAAGATTTGGTCATACTCCAAATATGTTGAGAATATTCATAAATGATTGAAAATATATAAAATAATAATAATCCCTTACCGCACCCCAATGGTGCATAGGGCACTGCTTCATATAAACGCAGTGTTATCTCGATCGATTACACGTGAAGGAAAGGTGATCAGCCCTCCACTTCAGGTACCAGTCCAGTGTAATATTGAATAAATATTAGAGTGAAAAAATCACTTATATTTATTAAACCCCCCTGGGAATCGAACCCGGGACCTCCAGAACGGTAGGCGAGCATGCTGACCATTACACTACGGAGGCGGACATTATATCGTGGCTATACTGGCAAAAAACCTTAACTATATTAAATCCCTGTGTGAATAATCTCTAAGCTAAAATACCCGCAGTTAAGCTTAATGTTTAATTTACTTTTAAAACCACAAATACGTATATGACATTTGAAACTCCTTAGGTACTATATTTTGCCAGTTTATGGAACGTTGAAAACTTTATAATTTGCATCATGAAGTCAAAATTGCATATTTTCATGTTAACGACTTTGACCAGTACATCCACGATATATTCTCGAAATCAAAAATTTATTCGAATTAAAAAAATTACAAAAAAGTTTTGAGAACTTCAGAATGACATAATTTCATTAAAAGACATCTACATTTTATTGACATCATATTATTCCACAAATTGTATGTATTTCTGAAGTTCATAAACGTTAGTAAAATAAATAAAAGTTAATAAATAAACAACAAATATTTTTTAGATTTTTCGATGGGTCTTAAATATGTGTAGTATATATTTTAGGATAATTTATGAAGAAGAAAAATACTAAAAATTATTTTTAAATGGCATGGATTTAAGCGTCTTATAAACAAAGAGTCGTATTTTTAAATGATGTTGGGATATTTTAATAAGCATATTGTCAAGTTCGTCCCTTCCTCGCCAAGCTGCCTAATATTTATATTAAGATCATGTTTCTTGGCTGTGCCAGGAAATTGATCTAGGAACAGAAATTGCGTTTCAAGACAATTTAACTTATTCTCTTTGACGTTGAGTGACGCGACCGTTCTGATAGTATCGCCGAAGGAGCAAAAACGAGGTTGGACAACATCCATTTTTTACACCAAAAATATTAGGTCTGGAGATAATAGTCATAGAAAGATAATAATTCATCTGGAATATGTTCCGAGAGTCTTTTCTTATACATTTAGCGTGATATCACTATCATTGTATTCATTAGTGCGTATTCTACATAAATACTTAATTAAATTTAAATAACATTCAAATATTTCCTTCTTCCTGGCTCCATCCCAACTTTTCGTCTTCGTAGACTGTTGAGGTCAGCTCTCATCGTCTCCAGGTTAAAGGTCCTTCTATCTTGGGCAACGTCACCTAGGCCATGTTTTTTAATCATGTTTTCTTTCTGCAGCATCCAAGAGTTCTTTGGTCTTTCTCTAGATCTAGATGTTATTCGAGGAAGATCAACGGTGATTGTCTAGTTCACAATATGAACTGATTCTCTGCGTCCTATGTGCCCATACCATTTCAATTGCCTTACTTCTACCTTACTATTGATTACTGTTACTTCTAGGCATCCATGAATGCGTAAACTTTTTATTTTGTCTCCAAAGGACACTACAGCTGACCATCTACGCATTCGCATTTCAGCAGTTTCTAGTTGCCTGGAGTAGAGGTTTTAATCGTCCAGTATTTGAAGTCATAAATAAATGCAGTTCTGATATATATTGTCTGACAAATAATATGTAGAATACAAATACAAAGTTTATATTTTATTTTAAATCATCCCTTTTTTAATGCACTTATATCTATTGTAGTATTCAATACTTTCTCAATATCACACGCGGTTTCTCAGTTTGTACATATTATATACGTTATGTACTACTTGTCCTTGCACAGTTATACTAACCTGAATCTGTGTTTCAATTATAATATACAGTTTTGTGTATAAAGAACAGTCTCGCTACAACTATTGCCAAATTATCTTCTATACCTCTACGCATCCCCAATTGGGGTACTGTGCATATTTTAGTTTGCACATCATTTTGTACTATGATAATATGAGAATTATTTCATTCCTAGGAATAGTAACATGAGCGCGACAGATTACACTCGTAGAGGCAATTCATAGATTAGGGAAGAAAATACATCTCCGATGTATGTGAAAAAAATGCGCCTTGGCGAAAAGTCACTAAACACGCGTAATATAATCTGTGATGCGTAAGCAATGCATTTTCGAATTTAATTATAGTAATGTAACGTACAATATTGTTGCTACCAACGCGGACAGTACACACACCCACCCGTATCAATGTGACAAGTTAACGCAACTATTTCGTGAATCTCGGTAAATCTCCGCAATCCAAAAGTAAATGGTTATTTAAAAATGATTTTCAATGAAAATATTCCGACAAACGTTCATTTAACTGTCAATAGACACAATGAAGTTGAAGATTAAGTTTGTTTGATAGAGTATGTTGTTGAAATTGATTTGTCTGTGAAGAAACATCTTCACAAAGCAACTGTTTTCTAAGGGGTTTCTAAGGTAATCATAAATGATTAATTTACTATGATTAAAGAAAACACTTGTTTTTTACCACTTGAGTTTTATTATAGACTACATGTTTCAGAAGTTAAACTTCCATCATTCAGGTCTGTATAATAACTAAAATATAAAATATAAAATTGTTCTATAAATAAGGGGAAAGTAAGGGGAAGGGGTTAGTCAAGGGGCGGAGTTTGAAAACAAAGGAAAAATGAATAGCAAAAGTGAAGAATTTTCAAGCAATATATTATTTAATAAATTATTATTAGAATTTTGGTTTTTTTGGATTTCTAAATTTTCAAGATAATTCATAATTTGGCCTTTATATGGAACAAGGTGTAATAATTTTAATTTATGAGATTGAAATGAGTGATTAGTATCTATTATGTGATTTGCTAATTCCGAAAAATAATTACTAACAAGACCGCTATGATGTTCTTTAATTCTAATCTTTAAATTTCTCGCACAATTTTCACATTTTAATCTAATGTACACGTACATTACAGTACCAATACAGTTGTAGCAATACAGGTACAGTACTGTAAACTTTATTAACTTTCAATTATGTTAAAATAAAATTTGAAATAATAATTTTATTATATTATAAATGTGTTCTTCAGTCTTTGCGTATTTTTCAAATGTTTTCTCACAAATACATTTCTTCAAAATCTTATTTTCATTTTCCGGGATTTCTGATTGGTTCAAATTTTCGGTTCCACTGTCCACTGCATATATATTACAGGTTATTATAATATTTTTTTGTACAAAGGATTTCTTAAAAAAACGCACTAAACCTCGTATTAAAAATACATGGGAATCCAGTGGAAATTCGTATTTAATATAACAATCTGAATCATATAACTTAAAATGTGGTTAATTATAGCTGACGCTCCAACCAGCTAATTTCGTTAGCGTCCGAATTCGTCACCTTGTATTTTACTTTATTTTCGCCTCAGTGGAATTCTTTATTCTTGCTAAAAATATTTTGAAGTTTGTGTTTTCGTCGTTTCCATATTGCGTGACTACTTCTTGTACGTTCTCCGCCACAGTAACGTATTAGTGAACCCGCTGCCACTAAACACGGAGACCTAAGTGGAAATAATGCTAAATTGTACCTTCTCGGCCATACCAGAATCACAACGACCGATGAATAAAATATTTTTTAAACATCGTTTAACTTACCACCGTTCGTTTCGATATAAACTTTTACCAAATTTTACAAATATGAGCACTGCTATTTTACTTATTTACTATTTATTTTTTACATGTAAAGAATTAATATAATTGGACGATATTTTAGAATTTTAGATGAACACAAATAAAAGCATATGTATTATTGATATATTTTTTAAAAATATTTTAGGTATCACAACTTAATATGAAGTATATATCGTTCTTTCATATTATTCCTGTATTATTTCATTGCATTCCAGAACTACAACTACCAATGAATCAAATATTTTTTAAATGTTTTATTTACCACCGTGTTTTGCTTTAAACTTTTTACCTAATTTGACAAATACGAGCACTGTTCTACCATTTATATCATATGAAATGTATGAATATAATAGGTCAATTTTTAAAAACAACATAAATAATATCATATTATTTATATTTATAATATTAAAAGGGATTCAATTGAGGTTCTTTTCTATTAAAATATAATCAGGATATTAAAAAAATTGTATCTTTTTTATACTTCAAAACTTACTTACACGTAGCCCTCCTAAGGGGTAGTTTCCGCTTAATTCTTATCCCGCCGATTCCCGCCGATTATTTCGACTCCTAACCTGACCGCTTTCAAGTATTTGGCAAACCTGATCTTGCCAAGTTTTTCTCGGTCTTCCTTTTCTCCTTTTTCAAACAACATTCACCTTATAAATTTGTTTTACCGTTCTTCCCTCATTATTAGTTCCACATGTCGAAAACCATCTCTATACACCTTTGTTAATTTTATGAACAAATATGTATGATATTTTACTAACAAATGTGTATAATATCTTATAAACTATTATATATAAACAAATTCAGTAATTTTCTTATACACTTTGAGTATCACAGGAAACGAAACTTTCTTAACGTAATTTATTCATATAAACTCGTTTTGCGATTAAACTCGTAAAAATTAAATCTAAAATCAACTAGAACTTTACGTTTATATTTGACATTATAATTTCTTGTTCTGTAATTATTGTAAATTAATAAAGTACCGTTTAATTTTATGTTTAAACGTCCCTACATACATCAAATGTCCCTACATACATCAAATTGTTTTTAATATTACTACTCTCTCGATCTTCTTTGTAACAAATTAATATGTTGATAGAGTACTTTAATCATCACTTTACTTTATTTGTAAACATAATTTAATTTTGGCCACAAATTTTCATTTTGTCAATGCCTTCACGTCTAATTAATTCACTCTAAAAAATAATAAAATTAGATTTCTCGTGAGATAAATTTCATATCCGGAAATCTTTAAACGAGGCTCTAGAGAACTATGTGTATGCGAAATTCGGGTAACGAACTTTTGCAGTGAATTTTCTTACAGCTTATTAATGTTTTAATACTATCGACGATACCAGGTCAGAAATGGTTAAATGGAAAAAAAATGCATCCAAGTATAAGGAAAGTGGGGAAAAAATAAATCACTAGAAATTCATTTACAACATTTTGAGTGTCTCCAAATACTTGTTCACAAATCTGGATTATGTCAAATTATAGGAGCTCTTTTTCATATTATTTTTTGATAAAAGATGAAAAAAACGTAAGACGGTCGTCAGGCCCGTAAATGCCAAGAAATTCATTAAAAATGAGTTGAGTTTCCTTATTTTACAATATTTTAAGTGTGCTCAAATCATTGTTCACTATTCTGGATTTGTCCTCTTAGGATTACTATAACATATTACCAGCCCAACATAGATCAACAAGAAAATGGATGTCAGAGTATTCACATGGTTTATGACCCGGCATAGGCTGGTTTAAGAGATCACCTTAGACCTTCACCATTCCACACACGATTGACAACCACACTACTTAAAAAAGGGCATGTACAACATTTTGAGTGTGTCCAAATACTTTCTTCACAAATCTGGATTATCTCCAATTATAGGAGTATTTTTAATATTCCTTTTTCATATCTCATCAAAGATAATAAGAATATGGAAGTCTGGGCATTTACGGGGCTGACGACCGTCATAGGTCATCTCACCAATAGATATCTCTAGTGAAGTTCTAGTGATTCAAGAACAATGTTTCAAAATTGGTTCATATACATATATATATATATATATATATATATATATATATATATATATATATATATATATATATATATATATATATATATATATATATATATATATATATATATATATATATATATATATATATATATATATATATATATATATATATATATATATATATATATATATATATATATATATATATATATATATATATATATATATATATATATATATATATATATATATATATATATATAGGGCTTCCGAGAATTTGAGTAGTGAGGTTGTCAATAATGGTGTAAATGTTACACGTGTGTAAAGTGTGATAACCACACATTTAAAAAAATATATTTATAAAAAGTTATTTAGTAAAGGAGATTAATATAATAACCGAAATTCCGTATGTGAATTTGCATACACATACACCCACAATACCTGTACTACCTCGTTACCAAGAAAAAAATATCATTAAATCGGTTAATAAACGTAATTTCTAGTATGAAAACCTTTTGAATGGTCTTGCAGTATGTATTTTTTTGTTTAAAATATTGTATTATTCGATGTGGAAAACATACCCTTGCTAGGGGTTGAAAAGGGTAACAAATGTCAGAACCTCTCACGCAATTGTTGCATTATTTAACTTCATAAGGCTGGCGTGTATTAATAAAGATGGATATGTAAAAAAGCGATTTTCACTTTTTTTTTTTTTATTCGTGTATAACCTTGGAATAAAATATCACCATTATTTTCGTACAATACGAAATTGACCACAACACGTCATTTTCCAAGCATCAAAACGACCATATATATTTTTTTTTACTATTATTAACTATCAAGCGTGGAAAATAGTAGAAGAACGACTGGATACCGCCTACAAAGCTGAGGGGTAAACGCGTAAATAATAAAATAAACAACATTTTGAGTGTGTCCAAATACTTGTTCACAAAATCTGGATTATCTCCAATTACAGGAGTTATTTTCATCGAGAATCGTCATCATTATAGATCTTTGATGAGATGTCAAAAAATAATATGAAAATAACTCTTATAATTGGAGATAATCCAGATTTTTTGAGGAAGTATTTGGACACACTCAAAATGTTGTCTATATATTTTCTCGATTAATTATTTATTCGTTGATTATTTTAATGAAGGGTGAATAGTCCTACCCTTCAGGTTATTTGATATACCATGATAGTGGAATATGATATTTGATAGGATACATATTAATATGCTTTAAGAAAAGAAGCAAGGGTGAATAACATATCTGTTCTATGGAAATGGAGATTGAATAGTAGGAACTGTAAGAGAAGAAAAAGAATAAAAATGGATGGGGTATAGTCGTAGTCGAATAAGGCGTACGACTCATCTGTTCCATGTGTCCGAAGGAGTTTTCCGAAGCGAGATTCTTCTACACATTTAACAAGAGTCTTCTTGTGTAATTTTTAATTTGTTTTTTTTAATGTATACGCCTTAAATGTTTGTTTGTAATGTATATATTAATTATTGAATAAATGGAATTAAATTGAATTGAATTGAATTGACTACCTTGAGGAAAAAATTACGTATAATATTACAAAATTAATCTTAAATTCTCAAGGGTTGACGTTTTTATATTTTTTAGTAAAACCTCTGCATATCCTATTTCCATTTAATGATTTCTATTTCTATTTAATTTCAATTTTACTTGGAAATAACTACTATTTCTTAAAATCTATTATGACACGCGTTTTTGTATTATTCTCAGACACTGTTGACGTTTTTGATTATTATAATGAATACTTCAAAATACGTGTCATAATAGATTTTGAGTAAGATAGTATTTATCGAGTCAAATATTAATTTAAAATGGACAGGTATTAATACAAAGTAACCGCCGAATCAATTCATGAGATGATATATGCATATCGAAAATCCGCCAATTTTCAGCTATACATGTTTTCGGATGTCCAGAAAATGTACTAAATCCCAGAAAAAACGGCACATTTTTAAATTAATATTTACCCGCTACAGGGCAGAAAGTGTTGTCTTTGCATTTTGAAGAAAAGGTATTGTTTAATATTTTTTTTTAATTTACTAAATATTTTTCAAATGGAGAAAAAACCTTCAGATTTTACTTAAAAAGTCTGTTGCACAGTAAAAAGTTCAATAAGTGGCATGATATATATTTTTTAAACATTTTATTATATTTTTAAACTTTAAAAACGATCTCCTGAAAAATCAAATTGTTTGAAATATGACGTTGTTGAAAGGAGTGAGCGATATATACCTAGGCACATTTCTACGTTTAGAAAAATATCAGTTAATTGTGTATAGTTTTGTGTCGATATCACTAAGAGAAATAGAACGACTCCATCGATTTTACTAACTAGTTTATTACTAAACAATCAAACAAGTTAAGTGAAATCAAACAGTTAAGAGCATGGATTAGAAACTCACTCTCCTTACTTATTCTAATACTAGAACTAACTATGTACTTTATGAAGTCGGGAACAAAATGGCCGCCACTATTCGAAATCTCACTTTGACCTGATTCAATATTAAATTCAGTCTTGGATTAAGTTTCAGATCATTAATATAAGTCCTTGATTTATAAGCTTTCATCATAGAAATTAATATTGAAAATTGGAATTGCATACGCTCAAAGGTAATATTTATGAACAACATTTTGACTGTGTCCAAATACGTGTTCACAAATCTGGACTATCTCCAATTAAAGGAGTTATTTATCTGGTCAAATTATGAGCCAAAAAAATTAAATTAAAAGGATATTTTCTGGCGTTTCTCATGTATGTGATTAAAATCCAGGATTTGGACCTTATATATATAAATATAAGAGTTTCTGCTTAGTAAAAAGCATATTCATCTCAGTAATAGATGTCATTAATGAAAATTCTAGTGATTCTTGTACATTTTTTTAAAATTGGATCATATTTATAAATTCTATAGAACTTCAAGAATTTAGGGAGTGTGGTTGTCAAAATCACAGTTTTTTGAGAAGTGTGGCATGGGTAGAATTGGTGAATGTTACACGTGTGTAAATTAATCACATAAACTAGCCTATGACGGTCGTAAGCCCCGTAAATGCCCAGACTTCCATATTCTTCTTCATGTTTGTTGAGATGTCAAAAAATAATATGATTTTATTTATGCCCTGTTTTATCCAATGTTTAAAACAAAATTCAAATTGGGTGCTGTTCCGTGGTTAGTGTCTCGAACTTGAAGACAGAGGTTCCAGGTTTGACCCCCACTCTGCCACAACTTGATTCATATTATCAACAGAAGTAAAATATAATCTTAAATATTTAATGTTCCTATTGCATGGAAAAAAATATGACTTTAGTTTTATGTCTGCCACCGTTAAATATTGGTTAAAATGTTTGCCTACCGTGCTGGAGTTCCTGGATCCAATTCCAAGGGAATTGAAGGGACAGGCGCCGTAGCGTAGTTGGGTAGACGATCAACTGCAAAACTGGCGTCGCATGTTCGATTCCCGCCAATTGCAAAATGAATTTAAGAAATAATTATTTGTAACGATTTAATACAATTGACATACATTTCTACCATCTAATAATTTTAGTTGCGCTGTGCCTCTCCAAAAAAGACACAGCTCTTGTGCTTGGAAAAGGGTAAAAAAAATATATCTTTTTGACGATTACAAACATTGAGAATGTATACATTGTTGTTATCGAGTAGAATGTCATAATTTAAACTTTGCGTTAAATATTCAATATTATATTTATTAACATTATTTAAAAATGCTATATTTATTCATATGTCGAGGAAAATTGAACTGATAAGAGGGACATTGATAGTAGTAGAGTTTCTTTGCAAAATATGCAATGCTAATAATCTAGTTATTGTAATTATAAACGAGTTAGTATTATGTAAATGTGTCACGGATGAGCATGTTCATAATTTCAAGTGGGTTATCGATTCAAACCGATTCAGCACAAACCTACATGCATTCCCTCGAACTGAATGAAATTGGATCAAATACCCAAAATCACAAACCACCCTCTCAAAAACTTCTCCATATTAACATTTCTCAAACAAATTCATTCATTCAAACTCTTATCCGCACCCCAATGGTGCATAGGGCACTGCATCATATGAACGCAGTGTTATCTTGATCGTTCACACATGAAGGAATGGTGATCAGCCCTCCGCTTCAAGTAACTGTCCAGGGTAATATTAAATAAATATTACAGTGAAAAAATTACTTTTACTTTTTTTACCCCCCCTGGGAATCGAACCGGGACCTCCAGAACGGTAGCGGAGCGTGCTGGCCATTACACTAAACATTCAAACAAATTATAGGTTAAAAGTCTAATTTTAATTGATCGAATCAAAAAAGCTAATTAAATAACGACTTATTTTAAAGTAATAATAGTTCAATTCGGTTCTAAATTCAATCGCTCATCACTGGTTGTAAATAAAAAAAAATAAAGAAAATGTTCCGTTAAAATTAGTCATATAAATAACATGTTTATTATGAAAATTCACCATTATTTAACATATTAGCAGTTGACATATATGGTTTTATCAGATTATAATATAATAATATCCCACCAACTCAGCCCAAACCACAAATAGGCAAACTAATACTTTAGCCAAAATAATCTAGATGATTTTCATTATTATAAATCTCACTTTGGTCAAATCGATAATATAAATATAATCAATAAAATATACACCTATTAGCAAAAGTCCGCCTCCGTAGTGTAATGGTCAGCACGCTCGGCTACCGTTCTGGAGGTCCCGGGTTCGATTCCCAAGGGGGGTAAAATAAATATAAGTGATTTTTTCACTGTAATATTCATTCAATATTATTACCCTGGACTGGTACCTGAAGCGGAGGGCTGATCACCTTTCCTTCATGTGTAAACGATCAAGATAACACTGCGTTTATATGACGCAGTGCCCTATGCATCATTGGGGTGCAGATAAGGGTTTTATTATTATTATTAGCGAAAGTTAAATTGGCAGTACACAAAGGAGTCCTGGTTTCAACCTTAACGTGTGGAAGTGAAACATGGAGTTGGGAAAAGAAGGATGAAAGTAGACTGAATGCAGTCGAGATGCGATTTCTCAAACGAATGTGCAGCAAAACGATGTATAATATATCGCTCACTCCTTTCAACAACGTCATATTTCAGAAATATTCAGTTGTGCATGTTTTCGGAATGCTCAGAAAATGTATTATATCCCAGCAAAAGCGGCATATTTTAAACTTAATATTTACCCGTTACAGGGCAGAAAGTGTTGTTTTTGCATTTTGATGAAAAGGTATTGTTTAATTATTTTTTTGGAAAAACTAAATATTTTTCAAATTGAGAAAAAACATTCACGTTTTACCTAAAAAGATATGATGCACAGTAAAAAGTTCAATAACAAGGTTGATATTTATTTTTAATACATTGTATTATATTTTTAAACTTTAAAAACGATCTCCTTAAAAATATGTTTTTTTGATAAATGACGTTGTTGAAAGGAGTGAGCGATATGTTCTAATGGTGATATGAGGAAAAAATGCAAGGCTGAGATAAGCATTATCGATATAAAGGTCTCTTGAGATGGTTTAAGCATTTGAATCGAATGAATGGAGAACAGTAAAACAAATGTATAAGACGAATATAGTTGGAAATAGGAACAGAAGAAGACCGATGAAAACATGCCAGTGTTCAAAAATTTTAAATACTTGAAAGTGGAATATATGGTTATGAATTTCAGGACAATAAACTGTTTTAACTTACGATTCAACAAATTTACTTGAAAGTATATTTAATTTTTAATTTTTAACTCACGGAAAGTAGTCATTCCTTTGACTTGTCATTTTAAAAAAATCATTAAAAGTGTCAATTTAAAGTACAAAGTGAGAAAACCATGTTAAAATAAAATCGTTAAACATTTAATGTCCATAATATTATTTTTTTAATAAAATAAATGGATTATCTCTAAAACACTAATAATAATGCTTTGAGCATAAATCCATTCGTTACAACAGATATGTATTATATATTCTGCTTTATTGTGTAATATATACATATGTACATATATCGTTTTGGTTCATTTGCATTGGTAATTCACATAGAAGAACGGTACCATCTCCGATGCATAAGCCATTTATTATAAATATCGTATGCATGCACCGATGGAGATTCACCTGAAATTGTATACATAATAATTAGATATTGTTTCAGTGTCGACCAGCTATGCAAATATGGCTCTTCATAGCTGCACTGCTTAAAATATGATATTGCAGATTTTTACATATTTTTGTGAAGTCCTATTAAAGGTTGACTAATGTTATATATCGTTCACTCCTTTCAACAACGTCATATATCAAAAATCATCCAATTTCAGTTTAGCATGTTTTCGAAATGCCCAGAAAATGTACTTTATCCCAGCAAAAGAGGCATATTTTTTAATTAATATTTACCCGCTACAGGGCAGAAAGTTTTGTTTTTGCATTTTAAAGAAAAGGTATTGTTTAATTATTTTTTAAATATACTTAATATTTTTCAAATGGAGAAAAAATTCTTCAGGTTTTACTTAAAAGATCTATTGCACAGTAAAAAGTTCAATAAGTGGCTTGATATTTATTTTTAATATATTGTATTATTTTATAAACTTTAAAAACGTTCTCCTGAAAAATGAAGTGTTTTGATTTATGACGTTCTTGAAAGGAGTGAGCGGTTTATGTATCTAGCTATTTGTCCCACTATAATTATATGCCATATTCATCCTAACAACAAAAGATCTTGTTTTTTTACAGTTTTTTTTACTACGTCAAAGTCGAAAATGTCATCAAAGGAGAATAAACAAAACTTTTTTTCATATTATTTTTTGACATCTCATCAAGGATAAAGAAAAATATGGAAGTTTGGGCATTTACGAGGCTAACGACCATTATCCGCTGGTTTAATTGATCACTTTACACACGTGAAACATTCACCAATTCTACCCATTATTGAGAACCACACTACTCAAATTCTTGGAATTACTTTATGTATGTGACAATTTAGAAACATTGTTCTTGAATCAATAAAACTTCACTAGAGACATCTATTGGTAAGATAAAAATTTTAGATAGTTTTTATTGAGCAGAAACTCTTATATTAGTATGTGAGGTCCGAATTATAATCACACACATGAGAAACGCCAGAAAATATCATTTTCTTTTTTATTATTTTAGCTTATAATTTGACCAGTTTATTTATTTACAACATTTTGAGTGTGTCCAAATACTTGTTCACAAATCTGGATTATCTCCAATTAAAAGAGCTAGTTTTCATATTATTTTTTGTACATTATTTTTATATGTCAAAAAATAATGTGAAAACTAATTCCTTTTTTTTCTTTATTTTAAATTCTTTTGAATTACGAGACAAATTCAAATACAAAAAAATATGAATAAAATATAAATATAAATACAAAAAAAAGATCCAACAAAGGCATGGCCTGTGTGTGGGTATACAATATAATTTAGTCATAGTAAAGGGTATAAGGGTAATGGTATTATAAATAGAACTAGAATAAGTGTGTTAGTATAAAATATAAAAAAATACTAGACTATCTGAAAACAATTTTTTTTTATTTAAAAAAAAAAATTAAATAAAATTAAAAACTTAATGACATAAAAAGATGAAAAAGTAAAAAGTCAGCAAGCATGTACAACAAGAAAAAGGAGTTTAAATCTGTCTTTAATTGGAGATAATTATTTGGACACACTCAAAATGTTGTTAACTTTTTTTTTCTTCAATCCAACCATGAAAATATCATAACATTTTACAATGTATAAGACTTTACAATTAGCTCTGAAGATTTTAGTTTCGTGTTAAATTCTGAAGTCGTGGGTAATGTGTTTTTCTTCTTAATCGATTGATTTTATTTCTTTAAACCCCAAGAAACGTCATTTTTACTTTTATAACATATTATACATACGCATACTTTGTAGTCAATTCTACTCTTTTTCACAATGATTTTAGTAATGTTTATATAAAACCACTCACTGAGATTTAAGTCTACCGGTTTTAAAACGTACCCGTCTCTTCGTCAGGACCAATAATACAATACTACATGTCACTACCATACCGCTGATCACATACTTACAACTAAACAAACTATTAATCACATGGGTTTTTGGTCGACCCGAGGACCAACATGCACTAAGCATTTTCACTATCGGTCAGTTAAGGAAATTAAATAATCAGCGGGTATGTATAAGAAGATGCATGAATATGGAAGAGGCGAAGAATGTTTGCAAAGACAGAGTGGTGTGACGTTCTATTATCTCTGCCTACCCGGTGGTGAAGCGGCGTGATGGTTAGTTAGTTAGTTCATTTTCACTATCAATATTTTTTGCCGGGCAGACCACCAAAGAGATGGATCGATAGCTGGAAATCGACATCGTAGGAGGCTAATCCATCTTAAAAACAGGCCACAAGGCCTACACCAAGAAGAAGAAGAAGAAGAAGAAGAATATTTTTTCTCTCGGAGCTTCCAAATATTCATTTTATAGAAAAAAAATCATATTTAATTCAAATGTCTTATTTTCAAATTAAATAATCTAGCATTTAAACGTTCAGATAAATAAAATAATACAGACGTAGTTTGATGACGCTTAGTAGGTAAGCTAACAGAGATGTCTGCGATATTTATTTTTTATCAGACTCTGGAATGATAAGATAAACTAGTTATAATACTGGTTTTGTATCAACATTCGTCATAGGCGTTAACAATGCGCCATTAGAAAAATAATCACAATATGCAGATAATTAAAATATAGGACAAACCTTGGAATAAGTATGTGTTTTAAATTGATAATTTATACATATAAACATTTATAGGTTTTTCAAATGATGCGCAATGCATCAAAACACGTATTACGTTAAATTTTTTAAATCGTGGCACGTACCAAGTAACTAACTAAAAATTGGATAAATATTATTAAGATAGATATATATATATTACCACAAAGTTACTGCCGAATCAATTAATGATTTTTTTTAAATGTGCGCATTATTTTTTTAGTCAACTCAGGTTTAGGAGAGTCTACCGAGACAGGATCAAATCCTCTTATTCCATCCTTTGCACGTGTGGTTATTCTTTAAAAAATGCATTTTGTCTCAAAAGTAATATGAACCAATTTTAATTTAAATCTCAATTTCTTGAATGTTTTTCGCAGATACTTTGTGGCACATTTTATAAACTTTATAAAATTAAACAACTTTGTTCATGCTTATTCAAATAGTGTAAATAATTGAGATTTAATTTTTATAAATTTAAACAACTTTATTTTAACCACTTTTCTATTATTAGTGTACTTTAACCTACCGGTTTCGACAAGAACCTTGTCATCATCATGGTTATTTAAATTCTAAAACATTAAAATAATTATATTATCTTACCAAAAACTTACACACACTGTAATTAATTATGAGTATATTAATGTTTTTTTTTTTTTAGAATTTAATGAACCGTGATGATGACAAGGTTCTTGTCGAAACCGGTAGGTTAAAGTGTACTTATAATTTTAAAAAAAAGTGGTTAAAACAAAGTTGTTTACATTTATAAAGTTTAAATCTCAATTATTTACACTATATCGATAAGTATGAACGAAATGAACCTTTAAGAAAAAATACACCTCACTGCTTATTTTTCAGATGATATTAATCAAAAAATTGTACAAATGCAGATATGACAGTTAATTAGGGTGCGATGTATCTATTTTCACAAATCTGTTTTCTCAAAACAAATTAATGGACAAACTCAGAACAATATTGACCTATATTGAGTCGGTCTCACTTAAACACGCATTCCAGATACTTATTCCGTATAACCGATAAGTTCAGGATATATACTTTATCTGTTGGAATTTTCGTGACTGGAAACCATTCCACCGGGTAAGGCTTCACAGTCACTCTTCTCCACCATCCCCATTTGCCACACAATAACATTTTTCTTTTCATGCAAACGTATATTCCTTGTGAGACATGTGAATAATTTTGGAAATGAGTATATGCCATGACTCGCCCTAATTTCCCAACTTTTCCAATATTGCTTATCGCGGCCTGTCGCGAGATAAAGCAGTCAACTTGCCATTATAGTGCTGGATATAATATGTGAGCTAGGGTGGCAAAATGTTCTATGTCCATTTTATTTCAATCCCCCTTTCATTTTTATAGTCAATTCTAGAGAAATTAACATTCAGTTTAAGATGCATTTATTACTTTTTAGTTGTAGTGTTTTCAACACAATGATTTTTTATTTCACCTATATATTTTACATTCACTAACTTTAAACTTCATCTTTGGCAAATAAACCAAGTTTTAAGTATGTAAAATCCATCTAACCAAATTGTTTTTATTTATTATTTCTTATATAATATTGAATATCTTTTCTTGAACGTTTTTTGCTGATACTTTTATATTTTATTTTTTGTAGATACATTTTATAAAACTGATTAAAATAAAACTAGAACTTGGTTTTTAACCATTTTTAATTTTAGTACTTTTCACCAACCGGTTTCAACAAAAACCTTGTCATCTTCAGGGATGGACAGTGTATGTCCATCCCTGAAGATGACAAGAAAATGTACCAAAAACAAAAGTGATAAAAATATTAAAAAGTTCTAGTTTTATTTTATAAAATAAAATAAAATTTAATTCAGTATTTATCATGACTATTATCAAGACATTAAAAAAATTAAAAGTATTGTCAAACTGTAATTTAAATTAAACAGATATATTGACAAAAACAAAATTGTTGTCAAACAAAACCGTCACCGAACAACATTACTAATAAATCTGTAAAAAAAAGTGAAAATGACAAACCACACAGTAAATGCTGTAAATACTAAAAATATTCATAATATAAAGGCAAAAGTAATTAATTTAATATACATATTTTTACAATTTAAAATTTAGCAAATAACGTATTTAAATATCATAAAATCATAATGTGAATAAGTGATGCATAAAAATAAAAATCTCTCGAGAAAGAGTACACTTATGACATAGCACAGTTTGTCTTTAAGGCACAAGAACTAATGCATATATTATGGACATTTAATCGTATATATTACGTTGGTTCTGAGACATGACGAATGAATTTGCTACAGACATATTTGTTTTTCAAGATATTCAAGGCCTCCAAGATTTTCCGATGTAGTGCTTTCTCCATTATAAATTTACAACGCTTGGAGAAAGTTCTGAATAAATAAATATATTTCATTACTTGCATTTTTTTCAATACACGTGTTACAAGAAAAATGTATTCTCTCGTGTTGATTCTGCCTAGTCGGTTACTGTTATTGAGATTAGAGTGAAATTTATTAAAAGTAAAAAGCGATGAGTTTTGATCTATATTTACAAGTCTGAGTTGACTTCACTTGGGAAAAGTATATTCGTGATGCCTTGAATTTGTAAAAGTTTACTTTTTGCATTATCTAACCTAACCTTACATAATTTTACCTAGCCTAACGTCATCTAACCTAACCTACCCTAACCACGAGCAATCACATGTGAAGAGCAGCCAAAAATACTAGAACTAACTGCTATCGTTGTATTTTGAATCATGTTTTTTCTTTGTCACAACAGACATAGTTAATTCTTCCTAGAAAATGTTGATCTATTTATTTTCATTCAATTATTACTGATACGTTTGGTAACAGTTTACTTTTTTTAGGCAGAGTAAACTCTTTCTAACAATCTATTTTTTCTGTGAATAATATACATAAAGAAACAGTGATAGAAAAATAGTATCCAATTTGCATTGTATAAAATCATTTTATTAATCTTTTCAATGTCACCGCAACAATAACCTGATCGTATTGTAAACGAAGGACAAATAGTGAAGAATTCAAATTGATTTTTTTATGTATTTTAAATAATTGGAAAACAATAAGGTGTTTTAATCGAAACATTTTGTTAAAGAGAAACACTTGTGTTTTTACTTATATAGACGAATATATCAATTTCATACAATTTTTGGGAGCTTTGAAGAGTCCATTATTAAAAATAGGTTAAAATCATGGTAGAGTGCAGTGTTCCGAAAACTTTTTCTGTTCAAGGTACACCTGCCAAATTAAGAAAATTCAGAGGTACACCTAAGAAAAAAAAAGCTCATTTAGTATTCATTAATCATCGGAATATTATGCGAAAACATATAATATCAAAAGAAAGTTTATTTAATATCTTCACAAAACTAGACTTTTTCTGCGGCACACCAACTAATCAACATGGTACACCAGTGTGCCACGGCACACACTTTGAGGAACTATAGTATAGTGGGTTCGAACCCAGAAATATTGATGTATAGTCAGCAACAACAGCATTTAACATTCGACATCTTACATTAATTTGACGTTAGATTTTTTGAATCCTTTCTTTGACCTAATTCCCATTATTTTTCCCCTTTCGCTAATAATGTTCCACGGGAATAATCGAATAATCATTTAATCATTCCGAGCATTTATCTATACCCACGTTTTTATCCTTTTTTGTCATTTCCGGAGAACGTGTAAAGGGATGATATATCGTCTTTCATTTTCACTCATTCATCCGTGTCATTCCTACCTGTGACCTATTTCACTATAGGAATACTACATTCACCCAGAAAGGGCGCAGAATAATAAAAATATTCAAAATCTAAATCCGATTGAAAGCGACATACAAATCATAACATATTTGTTTACTTTTTAGTGAAACTAAATTAAAATATATGAAACATATAACTTACATAAGAAATAAATAAAAATTATTAATTTTTATGTAGGCACCTAAGTATTGTACATTGTTAATTTTTTGTGTATGTCTGAGTCAATGTTTCTAGGTTCGACCCCACTCTACCACAATTTGGTACCTATTTGATTGTACCCCTAAGCTCTCAAAAATATGCAGCATGAAATAATTATTTTTTTTTAAAATAACCCGCAAAGCGTCTATTTTAGATGCTTGTCTGCAGGTAGGATAGTAAGGATAGGGAAGGTAATTGTGAAAAATACATCATAAACACAAAGACCAATATATATATATATATATATATATATATATATATATATATATATATATATATATATATATTAATATATATATATATATATATATATATATATATATATATATATATATATATATATATATATATATATATATATATTTATACATATATATATATATATATATATATATATATATATATATATATAAGTCATACTCAAAATTTAAAGTCCCAACTTATTTATTATGAGTTTAAAAATAAACGAATGAAACAATTTGTTAAAAATATTTTTATGCAACCAATTACTTATACGCATTAATTTAGAAAAACGCGTTAATAAATCACCCCGGCCCTCCCAACTTTGCAATATTCGAGAGCTAACATGAACAGTGTAGCGGCCATTAAATTTGGAAAAAGTTAAAATTTTATGCTCAAATGCTTTGTGAAGCCACTCCACCGCCGGTTTTTCAGGAATATTAAACGCCCGGTCCAATTATTCGCTAACACAAATAAAACCGATGGAGAGTCGCGCAGGTAGATTGCTCTGACGTATTGTGTATGTACAATTCACGTACATGTGGCTCTATTCTTCAAAATAGATTGACGAATCAATTTTAACAGAACAAAAAAAAGTAAAAAAAAAACTTTACTTGTTATGTCACACAACTTCCAACAATCCTGTCAATTTTTCAAGTAAATTTCATGGTAACACTCGTAATTTTTTAAAAACAGAATTCATTCAAACCCTTACCCGCACCCCAATGGTGCATAGGGCACTGCATCATATAAACGCAGTGTTTTCTTGATCTTTAACACATGAAGGAAAGGTGATCAGCCCTCCGCTTCCGGGACCAGTCCAAGGTAATATTGAATAAATAAAAGAGTGAAAAAATCACTGTTATTTTTTTGACCCCCCCCTGGGAATAGATCCCGGGACCTCCAGTAAGGTAGCCGAGCGTGCTGACCATTACACTCCGGAGGTGGACTATATATATATATATATATATATATATATATATATATATATATATATATATATATATATATATATATATATATATATATATATATATATATTGGAATTAATTTTTTTAGAATATTTTTGGAAAAATTTATTTTTATCGTTTTTATTCCTACTATTCATTAACTCTTTTTTATAAACACCATGTATTATTATATTATTTTTCACACAAAAACCTTGTTTTAAGCAAGACATTAAATTATGTCAAATTTAACTTGGGCTTAAAGAAAATTAAGTCTGAAAAGCAACGATTTGGTTAACGTTTGTTAAACTTTTCGGCACATATTAAACGATACCAATTAATTTTTAAAATATCGTATATTTAATATAGATTTTGAATGTACTAAGGTATGATATAGAGTGGAGTATCTGCCTTACCTGTTTTGTATTAGCTTTTCGTTACAAGGTCAAACTTTTAACAAGATTACAGAATACGCCCAATATTTCGTACATTGTACATATGAGCATAGTACGTACAATGTAAACAAACACGCGGGTTAATCAACGCCCGCTGCTAAAACATCTGGTTGCTATACCCAAACTTGTTATGTGACGTGTGTTTCAAACAACGTTATTCTGAATTTTAACACTGTGTTAATTTTTTCGGTATGTGATAAATGAAATAATTGAAAAATCACCTCGTCAAAATCAAAACAGTTTCAACTTACTTTACCATCACGCAGGGGTAGGCAGAGAGAATAGAACGCTACACCAATCAGTATTTTAAATAAAAATCACCTCTTCATGCATCTCCTTACACATATAATAAAAATAATAAAACCCTTATCCGCACCCCAATGGTGCATAGGGCACAACGTCATATAAACGCAGTGTTATCTTGATCGCTTACGCATGAAGTAAAGGTGATCAGCCCTCCGCTTCAGGTACCAGTCCAGGGTAATATTGAATAAATATAACAGTGAAAAAATCATTTATATTTATTTTACCCCCCTTGAGAATCGAACCTGGGACCTACAGAACGGTAGCCGAGCGTGCTGACCATTACACTACGGAGGCGGACATCTCCTTATACATACCCGATGATTATTCCGACTTCCTGACCTGACCACGTTCAAGTATTTGAAATACTTGATCATGCCAAGTTTTTCTCGTTCTTCTCTGCTTCTATTACCAACAACATTCGCCTCAATGATTTGTTTTATTCTCCTTTTTTTACTTATTTGATTCACATGCCCAAACCATCTCAACACACCTTTCTTAATTTTATCAATAATTGTTCCGCGGTTCTTTGGGCCACATCTGTTGCCTTGGTCTTTTTCCTTATTATTATCATTATCTATACAAATAAATTAAATTAAAAAGCAAAAACGCAAGACAGTTCGGATTTTTATTATTAAAATATGTAAAGTAGTAATTGGGTTATGGAGGATTTAACTATCCACATTTCACTGCGTGAATACAGATTGTAGCGTTATCAGATGTGACGTCATCACGTGTTGAAATAATAATATTTCCTCTAATTTCCATCATAAGCATTGAGTTCTCTTTAACAACGAGACACGTGATTGGCATACGTGCACCGAGGGAAAAAATGGGAACGAATTTTTAACATCCCAAATTGTTCATATGGCTTTACGCCCAACTGATGATGCATTATGCTATTAACCTTATTGAATGCTTTATAAAATAAAACAACTTTGTTTTAATCACTTTTTCCAACCGGTTTCGACAAGAACCTTGTCATCATCAGGGTTTATGTACTAATTCTAAAACATTAAAATACTCATATTTAGGTTAAAGTTAATTATGGTTGGAAAAAGTGTACCAATAAAAAGTGGTTAAAACAAAGTTGTCTTATTTAATAAAGTTTATAAAATGTGCCACAAAGTGTCTGCGAAAAACATTCAAGAAATTATTGTTTGCTTTTTTTCGCATACATTATAATAGTCATAAGAGTAACGCACTGTTTTTATAAATGAATCATATTAGTTTCCATGACGATTTTCATGAAGGCATCAGTAATAAATATGTAATCTTAACAAAACAAAGATTTAAATTGAATATAAAATGTGCGAAAGAAGGTATGCATTTGAAAAAATTATAAGGCAAAAAGGCTTAAAAATCTAATTGATTTATTAAGTGGTTTCTCATTTAGAGAATATAACTAACTAACCATCACGCCGCTTCCCCGCAGGGGTAGGCAGAGAGAATAGAACGCATCACCATTCTGTCTTTGCAAACATTCTTCGCCTCTTCCACGTTCATACACTGCCTCATACATACCCGACGATTATTACGACTCCTAACCAGACCACTTTCAAGTATTTGGCATACCTGATCGTGCCAAGTTTTTCTCGGTCTTCCTCTGCTCTTTTTTCCAATTACATTCGCCTCATAAATTTGTTTAACCATTTTTTCCTCACTCATTCGTTCTGCATGTCAAAAACCATATCAACATACCTTTGTTAATTTTATAAACAAGTATGTATAATATTTAATAAACAATTATGTATATTATAATCTTTACAAACATTCTTCGCCTCTTCCACGTTTATGCATTTCCTCATACATACCCGACGATCATTACGACTCCTAACCTGACCACTTTCAAGTATTTGGCATACCTGATCGTGAATTTTATCGTCAATGCTTATCTCAGCTTTGCATTCTTTCCTTATTTCACTATTCGAACATCTATCATACATCGTTCTGTAGCACATTCTTCTGAGAGATCGCATTTCGACTGCATTCAGTCTACTTTTTAGAAAATATGACAAGTGCAAATAAGACAAAAAATTAACTATGCGACAAATCTTAATTGATATAAGATATTGAATCCATTGTATCTTTTATATTGTATTGTAACTATTGTTTTGTTTTTAGGGATCAACCGCATTCATTTATTATTTACTATACACATTTACTTTCATTTTAAGATATATAAACTGAATACCCTTTGACAAATTTTAGGCAAATAATAAATATAGTTATTAAAATAAAATAACAATCATATAGTTTTTTCCACATAAATTTTATTTGATGATGACGGTTACGACGATACTCGGTCGCTGGTCAAATAAAATTTATGTGGAAAAATCTATATGCTTATTCATAGTCATTTTATTGTATAAAATTCAGTTCCACCAAGAAATGTCAGGACAAAACTAAAAAAAAAACAAAAAGGTATTTTAAACATTTATGAGTCTAGATTTTCTGTTTGAAAACTCTCGGCTCACCACTGACATGACCTACATACATATATATCTACGTTATCATAATACAATATTAATCTCAGTGTTTGGATCCAAACAAAAACAATTATTTATGTGAAACAAAAACGTCGTGAAAACGATCTCCATTGTTTCAAATATGTATGCTTTTGATATATTGTACAATGAATAATTTTAACTGTGATTTATATAAATTCATAATAACTTTGCTCGAATTAAATATCTACCATGAAATAAGTCGGACAATTTATAATATAAATATATCGTAGTCGTACAGGAGAAAGTGACCAAGTGCATTTTTTACAAAAACGTCATTGATTATTTGATATCTTACTAGCTTCATATCGCCCTGAAAAAAATCCCAAAGGATTTTAAACTTGTAGGTATAATATATTGACTTACTGCATTGATGTGTATTTTCCTGCCGAGCAAAAGTGACTTAAATGGCCCTCCTGAATATTTTACGTTTTGTTAGTTGGTCACTTTCTCCTGTACGACTACAATATGTACAATATAACATTTCGAGTGTATCCAAATACTTGTTGACAAATCTGGATTATCTCCAATTAAGAGAATTTTTTTACATTACATATTTTCGGAAATTCTATGTATATTGTTCAAATTTAAAAAAAAAAGCTCAATTGACTAAAATTTCACTAGAAGCATCTATGTTAAGATGAAATAAGCTTTTTATTGAGCAGAAACTTGTTTCATCCACCTACATATATAGAGGTTCCAACAATTTGAGTAGTGTGGTTGTAAAACAAAGGTAGAATTAGTGAATGTTAGACGTGTGTAAAGTGATCACTTAAACCAGCTTATGACGGTCGTAAGCCCCTAAATGCTCACACTTTTCCATATTCTTCTTCATCTATTTTGAGATGTCAATAATATATAAGTATAAAACATATATATATATATATATATATATATATATATATATATATATATATATATATATATATATATATATATATATATATATATATATATATATATATATATATATATATATATATATATATGTATATATATATATATATATATATATATATATATATATATATATATATATATATTTATATATTTATATATATGTATATATATATATATATATATATATATATATATTTATATATATATATATATATATATATATATATATATATATATATATATATATATATATATATATATATATATATATATATATATATATATATATATATATATTTATATACAACATTTTGAGTGTGTCCAAATACTTGTTCACAAAATCTGGATTATCTCCAATTACAGGAGTTATTTTCATATTATTTTTTGACATTTCATCAAAGATGAAGAAGAATATGGAAGTCTGGGCATATAAGCCTAATATAAGAGTTTCTGCTTAATAAAAAAGCTTCTTTACATCTCACCAATAGATGTCTCTAGTGAAGTTCTAGGATTCAAGAACAAAGTTTCTAAATTGGTTCATATATATAGAACTTCCAAGAATTTGAGTAGTGTGGTTGTCAATAATGGGTAGAATTGGTGAATGTTACACGTGTGTAAAATGATCACTTAAACCAGCCTATGACGGTCGTAAGCCCCGTAAATGCCCAGACTTCCATATTCTTCTTCATCTTTGATGAAATGTCAAAAAATAATATATTTATATATATATATATATATATGTATATATATATATATATATATATATATATATATATATATATATATATATATATATATATATATATATATATATATCTGAAAAATGGAAGCACGATTGTACGTTACGTGTATTTCTAGTGAGAAGACTATTTTTTATCTTCATGCGTATGTACATTTATCTGTCTGTATGAGCCTAAATAAACATAAATAAGTTGTAAAATCAACATTGCCTGTATCACGGTTGTGGTAAAATTATTTCCACATCTACGTACCACTACTCTGTAAAATAGCTATTTTAATATTTATTTTTGATAGTCATCTCTTATCTGACTATACTTCTATAGATATTAATATATATGAAGTATAGATTTTACATATATGTAAATATATAATATCATATAAGTATGAATTATTCATGTAAATAAGTTTATAAATTTAATTGAATTTGTGGATATGTTCATGGAAATATTATATTGTAATTTGTGCTATGTGGGGTCTAAAGAATCAAATATCAATACCCTTGATGGAAAAAATTTGCGAATTGGAAAACTTATTAATTTTTTATATTCACAATATTTTCAGTGTCCAAATTTTATCAAGATTTTTATTGATATTTAAACATGTACGAAAGAGTTTTTAAGATAGGAATGATACACACCGCATAAAATAATTTCATGAAGATTTCAGATTACTTACCAATTTTAACTTGAGATGTCGTAGACGAAGTTTTACTCAAAAAACACAAATGATATTTTGAATTGAAACATATATGGTATATGACTTTCTGAAGTTTGAATTATGTTATTGTCAAACCCTAGTAGAATGGTGAATTTTATATGGTAAAGTGTATGAAGTAATCATTTTAACACACATTGTCGACCTTCTATTATATTTTACTTTTTATGATAAGGTGCAATATCTCCTTATAGTCACTTTACCAATTTAAACTCACTTCACCTCTCTTCATCTTATTTTATACATCCAAGAACCTTTATTTTTCTCTGTGTATGTTGACGATGATTTTTAGAAATAAATAAGAAAAATGTTCCTTCCATGGCCATTTTAAATTATCGTTTTACACGCGTGATGTATCCAGTTCACTTCACGTTGCGCAGAGTATGTACATGTTATACATAGTGTGTGATTCCGCGAAGCCTTTATAGCAGGCATTTAGTAGTTGTGAGGAACAAAACTGAAAACACGGTTGTTGTTCCTTTAAATCTGAATGTCTGACAATCATTTCACGCGGAAATGTATGTCGGAGTGCTCTGGAGTGACGTCACCAGAGAGTTTTCAAAGGGAAATGCGGAAATGGATCGTTTTCCCTGAAAGGCAATATCGCGTATAGCAGCTGTACCGTTTCTATATAACCACCCTCCCCACCACAGCGGACAATGCACTATATACTCGTTTAATGCCACACGGTACAATAGATTCAATATTCAACGTAGAGGGTACTTTTACAATTCAATGATTGGAAGAACTTTGCAATTCAGATAGCTGTGGTAAATGGTTTTCTTCACCCCAATACTGCTACTCGGAATCTGTTTTTATTTTTAAAATAAGTATTTTGTTTTAAGCCGAATTTCTTTGTTTTTCTTTCCATTATTTTTTCACCATATTCGTTCACTATATGGAGCATGTAGACTCCGCAAACTGCCTCTAGGCTCTTCTCTTTGCCACCAGCTCCCTGTTAGTCAGGTCCACGTCTCAAACTGCCGACTTATTGTCAACAATATTCACATCGACTTTTACCCCTTCTTACTCCCCCAGACCTTATCCGCATCCAATTGTGGATAGAGCACTTTATCAAATTGATGCAATGTTAATTTGATAATTTTATATATGAATATCGGTTATCTGTTCCAGGGTAATATTCAATAAATATTGCACCATAAAAGTACTTTAATTTGAAAAATATTTATTTTCACCTAGAAATCGAACTAACCCCCTCGAGAATTGAACCTGGGATATCCAGTATGGTAACCTTATGTGCCATCCACTGCATTATGGATGCAGACATCTAGATACAATAAAAAAGAGTTTTATCATTAACTGATTCAGCAGTACTTTGTGGTAATATCTATCTATTAATAATGTTTTACTTGGTAAATACTACTTTTTCTTAAAATCTATTGCGACACGTATCTTAATGCATTCTGCATCATCATTTTGGCATCGTTGTTTGAAAATGATACGGAATGCACCGAAACACGTGTTATGATATATTTTAAGAAATAGTGGTATTATTACCAAGTAAAACTTTTATTAAAAACAATATAAGTATCTTAATAGTGATTCTCTCATGAAACTTCTGAAATTGGTGCTGAAAGCATGATTACTTCTAACGTTTTACCAAATTCAAGCGATTGCATATATCATAACAGTTTCTTATAATTGCTAAATACGCCTACTACAAAATTTTTTTTCTTCACTTATTCTTTTGTCCTATTTTTTTTCTATTATTACTCTTGTTCATCCCTTGGCCTATGACCTATGAAGATGCTACCTACCGTTAGAGATTTTTATCGCCCTCATCTTTTACTTCCGGATACCCGAGCTTTTACCATTTGACCTAGATCAAAATTATCTTTCTGTAATTATAGGCCATCGCTACTAAAGCTCTCGAATCTTCCTTTTACCTTAATGTTTTGGTCTAAGAACGAAGAACTCATTTAAAGGAATCGTTTAAATTAATTTCTTGAAAAAATCTATATTGTAGACTAGTACAAAAACATGTAATAAAAAACTGTGTTTCTTACTTTTTAGTATTTTTTTGTCATTTTATAAGATTTTCTTTTGAAATATCTTACCTGAATGGCAATGTAATAATATCGCTAGAGGATATTTTACCTGCTTTTAAGTACGTTCATGAAATATACATTAAGGAAAATTAAATTTAAAAAAAATTGTCCCTTTATGTTTGTTGAAACATAAATACTATTTCTTTTTTTTTGCGATAAACATTCAGTTTTTTTTAAACACATAAATAACGATATTTTTGTAACTTCTACTAGCGTTTTCTGACTCTGACAAAAAATAAAAAAGGAATAGATTATGAAGCTATAAGTTACAGAAGTAAAGAAATATGAAAAGTAAAATCAGAGAACGCGTTTCAAAAACGTACAATTATTGTAACATACAGTGATTCATATATCACAGAAAGACGTCCTAAGATATTTTTTATTTACAAATAATATCAGAAATATGTTTATAAATTGCGAAAACATTTGTTGATATCGATCTTATTTAATACATTTAGAATTTTTTGTAGAACTAAACGTCTGAAATTTGATTATAAATACAATGGTTACAGTTTATATTTTCCCCTCAATATAAGAACATCTTAAGTTCTCATAACTAGTCGTGTTTACTACAGAACTTCAAAAGTGGTATAGTACAAGGTTATATTTTAATATTTAAAAAAACATATTGAAATGAAGTTCTATGTTTTATATTATTTTTTATCATTGAACTTTATTTTTAAAAAATAATAAAAATGAGTCTTAACTTTAAAAGAACTGGTTTTGACGTCATCAAAATCTAAAGTCATGCCCAAGTTGATATGTTATCATACAATCCAGACATCCAAATGATAAGAACAAACGATAAGAATAAATTGATATGTCCACAAAGATGAAGATGAAGAATTATCATAAGGAATGAACAAAGATGTATTGTAGAATGTTGTACGTCTGGATATTTAAAAAGCTTTTGACTTTTCATAGGCTAGTTTAAGTGATCACTTTATATGCATGTGACAATCACTATTCTACCCATGACTTGACAACTGCACCACATGTTCAAATTTCGGAAGTTATATTTATGCACATTTTGGGCGTGTCCAAATCCTTTTTCACAAATCTGGTTTTCTCCACTGATGGATTATTTTTAAATCTTGATATCTCAACATAGACGAAGAGGAATATGGATTTCTACATATTCACAGGGCTTAGGACTTAACTTAGACAGCTTTAACTGATCACTAAACATTATTTATTGATTCGGCATTATCTTTGTGGAATGATATGTTGATTATTAACAAAAACTAAACGCTTGTATTATTTCATGAAGTAGTATTATACAAATGTGTTAGTTAAATATATTTTTGATATAATTCATACGTCACTTAATGTGGTAGTTCTTGGAAGAATCTATGGTAGATTTGATTTAGCTTTTATTCGTATTTACATTAACGTCTTACGCTTTATAGACTTTCTTACTTAATTCATGCTGAAAACTACTCATTTACATAAAGGTGAATCTGTATTCGTTAAAAAAACCTGAAAAACTAAAGTCAAATTGTAGTTTAGCTTATTTTCTAACCCAGACGTTTTACAATTAAGGAGCTGAATAATCCCTGATTCCTTTCAGCTAGATCTAAACCCACCCGACCCATCCTGAATAATGAATTTTCTCAAATGAGAATTTAATCCCTGTCCGAGGATAAACCATCCTTCTTTCTTTTATCTTCCTCAATAACTAATACAACTACGCAGTCCGTCAACAAAATAGAAAGATAAAATTAAACAAGTCGTCTTTGTTACATCCGCTGTACCCGTTTGACTCCAATTTTCTTCTGCCTGAAACATTATTCAACTCTCAGCGAAGCGTTTCGTTAATTTCGCAATTAGCTTTTAATCTTTTAACTCATTGATATAATAAGTACAAAGCTGATTACCCAATCCGAAACGTAAGCTTTAATTAGGTTATTTAATTATTGAATCTTCTCGAATGTTTTAGTTTGAGAGCAAGAGAGAGAGTTTAAAATACCTTTCAAAGATAACCAGTCATGCGCAAAAAACCTTCAAGAGACTGTGAATAATTTATATTTAAAAAAAAAAAATAATAATTTAGCATAATTTTTACTTGAATTGTATAGAGCAGGGGTTCTCAAAGTGTGCGCCGTGGCGCCCTGGTGCGCCGTAGAAAGTAAAGAGGGGCGCCGTGAGTCGATCCTCTATCATTATCTGAAACCACAAATATTCTCGGGTACCTTTAAAGCAATAATTTCTATTTTGAACGCTTGCATCTTTCTACCCAACTACCATTATTGTAGGTACCTATTTCATTCGACTATAATATTTAGAGATAGATATATATATATATATATATATATATATATATATATATATACATACACATAAAGTCACTATATCTATTCCAAATAGCTTACAAAAGTAGGGCGCCGTGACAAAATAAACTTGTAAGTGCGCCGCGGGCTGAAAAAGATTGGGAACCCCTGGTACAGAGGATGAGATAATAAATTATTTTGTATATTAAAAGCATTGTGATTTGATAATAAAACACTCTCCTTAACATTCATCGTTCACTTTCAACCCTCATCCGCACCCAATGGTGCATAGAGCGCGGCACCGTATTGATACTTACATGATGGCAAGGTGATCACTTCTGCGTTTCAAGCTCCAGGGTAATATTAAATAAATAATGGAGTTTAAAATCACTAATATTTATTTTCACCCCCCCCCCCCCTAAGAATCGAGTCCGAGATCTCCAACACGATAGTTAAATACTCTAACCATTGTGTAATACCACTAAAATCACTTCTTCTTGCCTACTGCTTTCGGAATAATCATTCCATTTTCATCATCATCAGTCTACATTTGAAATTAAAATATTTATTAAATACTAATTTTTTTTTTAAATTGTGACACGTGTTTCGATGCATTCCGCACCATTTTCGAACAAAAAATGATGCTGAATGCAACGAAACTCGTAACAGAATAGATTTAAAGAAATATTGGTTTTAAATGGTTTTACATATTGCTGTATGGAACGAAATTAATACAAAAAAATGCTGTATAGGTATGTATAATGTATATGTCTGTATCTGTATGTGCTACGAAAAAATTAATACAAAATGATGCTGTGTGCAACGAAATACGTGACACAATAGATTTTAAGAAAAAGTGGTTTAAAATTAAAAATTGATGAACATTACCAAAGTGACTGCCAAATCAATTGATGAAATCATATTTTTAATGTTTCTAATTTCAGAACATTTTGAGAGTGACCAAATACTTGTTCACAAATCTGGATTTTCTCCAATTATATATATAGAATTAGTAATATATAGAACTTCCAAGAATTAAAGTAGTGTGGTTGTCAATAACGGGTAGAATTGGTGAATGTTACACGTGTGTAAAGTGCTCACTTAAACCAGTCTATGACGGTCGTCAGCCCCGTAAATGCCCAGACTTCCATATTTCTTCTTCATCTGTGATGAGATGTCCAAAAATAATATCTAATTCAGAATTAAGATTTTTATGTTTTGTGTAAAAATAAATCCAGCTTTGTTAAGTTACCCTAAACCTGTTTATGCTTTTGTCATAAAGTAATATTAAGCCGTGCTTGGGTTATCTACTAAAATGTAATGTTGTTATGTAAAGCCTCCATTTGATTTGACCGCTATCCGAGAAGCATGAAGGTCGAGAGTAGGCTCTCAATCCACCACAACTCCACCCCTATTCCTATTAAAGTCGTATTAGTGTGCTGAAATTATTCAAAATAGTTCCGCAATAATATTAAAGCCGAATATTTGTGACTATGTTTTATTCGGTATTCTAATATTTTTAAAATATGCATATTCAACAAAGTTTCATACCACTTTTCATAAACAAAAATAATGATTCACAACATTGTACGTGTGTCTAAATACTTGTTCACAAATATGGGGTTTCTCCACTCAAAAGTTAATTTTATATTTTTTTTATTAATTGATGTGGCAGTCACTTTGTGGTAAAATCTATTCATTTTAAATTTAAATTTTAACTTAATCAATACCGTAGGACGGGGTTACTTGAACTTTGATGTGTTACTTGAGCCCAGTACAAGAAAAAATGAAATCTGTATTTGGTTTACAATAATGAACGTATTGACATGATTCATTGTTTTCCTGACAGGTGACACATATTGTCACGCTACTTCGATCGATACCACGATCAAAATAAATAAAAATACTGGGCTCAAGTAACACATCAAAGTTTAAGTAGTCCCGTTCTATAGTAGGGTAGACTGGGTACGGTTGAAACAATTTTGCTTATATTGTCCATAGTATTGCTCTTTACAAGTCAAGCGATGATGAAGATGCATTAAATACAAGAGCGTGTTTCTGTCTACTAATGGGAAGTATTATTGCAGTACCTGGTGTGTTATTTTTAGTGGGAGATCAAATTTAAAAAGTATATCCGATTTGTTTCAACCGTTCCCATACCAGGGGCAGTTGAAACAGTGATTGGGGTCAGTTGAAACACACGCAAATAAATCAATATTTAATATTGTAAGACGTTTTATTCATTATTTATTTTTGTGTTATAAATAATTATGGCACCGCATGACAATATTCATCAGTCTACAGATATGTAATGAACAAAAACAACTAAAAACATTGGCATTTAAAAAAAAACAAATCGAACGAAAATTATCTGTGAATAAACCAAAAGGAAACACTTCTTTCATTTTGATTAGTCATAAATCAAGCGAAAATCTAGCTTTGGGATCATTCCGAGTCGCAATTGTGGCAAAAATAGCTAAGACCACCTTTTGTGCAGTCTTCTTGAGCCCACAATTTACAAGTGGTGCACTGTATCCACTTTTCACCGGATCTGCTCTCTGAATACAGTGACAGACAATCAAGACAATAACACTCGTCCTCTTCTGATGATGATTCCTGTTGCGTATTATGATTATTTTTTCCTTTAACGATCCTTCTACTTTTTCCTCCATCCAATCTTTTCTTGACTTACTTAGTTTTCATCCGTTTCAACCTTATTTCATGCTCCTTTCTTATCTCTTCTTTTTCTGTTTTATTTAGTAGCAAGTATTTTGCAAGCTCCTGCTCCTGCTCTTTATTAAAAACTTCGTTGTGGGGTTCATATCCCATTTTCTTCTTCACCAGATGCATCTCGCTTTCATATATATACCTAATGAGCGAACAGTAGTTTAATCCATGCTTCTCCGCCGATTTTCGCAGTGAATCTCCTGCTTTAACCTCCTCAAAAGCGTATGTATACCTCGACAAGTCGACCTCCTCTCTCGAAGTCTTTCTTGCGCGTACTCTCGGCATCTAGAAAACAGAAGAACTGAAAAAACATGTTGTTTCAACCGTACCCACAAAAAATGTTTCAACCGTCCCCAACCCCTCCTTTAGGTGGAAAACAGAAAATAGTAATGTTAACAATAATGGCACATTAAAATTAATCACTATATCGTGTTCTACAAGCTTCATTTCAAACACGAAATCATACTCAATAATATCGTTTCAAGAGAAACCGTAATAAAAGGAAAATTCTCAGAACAAAAATACTTACTTTTGGTTATCAAAATACAATAGGACCTCCTACAAGCAATTGCACCGTGCGGCGAGCGATGCAACACTGATATTCGTGTTTGAACTTGTTGTCCGCTTTGTTCGTCCCTTGGACCCTTCACCCTACCGCATACGGTTCGCAAGATATTTGCTCTGTTTCAACCGTCCTTTGTTTCAACCGTACCCAGTCTACCCTACTATTATTTCTTCAAATCTATTGTAAAGCGCGTTTCGATGCGTTCTGCAAAATTTCTGCGAAATGCATCGAAACACTTTTCACAATAGATTTTGATAAATAATAATAATGAAGTATGGGAATTTATAGGGCTTATGACTTGTTATAGGCTGGATTTGTGATCACTTTAAGCACGTGCAACATTCACCATTCTACCCATGACACAGCTCAAATTTTCGAAACTCCTAGATATATGATCAATCTCATGAGACAGCACATATTAGTTCATAACAGCCATCTTTGTTGATGTGAACATCTGTAGTTGTCGAAAGTAGTCGTGTTTACATTAATAAACTTGAAAAATTGACTTGTACAAGTGTTTTATTAGTATATTTAAATAAAAACTAAAATATTTTATTTATTGTTTCAGCATTAACTTTGTGGTAAGACATGTTACAAAGAACATCATAGCGGTCTTGTTAGTAATTATTTTTCGGAATTCGCAAATCACATAATAGATACTAATCACTCATTTCACTCTCATAAATTAAAATTAATACACTTTGTTCCATATAAAGGCCAAATTACGAATTATCTTAAAAATTTAGAAATCCAAAAAAACCTAAATTCTAATAATAATGTATTAGATAATATATTGTTTCAAAATTCTTCACCTTTGCTTTCCATTTTTCCTTTGTTTTCAAATTCCGTCCCTTGACTAACCCCTTCTCCTTACCTCTCCTTATTTATAGAACAATTTTATATTTTATATTTTAGTTATTATACAGACCTGAATGATGGAAGTTTAACTTCTGAAACATGTAGTCTATAATAAAACTCAAGTGGTAAAAAACAAGTGTTTTCTTTAATCATTAAAACTAAAATATATAAGGAAATATAAAAATGGCATTACCTTTTAATCGTTCACTTAATTACGGCTTACCTTTTATTTATCTGATCAAACATTTAATGAACATAACATTCCGTCAATTGAGTTCATGAAAATTCTTCCCTTGGCTACTTCATTAGACTATTCACTCAAATCTGACCTCTCGACATATCAGGTCACTATATTGTGGAAGAAACTTCCCTGATTTATGGTTCTATTCATTCCCCAAACGGAAAATCGTATATATTTAAGTATATAGGCAAATATGACAGTGTGTGATAAGATGGCACATCGTTACCTGCTAGGGGATGGTCACTTGGGTCAGAATAGAATAGGATTTAGGGAAGGGTCGGAGGAAAAACAAAAAGATATTTATATAATAGTCAAATAAAATCTGGGCGACCCATAATGACATAAAGTAAGAAACACTATTACCGACCTACATATAGGAAATACAATTTTTTTTCGTATCTGCTGGAAATATGTTTCTTGACTACTTTATTTTCGGGATAACTGGTTATGGACAAAAAGTATGGACAGTCCAGTGCTAGTCCAGGATGATATTAAGTAATATGTAGTTAGTTGGTTAATTAACTCATATATATGACTATTTTATTTTGTATACCCACACACAGGCCATGCCTTTGTGGGATCTTTTTTTGAATTCATTTTTATTTTTTATAAATATATTTTTATTTTTTAATTTATGTAATGCAAAAGAATTTTAAATAAAGAAAAAAAAAATATGATATATTCAATCTCAATTTTGATTAGCTACTTACTATGATATGTATTACTAGGAAAATGTATTTTTTTTTATGAAATGTGACGATAATGGTGTCGTTTACTATAAATGGCAAAAATCGTTTTTTTTTCTCTAGAAAGCCTTCCCTTAGTTGGCATAAAGTTGCATGTCAAATGGTCGTTTCGAGGTTTCCTGAATGGTATTGGGTTAATAAGAACCGCGTTCCAAGGAAGCATGGGAATGCACAGGAAAATCCAGAAAATCCTACACCCCTATGAGATTTATGGTTTCTGATCCGTTCGGATAAGATATTAATAGCATGCACAAGTATTTATTGGTCGGTTTAATACTTTGCGTAGGAATAACTTCTAACCAAAAAAAACCTTTACCAGGATTTAATGGTACATATCGTTATCATGTTAGTTAATTGGATGAAGATAAGGTGATCAGTCCTACGCTTCTTGTACGCAGCCCATTATGATATGAAATAAATATGAGAGTGATTTTACTTATGTTTTGAATTATGATTTCACTTATGATTTCACTTATATTTATTTTAACCCTCCTAGGAATCGAACCTGGACCTTCGGCATGGTAACTTAACGCACGGACCAATTCATTTCAAAGGCAAAAATAATTTTAAAAAATATTTTTAATATATATTTTATATTATAGGTGTCTCAAACTTGAGATGAAGAATCTATCGTATCCATACGAAAGAATATGGAATTCTTAGCATTTCAAGGCTTACGACCAAGTCTTTGGCAGACTTATGTGGTCATTTTATACACTTTTATAACTTTCACCATTCTGCCCATTATTGAACATCCATATCGCATTAATTTTTGAACATGTAACATATTTAAACACTGTTTTTATATTCCTTTCTAATATTGTAAAAATTATGAAAGTTTTGTAATTCTTAGACGAGGATGGTGTTCTCAGTTGGGAATTTGTAAAGAACATGCTTGTCTCAAATTTATATATTTATTTATATATCATCAATGAGTTACTGAGTCAGTGTTTTATTATTCACTCTATAGATGATATATCTGATATACTTATGTAGAATAATTTATAAATAAAAACATATAGAAATAAAAAATTATAACAACTTACATTTAATGCGAAATTATTTCCAGACAGATATCAATGTACTTCACTCCACTTCCTCCACATTATATACTTTGGAATCTATCATTTTTTTAAACAACTTTAATGACTCTTTTGTTGACTCATGACATCATGCTTACGGATTTTCATTAGACATTCGACAGCTTAACACAAGTTTATTCAACTGAATGTTTAATAAACAAAGTTTGTCAATATTGAGTTGACTAAATGTTTTAAGAAACAAACACTGTATTTGATTTATGATATTGACTTGTGGATTCCTTATTATTATCAAAACATCGAAATTTGAAGCAGAAAATCGGTATGATTTTACCTTTATCATAATTTAATTAAGAAATTATAATTTTTATATTTTTTTAAAAATTTCCATAGGTTTTGAAACAATTTTTTTGTAATAAAGAGAAATAATTGTTTTTTTTTTATTATTTACGAGATACAATAATTAACGCCAGGATCAGGGAAATATGCGAGATCGAAGATGTCGTTAGGTGGGGAAGACAACGAAGGAGACAATGGTATGCGCATGTGAGGAGAATGGAACCATCCAGACTCCCCCACATCGCACTGTACGGCCAACCCCAAGGTAGATGACTCTCGGGCAGACCACCAAAGAGATGAGTCGATAGCTGGGAATCGACATTGCAGGAGGCTAATCCCTCTTAAAAACGGGTTACAGAAGAAGAAGATTATGTACACAAATATTTCAATTTCATACATTCTGTTAGCCTTATTAGAAATAGGTATCAAATTATCAATTAGGAGTCCGCGACGCTAACCACGGGACCACAACCCGACACTTTTAAATACTGTGTTTCTAATAATTAGTAATGTGTTTGCAGTTAATTTTTTCAACTCGTTTTTCTTCCAAATGGTATGAATTTAGTTCATTGAATTTGATTAAAATTGTGTGATCTCTATCGGTTTTTACATAAAACCTAGGTTGACAAATAAAACAGTTAGTAATTTAAGCATAAAGAGTAAACCTACTCACAAGCAGGAATATATGGACATTTTTGACTACTTACCATCTAGTGAAATTCACAATTTGACTTACCAATGATTTTGTAGTATTATCTATCAATTATAAGTTTTAATTTTAATTGGTAACTACCATGTTATTACACATGTTAAGCATTGTTTAACACCGTATCTGAAACTCTGAAGTTTGTCTCAATTCTAGAGTTAAAATAATAAACCCTTTCACAACAAACTACAAAATAATAATATCTTTCAAAACATGACAATAAGTCACACCTCTCCCATATACGAGTATTGTTTATGTTACCATTGATACAAAATAACAAACAACTTTACCTCCTCTTCTTCCTTCAATGTTTCAAAGGCACGACTCTTAAACTTAGACCAAGCCAATTATTTTTTGACATCTCATCAAAAATGAAGAAGAATATGGAAGTCTGGGCATTTACGGGGCTGACGACCGTCATAGGCTGGTTTAAGTGATCACTTTACACACGTGTAACATTCACCAATTCAACCCATTATTGACAACCACAGTACTCAAATTCTTGGAAGTTCTATATATATGAACCAATTTAGAAACATTGTTCTTGAATCACTAGAACTTCACTAGAGACATCTTGGTGAATGTTACACGTGTGTAAAGTGATCACTTTAACCAGCCTATGACGGTCGTCAGCCCCGTAAATGCCCAGACTTCCATATTCTTCTTCATCTTTGATGAGATGTAAAAAAATAATATGAAATAACTCCTGTAATTGGAGATAATCCAGATTTTGTGAACAAGTATTTGGACACACTCAAAATGTTGCAGACTAAGCTTCATATACGGTGTATGATAATTTTTCTGAACCCATCGAAACACGTGACACAATAGATTTTAAGAAATAATAGTAATTACCAAGTAAATTTGAATTAAAATTCTTTGTCAGTATTTAGTAAAATGTATGACCATGCATTGCTGACGTTTACGTACGTCAGATATACCATACGAACATCTGGTCATACTTGTGCTACGAACAGCTGTTGATAGCATTTCGGCGGGCGCAGAGTAAACAAAAGCATGTCGACAAATAATGAATCAATATTTAATTGATATCTCAACATGGATGAAAATGAATACGAAGGCTGAGCATTTACAGGGCTTACTACCGGTCATAGGCTGGTTTAAGTGATCACCTTATACACGTGTATTATTCACTATTCTACCCATGATTGACAACCGTACTCTTATTTCGGGCATCACCTAAAGTTAGACTTTTTTAAAAACTTCTAAGTGGAGACAAATCCTGTATTTTTAAATAAAGATTTATAAAAAATTATAAGCTGCATAAAAATTGAAAATCATTTTTCAAGCATCTCCCAAGTATATAAAATAAACCGGTTCTGATCTTGCGTACATCTAAATAAAAGAGTTTTAGCTAAATAAAAATTTCCTCAATCCAACCATAGATGGTTGTTGGGAACTCAATCTTGAAGCCTTGTGAGATTGATGATATACGTATGTATGAGTTCAAAAAATTTCAGTAGTGTGGTTGACAATCATGGATAGAATGGTGAATGTCAAACACGTATAAAGTGTTTGATATGTTTGACATGACAAGTGTTATCACTTAACCAGCCCATGTCAGGTCATGAGACCTGTAATTACCCAAATGTTCATATTCTTCTACATCTATGTTGAGATGTCAAAATGTAATAATGAATTATTTCGTCATGAATCATGGGCGAAATTAGAAATTTGGGCTTAAACATATCGCTCCCTCCTTTCAACAACGTCATATATCAAAAATCGTTGATTTTCAGTTGTGCATGTTTTTGGAATGCCCAGAAAATGCACTATATCCCAGCAAAAGCGGTATATTTTTAACTTAATATTTACCCGCTACAGGGCAGAAAGTGTTGTTTTTGCATTTTGAAGAAAGGGTATTGTTTAATTATTTTTTTAAATATTCTAAATATTTTTCAAATGGAGAAAAAACTTTCAGGTTTTACTTTAAAAGATCTGTTACACAGAAAAAGTTCAAAAAGTAGCTTGATATTTATTTTTAAAAGATTTTATTATATTTTTAAACATTAAAAACGTTGTTGAAAAGAGTACTGGATATGAACTTGTATGTTAAATATAATACATTTTGTCAACGGGCAGAAGTAAATTACAAAATCACACATCCCTTATGTGTTAATTTTCACGTAATTAAGTTTATTTATCAAATAATTAGGTTCGAAACATGTAAGGAAACCTTTTCCAATTACCGAGCACCCATTTCATTCGTGCGAATTTTCTGCCTTATTGTGAAAATAAATCTGAATAAGATTGTGACGGCAACTCGTGTTTCTTCTCGGGTTGTAATTCTACTGAACCTTCATTTCGAACTAAGTAAATATAAAAGAACCCCCTACCCTCATTTCATACATTTCAGCGTAGAAATATAGGGCACATACTCAAATAAATAGCGATCGTACCTACGATATTTCTGGAGTTGAAAAAATAATCAGGAGGGTTTTATCGAAATGCCTTATTTTTTTCTTCGCTGTGCTTTGGAGCAGCATCCTTGTTAATTTTTGTATTAAAGTATATACTTTGATTATTATGCAATCAAGTTGTACAACTCGCTTCCATTATCCGTAAAGTATTTTTTCAAACTAAATATAAAGTTTATATGTGGCACATTTTATAAACTTTGTAAAATAAAACAACTTTGTTTTAACCACTATTTATTTTTAAAGTGTACCAATAAAAAATGGTTTAAAACAAAGTTGTTTTTTTTATAAAGTTTAAATATAAAAGAGTTATTGACAAATGAATAATGGAGGTAGGTAAATCTGAAAGAGAGCTTCATTCGGCCATGTTGTATATAATTGCATGTAGTAAACAATATTCTTTCATTTCATTAATTGATTCGGCAGTCACTTTGTGGAAAAATCTATCCTAACCGTATCGATGTTTGAAAATGATGCGGAATGCATCGAAACACGTGTCACAGTAGATTTTTAAAAATAGTGGTATTTACTAAGTAAAACAATTTCAAATATTCTTTCATATTAATAAGAATTTTCAAAATGTCTCTAGGTACGGCAAAACTCAGGGCACATTATTGTAATTTTTTTATCTGTATGATGAAAAATAAGTCAATTAATTAGTAAATACATTTCTTTCTTCTCCAAATATTTAATTTAATTTAGTAAGTTCAGATAAGTCGCTAATTTGAAATCGCATTACTTATAGCGACTATTTTTTATTGTAATTATTGGATGGAGTCATCGGTAGTCTAAATCCAGATTTTTAGAATTTCGGTATTGTTGCGTTAACCTCTTGAAATATATCCATATTTTAAACCATATGTATTTTCAACTTGAAGTTTTAAAATGAAATGTGCCTTGTGGAATATTATTATTTATATTTCAACATAGATCAAAAAGAATCTGGCAATTTACAGGGCTTACTACCTGATTACGGCTGATTTAAGTAATAACTTTGTGCACGTATAACATACACCATTCAACCCACGACCACTACAGTAGTCCAGAATTTACGAGAATTTATATTTATGTTTCCATTAAAAACATTAAGCGTGTGCTACTTCTGAAGAGACATCTGTGTTGAAATTAATTCACCAACAAGTTTAAGTTTATTTACTAACAAAAACCTTCATGAAATGTTTTTAAAATTTGTTGTAAAAAATGGAATTTCCTTGAACTAAGACTATATTTCATAGGCTAGGGCTCAATTACGAACTTCAATATCAAATCAACAAGTATCGTGGCTGTAAGATTGCCTCAATTTCCACATAAGTAATAATAAACAAACATTTTTTGTCTTTAACAATTCGAACCTTTATCCGCACCCCAATGGTGCATAGGGCACGGCATCGTATAAACGCAGTGTTATCTTGATCGTTGACACACGAAGGAAAGGTCTTCAGCCTTCCACTTCAGGTACTAGTGTAGGGTAATATTGAAGAAATATTAAAGTGAAAAAATCGCTTATATTTATTAGACCCCTCCTCTGGGAATCGAACCCGGGACCTCCAGAACGGTAGCCGAGCGTACTGACCATAACACTACGGAGGCGGACGGATCTTTAACAATAATATATTTTTTTTAAAATACGTATCTACAGCTGGTTTCAAAATGCGAAGGTAGTCAAAAATTGAAGTCAAGTTAAGCTTATCAAAACAACATTTAGCGACTCGATACTTATCCTTTTGATAGTGCATATGATGTGTGAAACAAATTGCAATTTTCTTGGCGTCATTCTCTTTTATCGTCACAATACTTTTATACATACACCATTTGCTATCGCCTTGCGTTGGTATCATGTGTGTTATACTAACACAGCTGGTGTTTAAATTTTCTTCGCATATTTGCATTTTCTGTAGACTACACACTATACAAAAACAATTTATATACTTTGGATATATTGACGTCGATGCTACGTTAATTGCTATGAAGAAATTTAATGGCAATAAAATTATTGACAATTGACAGCCAAGCCATTAAATATGCTATAACATGCCATTACATATGTTAAAACAATAGTTATATGACCTTAAAATAATAATTAATTATTGGGGCTTCAATACATCTACCAAACTCGGATGGTCTACAAACACATTGACTTCCAAGCAACCAGGAGAGGTTGATGAAAAGTTTTAACCTAAAAACAGCTTTAAAAGCATGGACATGTGGCAATATTAGCAGTTTTGATTTATCTTTTTTCGTATTACATTTTTATTTTAAACATTTTTACATTCATAATTTTTGCATAATTTTACTGCTTTTTTAACATTCAATAATTATTCAAATAATTTAAATAGTTTATATAAATATTCACAAAGTTGCAGCCAAACAATGCTCAAATAAATATTTAAGGTGTTTTTTTAATAGATATTGTTTGTTTTTTTTACATCAGATATTTTTAAGATAACACCATCAACATTCTAAAATTTAAGAAGGCTTTATTTACTTTACTGTTTTTCATTATCCATCTAAGATTCCCATAAAATTATTAAGGCTTATAAACATTTAACAATACAAAAGGATCTCTCGAAAGAAATAAAATATCCACCAATTAAAAAAATGTTTTATGAAAGTTACAATTTATTTTAAAATAATCTTTAAAACACAATGAAAAATTTTGTATTGAGAGATATAAATGTACTTTTACTCAGATAAATTTTCCCTCTAGTGAAAAATTGACTTTTACCCTAAAATAATAACCTTTCATCTCAGAATTGACAGGGATGAAACAAGTTTTGGGCCTGTAATTAAGTTAGACCCGGGACACTTTTAGGTCTACCACCCTTACCTTACCTCAGGGTTGGTAAACCCACCCCTTTCTTTACTCTACTATTAATTAACTAGCCTACCTACAGATATGAATAATTAATTGCTTAATTTAAGTCTTGACAAGTCAAGATTTAAAACTACGATTTTTAATTTATTGATAATAATTTATTTTAATTAAAATAAAACATAAAATAAAAAAGAGAAATGGAATGACAAAGATTTGGACACACAAAAAAGTTATTAAATTATTAAAAAAAAAATCTTTATTTCCGAATCTTTGTTACCTTATTCGCTTTGGAGTTATTTGAATTAACATCTCAACATACATGAAGAAGAAGAATATGGATGTCTGGATATTTCAGGGCTTACGACCTGTCATAGATTCACGATTCTACCCACGATTGACAACCACACGGCTCACATTTAGGAAGTTATATTAATCTGTTACTTTCATACATTACGGTTGGTAGCAGGACTCCATTGCATATTGTTAATTTAGATTTTGCTGTAAGGCAAAATCTATAACTTTGCTGTATCCATCAAATTTGCTATAACTGATTATTTGCCTTTAGAATAGTCGCTATGTTACATAAATATAATTTTCTATAATTTATTGCCACTTTTAATATGATTTATGAATACGAGTAAACGTCTGTTTACATTACCTTTTCATGTACCTACTTGTTATTTCATATGATTGTAATTGTAAAAACGTTTTTTTCTAAATGACGCTGGAGTCATAAAAACTGGCATAAGTCATAAAAATAACATAATATTGATTTAAAATTTTCCATCACTCTAACTTTTAATAAAATGCATTATCGCTGTTTCCGACTCACGTTTCTTTTCACTTATTTCAACATAATTTTTCTTCAACAAAAGAATTAAATAATTTATTAAATTACTGCTATAAACATTCTGTGCATTCTATTTTTATATTATTTTTATTGCTTTACGATAGTAAGGGAATCTACAATCAGAATAAATAAAGTTTTACATATATTACAAAAAATATAATTTAATATGGTGTTATATCGTATACTTCGTTTATATGGATTACGTTCGCACGTGTATTCATCGTTACCCTTTACCCTTACATATCATTCATTCCTTTCAACAACGTCATATATCAAAAAACTTGATTTTTCAGGAGATCGTTTTTAATGATTGAGAATATAATTAAATGTATTAAAAATAAATAACAAGCCGCTTTTTGAACTTTTTACTATGCAACAGTTCTTTTTTGGAGAAACCTAAATGTTTTTTCTCCATTTAAAAAATATTAAGTTTATTTAAAAAAATTATTAAACAATACATTTTCTTCAAAATACAAAAACAACGCTGCCCTGTAGCGGGTAAATATTAAGTAAAAAATATGCCGCTTTTGCTGGGATGAAGTACATTTTCTGGGCATTCCAAAAACATGAACAACTGAAAATTTACGATTTTTGATATATGACGTTGTTGAAAGGAATGAGCGATATATATTCTCACCTATCTGCGAACCCTTTCTAAATATTTACACGAAATAAAAAATGTTTTTTTAATAAATCATGATTGAGAATCCATTTTTTTGCGTGAGTGTAGCATTGTCGAGAGATTTTTTGTATCATCAGTTTCAGCCCATTCAGGTTTCAGTACTCAGGGTTTTCTGGCCAAACACTCGATCACTGTTCTTCCCCACCCAACCTACTAACCTAATCTGTCTTCTACTTGTTCCCCAAGCTCAAAAAACGTTTGAGAGGAAGAAGATTTGAGACGATTTCCAAGATGAAGGCAAATGTGACGAAATACGTAAAGGACATCACAAAAGATGCGTTCTAGGACTGTTCCCAAAAGTAGAAACACCGTTGGGATAGGTATTTGCGTCAGGGACGTAACTACTCTTCAAGAAAAAAAGTACATCTTGTTTTTTTACGTCAGTCTACGTATTAACGGAACAGGGGAATATATATTTTTCTCACCTTTGGTGCAAGGCTTTGTTTGATATAAAGCTGATTCAATTATATCATTGATATTAAGTTAATTACGACATAATATAAGTACCAGTTCATGGAAATATGAATTAAGCATAAGATTATAAAAACACTTACACACTAATATTTATATTGGGAATCGAAACAGGGACCTCCAGCACGGTAGCCAAACGCTATAACCATAAGCTATGGAGGTAGGTATATATATATATATATATATATATATATATATATATATATATATATATATATATATATATATATATATATATATATATATATAAATATCCTCATAGCTCCTTGTAGGTCTTCTATGCCAAATATTATCTTTATTTCGTCCACTATTATTGCAGTCTTTTCATCTTCTTTTTTCTTTTTTTCAATCGTTTTTTTTATAACATACATTTTTATATCACTCCTCTCAAAATACTCGTTCATTTGTCACTCTTTCTATCTAATTCAACATCAAAACTTAACCCATAATCTCTTTCTCTTTCTATTTGTCACAATTTCCCTATCATGGAGTTCTAGGCTCCAGACATATATCAATAAAAAAATAATACGTTAAAAAATACAATTTGTTTTAAAAAATTGACCACCATTAAATGTTTGTTTTCTATATGAAAAAGTAGACGATATCATTGTTTGTTTAAATGGATAAATTGCTCAAAATGGTAGTTACCACAAGGCCAACAGTTTTAAAATCATAAGCCCGTATTTTAGAAATACCACCATCAAATTTGTATTCTTTGTCATTACTCATTCATTGTGTGTATCTGTTATGATATTTTCTTTTAAGGGAAACAAGGTGTAGGCGAAGTAGAAATATGAAATGTTTGTATAACGTACAGAGTGCCTGAAGAGTAAATATTATTTATATTTCGGTATCATTAAGCAAAATGTGATGTATTAGGTATTATATTTCACATCTATCACTTTTCCCAAGAGCGGTGGAGGCTTTTAAAGAAAAAAAAACCTTTGTGATATATGAGAACTTCCCAACATTCTCACCCCTATTACTTTTTCTATTGTGGTATAAATCGATGTTTTTTTTCTTCATAGAATCATTTATAGCTTGGAATTTCTTTTTGTAAAAAAATATTTCTTTAACATTGATTTTTATGTAATATTGTGATAATAAAAATAATTTAGAAAGCGCCGTTTTTGTATAATGCTATCTCAAAGGCGCGCTTATATTAACGTTCTTTATAAATAAAATAGGGGATATAGAAATTTAACTTTTGAAGGGGGTAAAATCCTGCTGAAATATTCCATAACCATTTGATTTGGTAGTACCTTATCCAGTAGAATTGGGTGATACTTCTCGCTATTCATCATCTTAGTCACTGAAAAAAGCAGCCCTGGTCCATAATACGAGGAACATTTTTTTAGATAGATTTAAGTATATTCATAAATATATATATATATATATATATATATATATATATATATATATATATATATATATATATATATATATATATATATATATATATATATATATATATATATATATATATGTATAAATATATATATATATATACATATATATATATATATATATATATATATATATATATACATATATATATATATATATATATATATATATATATATATATATATATATATATATATATATATATATATATATATATATATATATATATATATATATATATATATATATATATATATTTAAATTATTATTTGCGATAATTTATTTCACTGTTTGAGTATTGTTAAAACAGTAACCCCCTCTTTAACTTTGAGATAGGTTCCGCGATATCGAAGGGAACGTTGTAGGGGGTTAAGGATTTGAATTTTATTATTACATTTTAACCAACCGATATGACTGAAATGAGTCATTATTAAATTAAAATACAATATAAAAACATTTACGTCAAAGGGGAGTTTACTGTTTTTATTTCTCAGGGTATTTTGTTGATTGATAGAAATTGGGTAACCTCACTTAACTAAAAACTTGGTCACATATATTTGTAATTATTTACGATAATTTATTACATTCTCTGGTTAATATAATATTACTTTTATTTTTCATTGTACTTGATTAATTGATGGAAATTGGGCAGTCAAACCTTACTTTTTTGTTTGCTAAATATACGAATATTAGTTTTATGATATAGTACATCCTTTAATCTCTCAATTTACCCACTAGACTGTCAGCATTACACATAATGCCCGGGCAATGAAATATTTTCTATTTAATTTATTATTTTCTTATATCTCTTTGTGCACTTTTTGAATTGCCTGGGCATTATAAATAATGCTCAATTATTTACATTGCCCTTAACATATCTACCAAACAACAGCCTTCCCGCCTATATATAATATTTATGCTTCGCAAAATATTTTATTGCGCTTCCTGCTGATACACGTACCTTTAGTTGCCACTTCCAAATACTCAAAATATTTCGAGAATGCTATTTTATTATTGCTATTTTTACCCAGCCATGCATTACTGTGACCTAGTTTGGTTAGATAAAAAAAATTTAAAGTCATACAATTTTTTTATATTTGATTTTCAATGCTTGTGATACAGTGGAAATATTAAAAATTATCATAAAACAATGCAATCTAAAATATTTCAAAAAGTGGCGGCAGCTGTTAAGAAACACTCTGACTGCAATGACCAACGTTTAGCATTGCATATGTTTATGTTACGTTCAATAGATTGCGCTGCCATTAGAGTATATTTTTTTTAATAAAAAGGTGTTTTTACCTGTGTGTATATAAAAACATGCGCGTACTTGAATATAACATTTTTCCAAAATTTCAAAGCAATCGGTAAATGAGTTTATATTCGCTCATAAGACAGAAAATCGATATTCAGTTGTATTTTCGGTACTCGTATTCGCTTTTTAAAAAAATATGCACATAAATATTTTAATATTGATTTGTAGATTTTATGTTTGTGTTAATTTACAAAGGTCTAAAGGAAAATAAATCAATATTTTGTATGGCCAAATCAATTTAATTAAATTAAATCAAAATATTGGAGTAATTTTATAGTTATTATTTTTGGATCAATATGAGGTTTTACTTTATACAAATTGTATACACTCCTTTCATGTATTGAAAACAGAAAAGGCAGTCGGTGATTCAGCCTTAAGGTTATATGAAGGATACCAGACTGCCAAGGAAACGAATTTATGTGAATGGGGAAATGGATAATACTTTGAAATACAAAGGTCCTGAAACATGGCACCTATTAAACGTTTTTTTTATTTTTTTAAATCATAAATTTTATAAAGTATAATAATAAACACAATCTCTGATGGATATATTTGGAAACGTCAGTCTAGTAATAAATGAGCGAGATGCACTGAACAACCTTCCCCTTCACACGCGAACACATACGCACACTGTAAATAAACAAGAGAACACTGTAAAACCGAACAGAAAAGTTTTTTTTTAGCGGAATATTTCACGTATAAATAAAACCGAGCCGTAGTACTTTTTTAACCCAAACAACCTATTTCGGTTTGTGTTGGTTGTATTTCGTACGTATTGGTCGAGCCTCGGGGTCTAACTGAAGGAATATGCGGGGAAGGAAAACTGCTAGCAATTTATCGTGATCTAGGAAAAAGCGCCTTTTGTGACGTCAGAATTGACAAACTATGTAATAGTGTAAAAATTTACAATCGTTGCCTTTTCTACGCGGTGTACAGTGCTGGTTTTAGGTTCAGAACTCGCAGGATGGACCCTCAAGGCTCATCTGGATGCAGCGAGACAGTTGACGCCCTAAGCCTAAAGCTCAACGAGGGGGTGATCTCTTCGCTCCCCCTCCACAAGGTCAAGCTGTGGATGGTTCGCCATTTCGCCTCGGTGGCCGATTTTCCCGGGCGCTTTCCCGGGCGCCGCGGCCCCCCACCCCCGGGAGCTCGGGCAGCTGAGTCCCGCTCAGTCAGAGCCCAGAGCTGCCGCCGGGCGGACGTCTCCCGCCCAACGTTCCCAGCCGCAGCAGCCGCGCTCCTCACCCCCCCGCCGTTCCGCAGATAACAGTGTGGCCGATATAAGACCGCCGGCGGGCCGAATCCGACAGTTTCCCGAGCGACAGCCGCCCGGCCGGACGCCTTCGAGCGCCGAATATCATCGCGAGTGCACTTCGTATATATTTTTTTTACTTCATTTTATACAGTTTATTTTATAATTTCAAAAACATTTTTAAATCTTACGTAAAAGTATTAAAAAGAATATATAAATACACGACCTCTGTGATATAAGAAAGAAATATTAAACTTAAAATTAAAAGATACCCTTTAAAAGTTCTTTTATCGGCATGATACCGTTAAAATAATCACTTCTTAATTATTGTAAACTAAAGATATTAGATCGTTAAATACTAGATTTTTTAGTACTATTTTTGTACTTTTTCTTACATTCATTACCTGATACTATCGCGGCGGACACTGCATCGAGAGCTCCACCTTGTGCTACGGGAGCGCGAATCTCCAATCTGCCCGCAACGAGTGACAAGGAACACGCAGTGAGGTAACGTTTATTTACTATAATGCTACTATACCGCTCTCCATCCAAGCTCGTACCTCGCGCCAGTCTGGGTCCCTATTGACTTTCGGCCATATTCCCGTCCGAAAGTTAAACTAGGTAACTGGGTGGTTAATTTTAGCTGTGCAATTTACTCCACTACTATTTGCGGCGAGCGGCCGTGCTGGATACGTTTATAGTCTAAATTTACACCTTAGCGTGTTTGACGCAATACATTATGTTTCAATAATAATATACGTGCAGCTACAAAACAATACGTGGATTCTTAACAGTACCTTATCAGTATGAACTAAATTCATTAAATTGCAATAAAACCAGGTTTTTCACTCAGCATTCTTTACCATATAATTGTTTACATTTTCTATACAGTCAAACTGTTTCACTGTAATATTTATTCAATATTACCATGGACTGGTACCTGAAGCGGAGGGCTGATCACCTTTCCTTCATGTGTAAACGATCAAGATAACACTGCGTTTATATGACACAGTGCCCTATGCACCATTGGGGTGCGGATAATGGTTTTATTATTATTATTATACAGTGAAACAAACGTCAAATACTTTAAATACTGTTATCAAACAATGATATGAGTTTACTAAATTTTGTGTAACTTTTTTAGGGCATTCTCAAACTAATGTCAACTAATATATTATTAAGATATACCCCCTAACAAAGTGAAACAACTGTCATAATTATTTTTGTTTTCATATTTATAAAAACAAAATATACATTCTAGTTGACTCAAATAAGTGTTTTCAAAATAATCGCCAAATCAATAAACATACGTCTAAAAAAATATTTCTTAACACATACGTATGTATTTATGTTATCATTTTTTTGTGGTTCGTTTGTTTTTACATTGACAAAAGAAATTACAATCGATTGATTCAATTTCAGACGGCTTAATATGACTCAATTACGACAGTACAAATGATAAAATCAGATAATCTCAACATTTCTAGATAAAATAGTGACTCTTTAACATGAATGACGCCGCTATAGCTTAAAATTTTCAATTGTGTAAAGGCACTCAAATTCTATGATATCGTATCAATAATACTTTAAGTAGTATTTTACGAAAATGGCGTTTTATAAACTATTTAAAAGTATCATTGTTTTCCTGGATTAGTGTTGTATGAACGAACCCAAATTTTTAAAAAAAGGAATATATTTCCCATTACTGGTTCTTACATATTCGTATATACGAGTGCAATATGTTAAAATTACTGATATGTACAAATATTAATATTTTGTCTTGTCACAACTCAATATTTTCATTAAGGTGTTTCCATAATAAATTACATATGGTATGGTGATCAATCCTACAGTTGGTATGAAATTCAAGTTTAAGTATATATCGACTCAAAATCTAGTGCATCGTAATAAAATAAGCATAATTCAATCAACGAATGATATTATTAATACTAAAAAAATTAAAATAAGTTTCACTTGTTAAATACTACTTTTATTAAATGCAGTATTTATAAAGTAAAACATGAAGTAAAAAAAGATTATCTCACAAAGTGATTTTGCCGTAAATCATTTAATGAAAAAGTGAAAAAATAATTAATTATTTTTCATTAGTTTCACAAATTAATCAGACAAACAAATTGATCAAACAGTAGTAGAAAAATTGTCTCCAAGTGTAACGGTAGAATAATTATTACATTTCCCGGAAGCTCGAGTCTATCCAATATGACTACAGCCTGACGGATAAAGCCTTATAAAAACCGTAATTTCCGAATAACTGATTCAACCACTGAAACTGTTCCTGAAACCTGTTTTAACGATTGCTGCGCTAAGTCTTCAAATAAACCTCGTTACATTTGCAGAAAATAACTGTAATACACAATTTCAGACTGTAAACTTCATCAGTAATGTATATTTTTATATATATATATATATTTATATATATATATATATATATATATATATATATATATATATATATATATATATATATATGTATATATATATATATATATATATATATATATATATATATATATATATATATATATATATATATATATATATATATATATATATATATATATATATATATATATATATATATATATATATATATATTGGCAAACAACAGCTGTTTATAGCAACAGCTGAAAATGAAAAACAACCTTTATAATAACATGGGCTTATAATTTTAATAACCCTTAATCTACATATTAATTATTTTCTGTTACCTTTATACAAAAAAAAAGTCAATTAATGAGGCAATAGAGCATAAAGATCCATCGGATTTAGTGGTGTCTTATTTAGAAAATATGACAAGATAAATTTTCAGGACATCGAGAATTTTCTAAGGCAAATAATAAATACATTTTTTAAATACATTCATGTAACGTACGATTAATAAAACATATAAATCCATGTTATACGTCGGTACTGTATATATAATACATGTACATGTATATACTGTGCTGTATATACTCAGCGTAAATAAAAGTATATACGTTTATATTACTGAAATACAATAACATAAAACAGCTGTTATACTTTTATTATTTGTATTCATGTTGTTTTTTCAAATAATACTGTACTCGTTTTTATCACTGTTGTTATGTTAACATTTTCAAACAACATCGGTAAAAAATCAGTTTTTCTGAAACGCGTGGAAATTATTTTGTGGAAATATTTTTAATAGTTTTGTAAATGCAAAACACATTAGTTATGCTGATAACACGTATGTACGTGTGTATTTTAACTATTGTTTTTAAAATTCATATGGGCATTTATACATGTTTTATATTCGTTTGAAAGACTAGCTAGTAAAACTATATATCACCGTAACATTCTACTGTTATAGGTTTGAGGCTATTTTTTTAAATATTGTATGAAAATACTTACTTTAAAAACCAACTTTACTTAAACCTCAAATATGTAAATTAATTCAACACGTTGATTGAGATAAATATGTAGATTGACAAAGATTGTTTTAGTAAATAAAAGCCTAACAGCAAAAACTAAAATGGCAGTATTGTCAACATAGAGTTAGTACTAACGGAGTACTAACTCTATGTTGACAAAACAATATATTTATATATATATATATATATATATATATATATATATATATATATATATATATATATATATATATATATATGTATATATATATATATACATATATATATACATATATATATATATATATATATATATATATATATATATATATATGTATATATAAATATATATATATATATATATATATAAATGTGTGTGTATATACACATATTGAGATAAAATAAAGAAATGTTTGATAATTAAAAATAAAGTTTGAACATGTGGAACAAATACGTAAGGAAAGTTGAAATAAGTTTGAACTAGTTATCGTAAAACGAGTTTATGAAGCATAAGAATGTAGTTGGAAATAGGAGCAGAGGAAGATCGATAAAAACTTGGCATGTTCGAATATCTCATATACTTAAATGTGGTTAGGTTAGGAGCCGGTATAATCGGCGGGTGTGTATAAGGAGATCATGAATGTGAAAGGAGCGAAAAATGTTCGCAAAGAAATAATGGTGTGATGTTTATTTAGTAAGCTTTGATAATTAATAAATATACAGTATTAAATTGAGTGAATACAATATGCAACATATCGCTCACTCCTTTCAACAACGTCATATATCAAAACACTTGATTTTCAGGAAATCGTTTTTAAAGTTTAAGAATATAATGAAATGTATTAAAATAATTATCAAGCCACTTATTGAACTTTTATTGTGCAACACATCTTTTTATGTATAACCTTTTTTTCTCCATATGAAAAATATTTAGTATATTTAAAAAAATTATTAATCAATACCTTTTCTTCAAAATGCAAAAAGAACACTTTCTGCCCAGTAGCGGGTACATATTAAGTAAAAAATATCCTGCTTTTGCTGGGATATAGTACATTTTCTGGGCATTCCGAAAACATGCACAACTGAAAATTATCGATTTTTGATATATGACGTTGTTGAAAGGAGTGAGCGATATGTTAACGTGAAGATAACAAATGGCGTAAGACACCAGCGATAATATAATGACCTATAATTTGTAAACGTAATTACTGCTTAAATTTGCAAATCATTAAACGATACAGTTATGTCATTATAATTGTCGAATTATGCAGGAGTTTGTATAATATTGTGCACATTAACTCAGTTGAAATTGCACTGTTATTGGAGAAATTAACCAAAAATGATTATATTATCACCATTTGCATACAATTTGCATTCACTTAGCCTTAGTTGGCCTATTTAAATTTCCCTTTATCTTTTGAGTCGCTACTGAACGTCTACTGAGTCGTAATAACAATTTACTTTGTTAATGATGCTCATTATTCTATTGTATTTTAATAATTTAATTACAATATTTATTAAAAAAAATCACTTGGTAAATACCACTTTTACCAAAAATCAATTATGTCGCGTGTTTCCATACATTTTACACCATTTACAAAAACAAAATGATGCTGAATTCTTTGAAATACGTGTTTCAATAGATTTTTCAGAAATAGGGTTATTTGCCTAGTGAAATTTAAATCAAAAATGGATATTTATAAATTTTATAGATTGATTCTGAATTCATTTTGTGGTAAAAAAAAAATTAAATTGTAAAAAAAAATACTTGTTTTGACACTTGAGTACTTTATTTAACTCAAGTGGTAAAAAAAGTGTTTTCTTTAACAATTTGATAGATAACAAAGTGACTGCCAAATCAATAAATGTTTTGTTTTGTGAATAATAATAAATATTAGTGTGGCGCATAGATCACTGCATCCTTTTGAATCAGTGTTATCTTGATGGTTACTTGTATTAAGACAAGGTGATATATCCAGCACCTCGGATACCAGTTCATTGTAATGTCAAATAAATTTGAGAGTAAAATTTGTTTCAATTTATTTTGAAAACTCCGAGAATCGAACCCGGGACCGCCAGCGAGGTATCTAAACGCACTTATCACAACACTACGAAGGGACATAAAACAAAATTATAACAAATATTATTAACATTTTAGAAAATGATTGGATATGGTGACATAACCGTCAAGTAAATAAATATATTATTATATAACCACTCACCGAGATTTTTATGTCCACCGGTTTCGAGACGTACCCGTCTCTTCGTCAGGACAATCACTACCACAGCATGCAGCTGATGAAGAGATGGGTACTTCTCGAAACTGGTCTTTATTTACTATTATTATTAACATTAACTGGAGTCTTTATTTACTATTATTATTAACATTTTTGTAAAAAAATAAATAAGTAAATATACTCCTTTCAAGTTATTTATATCTCATCAGTGTGTACAAGGTAGAGAGAATATTGTATTGATAGCAATGGAGCTTTGCGTAATATCAATTTGCAATCAACATGACTGATACTTATTTCAAAACAATACCCAATTCATCTTTGAACCGTACAGAGGAATCAATACGTAATTGACTATCGCGGTCACTAATCATTCTGTTAATTGAATATGTTTGCACATGATCAGGGCATGGAAATGTTAAACAATATCTATGTTAATGTTCCTTGTTATTATAACAAGAAACAATAACATAGGTAGTATAATATATAACAATAACAAGAAACAATAACATAGGTAGTATAATATAAAACAACAACTAGAAACAATAACAAAGAAAGCAAAACAAATGATAGTTGTTATGAAACGGTGATACAAGGAAAGAATGCAATTTTTTAAATGTGTTTCATAGCAAATACACCTACATATTTCTTTAAATGCGTGACACGTGTTTCGATGCATTCCACATCATTTTCAAACACCGTATGTGAAGCTAAGTCTACAACATTTTGAGAGTGTCCAAATACTTGTTCACAAATCTGGACTATCTCCAATTATATGAGTTATATTAATATCATTTTTTGACATATCATCAAAGATGAAGAAGAATATGTAAGTCTAGGTATTTACGGGGGTGACGACTGGCATAGGCTGGTTTAAGTGATCACTTTACACACGCGTAACATTCACCAATTCTACCCATTATTGACAACCACACTAATCAAATTCTTGGAAGTTCTGTATAAATGAACCAATTTCGAAACATTTACAATAACATTTTTTTCTTTTCATATCACCAATAGATGTCTCTAGTAAAGTCTATACTTTAGAGTTGTGCCCTTGGAACGTTGAAAGACGAAGAGGGGTAGCAGCTTTTTTTATCAGTGGAAACATAGACAATAAGGGGGATTTAGTCATTGTCATATTGTTAAGTGTGGGTTTATTATTCTTTACATTTTCATAAATTTCTATTGTTTCGAAAAATACTACAAAAAGAATTCCGAATCAATTAATGAAAAAAAATCCAAGGCTGAGATAAACGCTATCGATAAAATTAAGAAAAGTGTGTTGATATGGTTTGAATATGTGAATCGAATGATTGAAGAAAGAACAGTGAAACAAATCGAGGCGAATGTAGTTGGAAATAGGAGCAAAGCAAGACTGAGGAAAACTTGGCATGATCAAGTATTTCAAATACTTGAAAGGAATCAGGAGTCGGAATAATCGAGGGGTATAATGAGATGCATGAATGTGGAAGAGGCTAATATTGGTTGCAATGACAGATTGGTGTGGCGTTCTATTTTCCTCTGCAAGGAAGCGACGTGATGGTCAGCCAGTTAGTTAAATAATGGTAATAATTGTGAAAAATATATTTTGCACGGTATCTAAAAATAACATATATATATCCGAAGCTATTATTAACATTTTGATCCCATTCCGGTTGAATTATTGCTTCTTCAAGTTGTGCTAACGAAAACTTATTTTTTATACGTGATCAGCTTACGAAGTTCGCAACACACGACCTGTTTCTAGAAAAAAACCTACACTTGTCTTCCTCAGGGGACTCCACCTCAAGCGTGACTTGCGACTTTATTTTTTTTTCTTTTTTCTTTTTCTGCGTAATAAAATTTCTTTATTTTGCCTTATCGACATGTGATGGTGCACTGAACATCACATCGCTGTTCATGCCTATATCTCACTTATGTAGATTTAGAACAATGAATCGATCAGGTTCAATTCAGATCTAAGAGAAATTCGAGATAAATTTGTATTTTAAAAGTATTGTCAACTTTGCGGTAAAGTAATAAAATACTCCTCTTATCGTTCATCATTCACTTAGTATAATAAATACCACTTAAATCTCTACTTCGTGATTACTAGTTTCAGAATAACCATTCCATCATCGGATCAACTTAAGACTAAAGTCTACCTAATGTTATAAGTGGTATTTACTACACAAAGGGAACGATGAATGATAAGGAGAGTTTTAACTTTAAAATAACAGACATTAAAAAAGGAAATTTAAAATAAAACTTAAATTTTATTTTAAATATTTGAAGCATAATTTTATATTTTTCCATTATAAAACGCCTAAAATCATATCATATGTAAATAACATACTAATTACAATACTGATAACTAACCAACCATCACTCCGCTTACCTGCATGAGTAGCGAGAGAGAATAGAACGCCACACCAATATTTTGATCAATCTTAGCCTCTTCTACATTCGTGCAACCCTTCATACATACCCGTCGATTATTCTGACTCTCAACCTGACCACTTTTAAATTTTTGTAATACTTGATCATGCCAAGATTCTCTCGACCTATGTATATATATATATATTTATATATATATATATATATATATATATATATATATATATATATATATATATATATATATATATATATATATATATATATATATATATATATATATGTCTGCCTCCGTAGTGTAATTAATGGTCAGCGCGCTCGGCTACCGTTCTGGAGGTTCCGGGTTCGATTCCCAAGGGGGTAAAATAAATATTAGTAATTTTTTTCACTGTAATATTTATTCAAAATTACCATGGACTGCTACCTGAAGCGGAGGGCTGATCACCTTTCCTTCATGTATAAACGATCAAGATAACACTGCGTTTATATGACAGTGCCCTTTGCACCATTTGGGTGCGGATAAGGGTTTTTTTTTAAATAAAAATAAATATATATATATATAAATATATATATGTATATATATATATATATATATATATATATATATATATATATATATATATATATATATATATATATATATATATATTTATATATATATATATATATATATATATATATATATACATATATATATATATGTATATATATATATATATATATATATATATATATATATATATATATATATATATATATATATATATATATATATATATTTATATATATATATATATGAATGTATATATAAATATATATATATATATATATATTTATATATATATATATATATATATATATATATATATATATAAATTAATTCTTATTTGTTATTGTCGCGGGACGTCAATAATTTCCCCAGCCCTGTATGTATACCGTATACTGGTGCACGCTAGAAATAACTCTAGCCATTCAGTACATACGGGTAACATTATTATTGGCCATTTCCATACAGGCATATATTATGTACTTAACAGATTGTTTATGGGCTGATTAATTGGGTTAGCACTTGGTGCGAAGGCCGAACTAACTTTATCTCGTTACTCAATTCTCACACGTCCCAGGTATGCCGCATTGGGCCTAGCAATAAACACCAAGACGTCTCGACATAGTACAGTCATAATACGTCAGACAATCATAGACCTTGGTGTATAACGTTGTTTGTTGTTATATAATTAAAACAACAACAACTGTTTTGTTTGTCCCACTTTTTTCCACAATGTCAAGTTCATATTTTAAATATGTTTGCTCGATAAGAATCTAAGGAGCATATCTGGCAAGATTCTACAAGATATTATAAGGAATACCAGAATAAGAGAATTATGAGAGATCAAAGATGTCGTTAGGTGGGAAAGGCAACGAAGAAGGTAATGGTATGCGCATGTAAGGATTTTCACTTATTCATGAATATCATCCTATTTTTATTATTGTCCCATTAATTTCGATATTATATTAATAGTTAAATTTTACATTAAAATGAATTATTTATTCGAATATTTAACAGTTATTCATTAGGTTTAATCGTATGAATAATTATTAAAAAATTAGTACAGGTTCCGTTTGGGAAAATAAGGTCTCGCCTTATCCAATGCCAATGCCTTAAAAGCCAATGTGAATATTACCATACATTAATTATATCAGCCTTCTTAGATTTTTTTTTAAATATAAATATTTGTGTTTTCTTTATATACACAAATATTTCATATAATAAAACAAAAACTCTAACTATACTTTCTCCACTATTATTTTATTGAAAAAGGACCGGGGTTTCTTCGTTACCGATATCGTCAGATCCGTGAAAGGCTAGAAAAACATACACATTTGTTTTGTATAACAATATAACAGGGGTTGTCAACAACATTTATATGTCTGACATAATTTATAATAATGTATAATAATAATAATTACATATAAAAATACGGTACGGTTTTTAAATAGGATTTAATATAAATTATGTTATACGAAAGGCTTAGTTTTGCAAATATATACCAGAATTTACTAAATATGCTAAAACGTTAATCCATAAGTCCATACAAATAGTTTCCAACCAATGTTATCAACCTATAATAATGCAAAACTATTTTTTTTTGTTTTACGAAAAATTTAAAAATCAAATAAATTTCTTCTTCTTCTTCTTCTTTTTATCCGCACTCAATGGTGTCTCAAGGGCACTACATCATATAGAAGCCGTGTTATCTTGATTTTTGGCCTTCGCTTCAGATACCAGTCCAGCGTACTATCGAATAAATATTAGAGTGAAAATCACTTTAATTTATTTTAACCCCCTTGAAATTGAACCCGGGACCTCCAACCCGGTAGTTCAACGCGTTAACTGATAGTTTAGTAAAATAAAAATACCGATAATAATTGACCTTCTTTTTAACATCAAAAATCTATTATTTTTAAATATTGAGTAAATGTTGATTGTATTATACATTGTACATGAAAGCACTTAATACAATTATTTTCTATGACAATTATTCTCCATATGTGTACATGCGTTGTGATTCTCCAATTATCGGACGCTTGTGACCTTCGTGTGGAATATCGGATGTAGCATCGCATGACGCGGCGCATCCCGGCGTAGGAAATAGTCGATACTGGATAAAAACGTTTAAATATACATGATTATGGTTATTTCATATTATACTATGGTAGTGGAAATCATATGGTCGCTTCTAATCAATATATCGAATTGAAAAACGTATTGCTGATTCAACTGTGACCACGATGAAAATATCTGAAAAAAAACCTCGGAAAAATAAATATAAAAAAATTTATTAAATATTTACTATTTAATTCATTGCGACGCATCATAAACAAACACTAATTTTATATTTATGTTATCATATGAAGGTCACACCTGTTAGTGGAAAAAATATAGAATTTAGTATTTCAATATTTCGTTTTGTCGATTCATAATATTTTTACTGGCAATACACAACGAAGTCCTGGAACCAAATCTAGTACATGGAGTGAAGCATGGAACTAGTAGTCAAATGCGATGTCTTCGACGAATGTGCGGCAAACCGATGTATGATAGATGTTTGAATATTGAAATAAGGAAATAATGCTAAGATTTGTTAAGGATTATTGATTAAAAAAAATATAAAAAAATGTAATACTATTATATAATAGTTTGCACGTGTGGAACGAATGGGTAAGAAAATAATGGTGATTTTTTTTTAGGCGAATATAGTTGTAAGATCGAGGAAAACTCATGATCAAGTATTTTAAATATTTGAAAGTGGTCAGGTCAGCATTTTTAATAATCGGATTTGTAAGACGAGATCCATGAATGTGGAAGAGTCGAAAATTGTTTACAAATACAGTTGTGTAAACTACTATTCTCTCAGCCTACCCCTGTAGAAATTGGCGTGATGATTAGCTGATAAGATTTTGCAAGCTTTGTTTTATCAAATTATTAGTGATTAAATTTTTTTTTCGATTTTATTATTAATGATAATCGAATTAAACACTTTCCTCCCATTTCTAAGCAAGTCTCCCATTTTTTGTAACTGTTTGTCTGACAATTCAATTTGATGTTTATATTCGATATAAGTATAGTCGTAACTCGTACGTGTGACCTCTATGCAGTATTGCCGAACGACCTCCAGCGTCTGCTAACTCACCACACGACGTGACAATGGGCTATAACAATAAACATAGAATTGATCATCGTGTGGAATTGTTTGTAATTTGTTTCAATTTTAATTATTATTGGTTTGTTTTTGCGGCCACCTCGAATGGCAACAAAATGTCAAGTTCGTATTTTAGTACGTGCTGGAAAAATTACAACGGATTCCGGGAAAATGCTGTCTCGCCTCATTACCGTAAACTTTTATTAGGCAACGTGAACATTATATAACACGTAAATTATATCTGCCTTTAAAAAAAAGACAAATTTAGTATGAATGATAGAGAGAAAAAGAACATCTCACACGGAATACAATATTTATATTAAAATATTCTAATAACGCATTACATTAAAAATTCCTAACGCTTTGTATCGTTGTGGATAAGTCGCATTCTTTGTTGCGTCGAAACGAATTGCTCTCTTTCTCCTTTTCTCTACGTTGTATATGTCTTCTCTCTCATGTAACGAAATGTGTCTAATAAACGTGACGTGTCCTAGAAATTTCTTACTTTAAATTCTTGTCAAATTATCGATTATCAAATCGCCACCTAAAAAGTTTCACCCAAAAAATATCAATTAACTTTTATGTTTATAAAATATTTGTTTTCTCATTATATGCTCAAATATGTACAACATATAACTTTTTTTTAATGATATCTCAGTTGATAGTTTAGTTTTTAGTTTCCTGTATTCACTGCTGGAAAATAAAAATTATTTTAAAATATAATATGATATACTGATCAGTCTATCACAAAATACCCTAATACGAATATCAAATACTGCCTATAAAGATTTGAAATTTGATTTATTCTCCATTTGCGTTCTTATATATATAAACAGATGCATCTGTAATTGTTGTATTTTTTAAAAAAAATACATAAATTAGAACAATTCGTTACACGATTTGCTTTACTCTCGTTCGTTGGAGTTTCCATTTGCTAATCGATGTATTCAGGCATCGCTGATTGCGTTTTTAGGTCACTTCATGCGACTAACCCCTCGGTGGTAAGGGGATGAAAAACAGCCACGATAAAGAGCATCCCCAACAGCTCTAACGACCCATGGTGCCTCCACTAGACTGCCTTCTGACCATTTATTCACTGTGGGCCTTTCTGTGGCAGGTCCGGATTAATTTAATGTCTCTTTTTGTTTTTCCAACACTTAAATAAACTAATTGATATATCATATCATTCAACTTACATTTACATTCAACTTATTTCAACAAGATCATCGTTTAACGGCAGCCATCTCAAATTTTCAAATTTTTGGTACTTATAGGTTCGTTCGGTATGCCGTTTTCAGTAGTTTGTTTTCCTTTTATGATTACAGATTATAAAAAAAAAATGTAAAAAAAAAAAAAATATGTATCCTTTTTAACATTCCTCAGTTGATTTTATCGTAACATCGGAAACCGATATTGAAAATTATGTCATATTATTTCATAAACAGAAAATGTATAACAAAGCCGGTAATTTATTTTGAGTGTGTCCAAATACTTGTTCACAAAATCTGGATTATCTTCAATTACAGGAGTTATTTTCAAATTATTTTTTGACATTTCAATGCCCAGACTTCCATATTCTTCTTCATCTTTGATGAGATGTCACAATATAAACATGTAATAACCCGGTAATTTAGCTTAAGCTTTCAAATGGTCAAAAATCACAATTATCACCACACAAAAAAACCATAATATTGATCCTTAACTATTGTTAAAACATACAGAATTTGCAGTCATTAGAATAGCGTTATATTAGACTCCTGATCTGATCACTTTAATATTTTTGACATACTTGATGCCAAGTTTCTATCGATCTTCCTTTGCTCCTATTTCTAACAATAAAGCCTTAAAAATACAACATTCGCCTCATAAAATTGCTTTACTGTCCTTACATTGTCATACTGTTCTTACACGCTCATTTGTTCTACAATTTTTGTACATGTCTAAACCATCTTAACTCATCATTCTTAATTTTAATATATTATTAGATTGGAACCAATATTTTTAGCTTTTCCACTTTATTTTTATTTGACCAGCGACCGGGTTTCGTCGTGACCGACATCATCAGTCCGATGTCTAGTCAAATAAAAATAAAATGGAATAGCTAAAAATATTGGTTTCAATCGAATAATATATTAAAAATGCAATTCCATCACGAAGTTTCAGTGGATAATATAAATTCTTAATTTTATCCCTTATCCCTTATCTCAGCCTTGAATTCTTTCCTTATCTCAGTATTGGAATATCATACATCGTTTTGCCACAGAATCGTCAGATTTTAAAAGCCTTTTTTTTAAATACCGAGTATTTCCGTTTATGTAGGATATTTCTTTGTTTTCTGGGTTCAATGTATCCGCACAGCTCGTGTTAAAATTTAACATTTTAATCATTCTGTTAACCAAAGTATAAACATGTTGCAGAATCTCATCTTGTCAACTTAAGCTTTACTTTTACGACTCGCGTTTTACATTTTCCACCGAGTAATAACTTTTCCATCCAAATGCTGAGTGCACTTAAAATTATATCCCATGTGAATATTCCATTTTTCATTCAAATGCAGTGTTTTTAGTTCTCCAAGCGTTTTATATCATAGACATAAAACAATGAGTAAATTGCAAATTCTTCTATCCTTAAATGCTAGGACACTTTTTTCCATAAAATTTTGAGTTTGTCTAAATCTATGTTTACAAATTCTAGATTTGTCTCCATATAGGAACTATTTATTCAAAATTATCCTGGACTGGTACTTGAAGCGGATAACACTGCGTTTATATGATGCAGTGCCCTATGCACCATTGGGGTTCGGATGAGGTTTGAAGAAGAAGAAGAAGATTCTTTGAATTCGTGATTTATTTACGTAGCGGTATTCGCACGTTCTGCCATAAATTAACGCAACGGTATACATTAGTTTGGGTCCGTACTATATATTTGTTATGGAACGCCCCCTAACCCATAATAACTCGGGAGTAATTACATATTTAAAAAGCTGGCAGCGTCCCAAACAAGTTATGGCGGGGGGAGCAGGGACCCAGCGACAGGAGGGTCCTGAATGGTCTGCTAACCGAACATGGGGTCCCATTTACTCCCCTCCTGGCTTCCCTGCGAGAGTGACTGCTAATTGAAATACTGATGTATATAAATGAACTCATCAATTTATCGTACTTCACTGAGCAGGACTTAATCAAATTCAATTAAATTGTGTCGAAGGCATTTTTTAACGACGCTTTGTTTATTTCTTTTTCCGTCCGTTCGAATCGAATAGGTCCTTTTTGCTGAGCATTTTGCAGCATCTTTCTAAACAATTTCATGGCCCACTAGAGCAATAAAAATAAAATTTTATTTAAAACACTTTTTAAAGAAATACTTGAATATATAATTTTTCACGTGTTATCGTTGAATAGTAAGGAAGAGAAGCATTGAACACTCTCTTTATTATTCATACCACAAAGTTAACAATGCTTTTAATATACAAAATATAGAAGCTTTGGACTATTTTTATTATATTTTATACACGACAATATCTTTTATTTCGTTAATCGTGGGTATATTGTTAATTTATAAGCATTTTTTACCTTATACCGATTCCGTATACGTAATTTCCTTTATTTTCGGGGTTTGGTAATATATTGTATTACATATCACTTAAATCACCAAACAACCGGCAATTTCACTTCGTACGAGTACGATCTATGTGAAAAACGATGAAAATGAGCGCAATACATTTTTTCGTTTTATTGGTCCTAGCTATACTGGAAACGTGTATAGGAAATACTCGCAAGTGTGCTGGTGTTCCAAAACTTGACCCACACACCTCTTAAACACCCTAACACTGGTCTGAAATCATGACTTAAAAAAAAAAAAAATATTGGTTGGGATTCAAAATGGAATATACCTTAACATCACAAAAAAATGCTTCGACATCAATCCGGTGACAGAGAGAGTTATCAGAATGAATCGGTATTTTATGTATATTACTTAAGAACTATTTTGCGAATTTTGACCTGTGTGCCCCTTAAGAAATTAAAAAAAAAATGAAAATGGCCAGTCTAATGTAAAACTGTCTGAAATTGATTCAGGTTTATATACAGTAAATGCAATAACCAATGAACTATAAACACATTTTTTATTGATTTATTTTAAAGTTGTCTCAAATAAAATATTAAAAGAACTCTATTTCTACCCAAGGTTATCCTTGAACTGACGTTTTATTTTACCTCCAAGTATTCTAACATGATTTATAGTGACAAAACTTATCAAATAATACAATTGAAAGATATTCTAATAATTGGCTAACTTCCAAAAATTTGTCTTTTTTTCGCTCATAAATCAATATTATAAATTTATGGGTTAACAATCTGAGATTAAAATATATTTATGATATTTATTTTATATTTTGTAAAAAATAATGTTATTTTTACTATTTAGCAACAAAAGATTAATAAAACATACCTATTTAGATCGAAATAGGATCATTATCATTATTTATTTAGTTTTAAATTAGAAGCTAGTACATATTTTTCTATCGAAAATAATACATATCGCTCACCCCTTTCAAGAACGTCATTAATCAAAAAACTTGATTTTTCAGGAGAACGTTTTTAAAGTTTAAAAATATAACACAATGTATTAAAAATAAATATCAAGCCACTAATTGAACTTTTTACTGTGCAACAGATATTTTTAGGTAAAACCTAAAGGTTTTTTTCTCCATTTGAAAAATATAAAGTAAATTTAAAAATAATATTAAATAATACATTTTCTTCAAAATGCACAAACGATACTTTCTGCCCTGTAGCGGGTAAATATAAAGTTAAAAATATGCATCTTTTGCTGGGAAATAGTAAATTTTCTGGGCATTCTGAAAACATGCACAACTGAAAATTGACGATTTTTATTTATGACGTTCTTGAAAGGAGTGAGCGATATGTATATCGGCCGTAGGTTTAAATTACCCAGCGTCTATTGGAAAAAATAAAATTACATTTTTTTAAATGGGCTTGGAATAATATTATATATTATTATATAAGTAAGTTACGTGCATTTCTCAAGAATTTACAGTTTAATTTTTATCTTTTAAAATATATTTTTATCAATTTTCAGCATTCACAGGAAGTACGCTGTATTAAATATTAAAATTTATAATAAGGAATAAGGAATGACATTTTGATTATTTAAAAAAAAAACACTTGTATGTTACCACTCAATGAGTTTTATCTCATTACACATGACTAGTTTCGAAAACTACAGATGTTTTCGAAACTAGTCGTATGTAATGAAAAAAAATAATTCTCGTATAGTGGCATAATACAAGTATTCATTTTTTTTAAATAAGTTAAAAGTTTACCAATTATTTACTAGTTCTTCAACAATAATCTTTACTTATATTTCTAATTATCAATTATGTTATAACATTTATCAATTATGTTAAATAAGTGGGTAGACATCTTTATTAAGTATGTAGTTAAGTTGAAAAGTTCCCCAGATTTTAATGACTTTAATTATATGGAAAATACATGAATTTATCATACAACCAGTAGCACATTACAACATTTTGAATGTGTCCAAATATTTGTTCACAAATCTGGATTATCTCCCATAATAGGAGTTACTTTTCATCTTATTTTTTGACATCTCATCAAAGATGAAGAAGAATATGGAAGTCTGGGCATTTACGGGGCTGACAGCCGTCATAGGCTGTTTTAAGTGATCACTTTACACAGTGTAACATTCACCAATTCTACCCATTATTGACAACCACACTACTTAAATTCTTGGAAGTTCTATATATGTATGTAAACCAATTTCGAAACGTTGTTCTTGAATCACTAGAACTTCACTAGAGACATCTGTTTGTGAGATGAAAAGAAGTTATTTATTGAGCAGAAACTCTTTTATTAGTATGTGAGGTCCGAATCCTGGATTATAATAGATGTCTCTAGTGATGTTCTAGTGAATCAAGATAAAAGAAAAAATATGAAAAGTAACACACTACTTAAAAGTGTCAATGTCAAAAGTACAAATAGGTTTACCTGGTTTAATTACAAACATTTGCCATCCTATATTTTTTATGGCAGCTTGAATTGAAAAAGTCAACCTGTCCCAGTGAATACGTTTAGAATTCATAAATAGATAATGGCTCGTGGCGATTCGATTTAACTATTCTCTTCGTGACAGCAGTACATACATATAAATTTGCATACAACGCATTAACATGTGTATAACATCCACTCTTCATAGCAATTAACCATTGTTGAATCGACCAATCAATTAAGACAGCTTACGTAACTATATTGTTCATTCAATGAAATATTTAGCGCAGGAAAAATGACCAACTGCTCCGGGTTTTAATCCTGCATCGTTTTGATTTTCCCTCATGAATTATAATTTTTATATGGTATCCATTTTATACGAGTGGTATTATGGATATACTAATGAAACAACCAAGGTCAGACATATTTATTTTAATTACATGCTTAATACAGTTTTATAAAATTAATTATTTTTTTAAAATGTCTTTTGGCCTCTATGTGCGTACCACCCCGTCCGTGGGGCAATAAAATACCAGGTCACATAGCGTATGGACCCACATTTGGGGAGTAAGTAGTAATTATTTCAAATAAACATAATTTATTGATTGTGTGCGTGGTATATGTTTAAAATGTTGATTTTCAACATAAAATTAGTTTTAAAATTCAAAATTCAAAAAAAAAGTTAACTCTACAGGGTACAACCTTTTCACTAATATGTTATTACTCAAGAGAATTTTTAGATCGTGATTGCAGAAGACAAAAAAGCTCTTCAATAAATATATCTGTGAATTTAAATCAAATTAATTAATATTTTATTTGCAGTACAATAAAATAAATCGTAATTAGTACTATCGACGTTTGTTTTTTGCAATAATATCATGCGTAAAATATTTTTAATGTATTTTTATATTATTTAAAGATTTTGTTATTATTTTCACTTCCCTCGTACATATTGACAGACATGTGTTTTGTCATTGTTACTGATAAAACACTACGGATATTACCATTTTAATCGCCGATATACATTGTACGTGTATCGATTTAATTATGCATATGATAATTTCTACAGATGTCTGGTATTCCATTAAGTCGTAACATGATAATGTAGAAATATAACTGTTCAGTTCTTATCATTTCCTGGTACGCATAAAATACCATAAAATAATTTATCACAAAACATTCGTGTTAACTTACTTTAAACACCTTCTATATTATAAATCTTAATATTTGTGCCTGCATAATAAGTATTATACGTATATAATTGTATCACAAATATTTTCAGTCATTTTTACAATATGTTAGTATTGTTAGAAATAACCGAGATTTTAATTCACCGGTTTCGAGACGTATCCGTTTCTTCATCAGAACGATTACTTTATAAGTATGCAAACAGTGCTACACGTTTTAAATTTATCTTCTACTTGGAAATACCATTTTTTATATGACTTGTGACACGTGTTTCTATGCACTTTGCATCATTCTCAAACACCACATACTTAAAGTGGTATTTATCAAATCAAACTTAAATTAAAAATGGATAGATATTACTTCAAAGTGACTTCCAAATCAATTAATGAAAATACTACACGTCACTACCACAGAACTATTTATACACTTACAATTACATAACATATTAATCACATGCGCTACGACCAAAAACGCATGTGATTAATATGTTGTGTAGTTGTAAGTGTGTGAATTTAGCTATGGTCATAAGGTGTTGTGATTTCCCATGCTTGTGTAGTGTCTGTCCTGATGAAGAGACGGGTACATCACAAAACTATTAGATTAAAATCTCTCTAGAATACTCATACTTTCCTTTTTTCATTAGTATAAAATATGATCCATCTCAGTTGTTACACCAATTATATATCACCTGGATGTATAATCTGTAGAGTGAAAAATCCAGTATCTGATAAGTAAAAAATAAATAGTAAAAATTCAATTTAAAAATGAATTTAATATGATTATTTACACATCAATATGGTCGCTTTTAATTATCCTTAAAAGAGTTGCTACGATTTGATCTTATTAACATAAAACGTCACGCACCCGTTTAATAATTTGTCTCGACACCCCTGTTCAGCATCGTCCCTTATTTCCTTTCCGAATTGTTAACGAATGTTTACAATTCCGATGGTCTTGTCACTTCCCCTTTATATCATTCAACCCCCTTCTAAAGTAATAGAAAGGGTAATATCAACCTCATTAAATATTTATGAAGAATATAATCTGCATACTTACCATTGATGTACGGGGTAATTGGGAAGCGGCTGAATGTAACATTTATCGGCTTATTTTGCCATACAATTGTACTTGCTCAAAATTCACCCCTACTTTTTTGTATACTAATTTACGTATTTTATTTGGGGTGTATCAAAAACAAGAATATTTCAAGATATGTTTTTGTTTATTTTGTATGTGTATATGTGTGTATATATATATATATATATATATATATATATATATATATATATATATATATATATATATATATATATATATATATATATATATATCTGACCATCTTGCCTTCAACTTACTAACGAGCACTGTAACACTGCCTCAATGTAATGTAGCGCACTTTGCGTGAGTAAGGGTTAGAATAAGAAATATTGAAAAAAATATGCGTTTAAATAAATTAATAAATCTTTAACATGAATTAAAAACTATTCGACAAAACTTACTTTGCTTTTAGTGGCTTGTATGAAAGAATGTGTCATTATTTAATTACAATTTAGGCTCTTTTTCCTACTACCTATCTGGCTCTAAGACCTTGAAATATCTAAAAATATATCTTGAATCCCCTATAGTGCCAAATCACCTAACTTTATCGTAAGTGTAAGTTCATATCTATAATATATAGGGTAAATAGCTACGCAGGTGTAGCACCGTCCTAATACCGTCCGAAATGATCCCTCGTAAGGCACACGTTCCGGGTAACAGAATTAGAAAACGTCAGCGCTTATGACAAGACAGGGTGAACTTCATCTTCCAACTCATTCAATAAACACTTGACACTTTGTTACCGTAATGAGAAGTTATAGGGGTAAGGGAACCCCATGTAACGAGATGTCGTTACACCCGGATGTAGCGTACAATGGAGGGTTAAATCTGCTGGGATGTCAGAACTATTTAACTTTATTAACTGTATACCTCTCCGTACAACAGACATCCCTAGTTAAGGATTATTCGTAGAACAAGCTAGATTTTATCATAATTCTAACCTTTCCAATGTCATTTTTTGGCTTGCGTTTAATATTTCTCATTGAAAATATAATTTGAATTTAATATTAATTTCACAACAATAAAATTTATTTCAACAATAAAGTTTTATAATTTAGAAAAAAAAGTTTCTTTTAATAAGACACTATACGGATTTATATTGACACTCTTCAAAGATTTCTGATAATCACTTTTAACTTGCATAACATCGATTTGTCAAGAGTATTCAAATCACTTTGACAGAAGCGTACGGTAGATGTATGATTGAGTTTAAAATGATTTTTACATAAAAAATGCAGCTTGTATTCATTTGATAATTTATTATTTGAATTAAGGTGATCAGCCCCGCGTTTTTGGTACCGTTCCGTACCGTACCGTTCACATCAAATAAATATAAGAGTACAAAAATACTTTTGTTTATTTTGATCTAGAAATCGAACCCCCTGGGAATTGAACCCGCGATCTCCACCATATATAGCCTTATGTGCTAACTACTAAACTATGGAACCAAACATTTCGATACAAGTTAAATAAGTATTTTCATTCATTATCATTTTTCATTCAGTATCTTCATTCGACATTTTATATTTTTAATTTCAGTTTTACTAGGTAAATACCACGATTAATAATAGTAAATATCTTCATATCTATTGTGACACGTGTTTCGAAGCATGTGTCACAATAGATTTTAGGAAAAAGTGGTATTTACCAAGTAAAGATTTAATTAAAAATGTAGCAATTTCGTTGATTATCTCCACTTTGCGAGGCATAGAGTATTGCATGTTTGTATTTATCGTGAATAACAGAATGACCAATTACACGAAATCCAATTCACCGCACCAATGATTCCATTAAGCCCACTAATCGAATAAATCGGACGTTTGCAGATTCAGTTTATTTTTTTATTTATGGTTTTTTATTTTTTTTATAAAACACATTTGATAAGATGATCATATGGTTAACAAACATATACGTATTCAAACACTACATACATAATTTAGTTTTTCTCTAATTTTTTGAAATTATGCAAAAATCTAATACGAGTCCAATACTGCCAACTCTACCATATTTAATATATACATGCTATGTAAATTTTAAAATCCAGCTAGCACATTTTTCATCTGGGTATAGATAATGCACAAAGGCTAAAGGATTACATTTCTGGCACAAAAGGTATTCAATCTGCTTTATCCAATATTCTGTCCTACATATAAATGTCAGTTTCGATTCCCCCCAGCATATTTGCTGGCTTCTATTTGCATAATATGGCATACAAGGGAAGCAGAAGCGGATTTTGCATTAAAATATCAACCATAACTTCTTTCGTTAGTACCTTTAAATTAGAATAAAGACACTTAGACGAAAAAATTCGTTGTGTCTACTATCCACTGGAGAATGAAAATAAAGTAGAGATGTGAAAGAATAAACAATAATAAATTGTTTGATATTTTCATTTTTATGAATTGATATGGCTTAATAAAGCGTCAATCGAAGCACCGTAGAACTTTGATGTGTTACTTGAACTTTGATGTGGTACTTGAGCCCAGTACAAAAAAAAATTAAACTGTATTTGGTCTACAATAATGAACGTATCGTGACAATAAGTGTCAGCTGTCAGGGAAACAATGAATCGTGTCGATACGTTCATTATTGTAGACCAAATACAGATTTAAAACTTTTTGTACTGGGCTCAAGTAATTCATCAAAGTTCAAGTAGCCCCGTTCTACGGCATTTATTTTATACATCACAGTTTCACTCAGAAATAAATATTACTTTTAAAATAACCAGAGTGATACTTTGTCATATTTCACACCCTTAAAAAATAACTTGTCGCTTGAATGAGCTTTTTTGCGTATTTCATCACATCCCTTCGTACTTGGCGTCCCGTGAGATAAGTAAAATGAAAGCAAAGATCCTTAAATGAATTCTGGGGAGAGAAATTACTGCCCTGAACCAATTTAAAGCTAAGCTCGTTTTCTCCCCGCCGCTGCGAGGGAATATTTCACATTTTAATTCGGAAAATTTTACCACTCCATTCGCATTCTTCCGGGATACATCTCATAGGAATTCCAACATTGTGATTTCATTTAACTGTAGCGTAAACAATTCGGCCTAAAACGAGATTCGCTAATTTGAAAACCCGGTTGTCCTTTTGTGTTGTCAGTTTTATACGATGTATCAACATACGTCCTTACTCAAAATATTAAATATAAACATATAAATGACGACATTTAAAGCGGCGTGATGGTTAGTTAGTTAGTTAGTAGCGAAAGTTATAAGAATATATTAAATAAATTAAATCCCGATTTAACTGTAAATTTACATTAAGTAGTTTGCCAATGCCTGTCAATGTCTGTCACTGCCAATCTAAATAAATAGAAGTTTTAAAACCACCACCAAGTTTATAGAAGTGCTCCAGAGTAGGCAGTGAAGGGATAAATAGTTATAATTAATAATTAAAATGTAACTTTGTTTTAAAATCACTATAAATATTCGGCTACCGTTCTGGAGGTCCCGGGTTCGATTCCCAAGGGGGGTAAAATAAATATAAGTGATTTTTTCACTGTCATATTTATTCAATATTACCCTGGACTGGTACCTGAAGCGGAGGGCTGATCACCTTTCCTTCATGTGTAAACGATCAAGATAACACTGCGTTTATATGACGCAGTGCCCTATGCACCATTGGGGTGCGGATAAGGGTTTTATTATTATTATTTATAAATATTATATTATAACTTAATTATAATGTGTTCCGGTTTCGATGCTAACCGCTTCTTTATCCAGTTAGTCAGCTAGATCCGATTCCAACAAGACGTTAGCCGGAACACAGACGCCACCACAACCCCGACCAGCACAACATAAATATAAAAGTAGTGATGGGGAAGAATATCATGAATATTGTACATCAAACACCCAGCCTAACTAAAAAAAAATCACGATAAAAGACGCCAATAATGTTTGCAAAGACAGAGCGGTTTGGCGTTCTGTTATCTCTGCATACCCCTGCGGGGAAATTGCGTGGTGGTCAGTTAATTAGTAAGTCAGTTTCACAAAATATTTTAAAAGGGATATTCTAGATATTGCCAGTATTTTGAGTCCTTTCTTCTAACTCTTATCCGCACCAAATGGTGCATAGGGCACTGCATTGTAATGATATTATCTTGATCGTTACTTACATGAAAGCTAGGTGAGCACTCCTGCGCTTCAGTCCAGGGAAATATTGAATTGTAAAATACATTATTATGAATCCTAGTTTAACAAAATATTAGATACATTATTTAATATGCTAAGTTAAAGGTTTTATTTTTTTTTAATATTATTTAATCATGTTGAATTGTCAACATTGAAATAGCTGTCGTCAACAAGCCCGTAAGATTTTCCGCTTTGATCTGATTTGATTATCTTTGGAGGTCGCTGCTTCATTCTTGCGGCTTCGTATAAAATAGCGGTGCGCATTAAACAGCTCTAGGAGCGCGTAGAATATTGCATGCTCTTTATGTTATACGAACTATGGATAATATTCTATGCCCTTCGAGAACGAGAATGAACAAGAGATGTGAGAAAGTTTAATGCCTACTTTGCATACTAAAACATAGGTATATATACCTGTTGAAGAATACAATATCGTTAATGTACATACGACAAGGTACTTTGATTCAGTTAGGAATTTAAAACGAATGTTTATTATTATAATTGAATTAAGAGGTAACAGTAAATTATAATAAACTTTATAAAGTTTAGATATTAAAATATATAATAATGAAAGGTACTTTTATTGGTTATGAAGTTACCACAAATATTAATACTATATACCACTTTTTTAAGTTAAGAAAATATAATAAATAATTATTATTATGGGTACTTTTATAAAATTAAGAAGTATGTTACTTTTTGAACCACCTAGTAAGGAAGATAAAAAATTAATGTGTGTAATAATTATATAAAACTTTATTTTTTCGCCTCTATAGTGTAATCATGAGCACGTTCGGCTACCGCACTGAAGGTACCGGGTTCGATTACCAGGGGAGGTATAATATAAGTGATTTTTTTCCTCTAATATTTATTCAACATTAACCTGGATTGGCACCTGAAATGGAGAGCTAATCACCTTTATCTGTTAACTTTCATCTTCACAAAATATTAACCCCATGCGTTATTAGTCGGACCGAAAACTAACATGCCCTAATTAGTATTGTGTGGTTTTAATCTAACGTAACAATCAATTTGAGGTAATGAGGAATTTTAATTTAGGGAGGTTGTGTAAAATTTTGTAAAAATTGTGATGGAAAAAATACTATGCGGTGACGTTATTTATTACCATGAAATCAATTATCTTATTATATTTTTATTGAAATTATATCTTGCCAGCGGTGGATACGGGAATGTATTCCCGAAATAATTTATCGAGGTTGAATCCTCGTTTCAGACCCGGCATTTATAGATACCTGTATCCCAAGTCTAAACTTATACCAGTCAATGATTTCGAAACTAACGCGACATCAAAGACATCCAAACTGTTTCCTGGAGAAAAACAGTCAATAACATCACTAGACCTCATGACAGATATTAATTGTACCATGAATTCTATTATTTGAAGCATTGAAATAAAATATAACCTAGCTGGTATTTTTATAACAAACACAATTTCCCCATACGTTACGAAATTAGTTAATATGAGTTCATTTAAATTCTGAGTTTATTAATGAAATTCATTATGTTATTTGAGCAAAATCGTTAAAAAATGTATGAAACGTGTTATCTCCCTAACATAATAAATCAGAGGTATAAAAATATTCATTTAATGATGTACTTTTATTGATGCAATATCTTAGTACATTTTTTAAAGTAATATAAAAATCAAAATTTCATATTTGTTAATAAGTTGAGTCGCGAGTTTGCATAAAAAAAATAATTATCAATTTTTCTCAGTTATATATTTTTTTCAATAAATATAATAAAGAATTTAATTGTTGTTTGAGTGTATAAAATTAATGAAAATCATTTATTCAAATGTAATATTTTTATTCAACTGTTAAAAAATTAATGTATTACATAACAGTGTTAAATATTGTTCCTTCTTATCGTTGGCAAATTTTTAATCATCAATTTTAGAATGTATTATTTCAAAACAATATTCATTTTAAAGATTTCGTAAAATGTGCGACTAAAACCCTAAAAAATATGTATAAGTATTCATTGTAACTTTTGCAAGCATTACACTGGCAAAAACAATTATGTATGCAGTGTTCAAAGTAACCCAGATTGACTGTACCGTTGTAAGCTGTCGTAATCAACTCGAACTATTAATTTTATTTTATTGATTTTTAATTGTATCTTATGTAATATTACTATAAAATAAATAAATAAATAGAGATAGTAAATACCGATATGCAATACTGCTTATGCAACACTCTATGCAACACCCTACTCAGGCTTCAACTTTTTAAGTTTTATAGCCTATGCCTACTCGTGAGTGGATTAACTCTTTATGTTTAAAGTTACTATAATTTCATGTAATTCATGAGTGAAAATTCTAGGCAAAAACACTCGCCAGAGATCCCTGATTGATTTCCAATGAGATGAATTAAGTTTCTTAAATGTCCGCATCCGTTCAAATGATAATAGATTTATGTATTCATTTTAAATCAAACAGATAATAGATAATAGACAAATAGATAAAATATTTTTTTGAAACAACACCACATAAAAATATATTTAAAGTTTTTATGCAAAAATACTTTAAAAATGGACTCACCCATTCAGTATAATAGTGTCCCAATTTACAAAATATATCCGTGAAATATAGATTGCTTGTCTACTGAAACGTTCAGGTGTTATCATAATATTATTGTTACGATATTTGGATGCTTCCAGTCACTCGTTACAATTTTTTTTCTGTTTTCTGTTTACAAAATACATGACGAAAAATGTCATTACATCTTCAATGACATAATCAGTTATAATATATTTTTCTTGTCTACTAATCAATTAGATTCGAGACTTTCTCTTGGAAATAGTGGGTCCAGTCGATCTATCACGGCGCATGCGCGATGATGCCGAACTAATCAAATGATTTGTCACCGTTGGCTTAGCATTCGACTATTTTTATCAATATTTAAGAAATAATTCATATTCGAAATAACTCTATATTCCAACTGAAATGGTATCACAAATCAGTTTTTTAAGTTTTTTTAGAAAGCAAAATAATCAGTTCTACGCTTCTTTTTTTTTTAGAGATATATTTGTGTTATTTACACAAATATTTCAATGTCATATTATTTCTGTGAGCCTAAGCGGCTCATTATTAGAAAGTTATCAAATTGTGGTAGAGTGGATTCGAACCGAGAAACTCTGACTTAAGAGTCCGCGACGCTAACCACGGGACCACAACCCGACACAGAGTGAAATCACATATATTTATTATGACTCCCCTGAAAATCGAACCCACGACTTCCAGCACGGTAACCGAACGCGCTTACCACTATTCTATGGATTTTAGTGCGTTACTAATAACATTTTTTTTTATGTTTTTCGTTCTTAATTTTTTTGTGAATTGGTCTACGTCTTATAGATAGCTAAACTATATATTGTTTGAAAAAAACAAATAATGCAGGATAACAAGAAAGAATTAGTAACGTTATTAAAAAAAAACTACACGATGAACACACAGATACCTATGTAACTATGTACCTTCATAATATGCATTTAAAGCAATATATTATGCAAATCTTGTATTTTTTCGCAGATAAACACTTGTACATAGATAAATAGGTAGGTACCTACCTATTCATCATATATTTGTCTAGAATGAAAACAGATAACAATCAATTGAGCATATAAAAGAACACTTATTACTGTAACATTATCATAAGTATGAATGATATAAATATTCATGAGATTTTTATGAAAATATTCCATTCGGCTTGTACTCGTGATAAAGTAAAAAGAACGCTTATACGAGTTTCCTTACCGCACGCCGCTCAACGGACAATGCTAAAACTAGTATCCAAACAATAGGTGTTCTGGCGCTATGCTCATAATACATTAGCTGAAGCATTAACACCACATAAAATCAACACGAGATGGAATGGATGATGAATTCAAGGTGACATGGAACGAAACGCAAACACGAGTGGGGTAAAGAATAATAACGCCGATAACAGTTATCATTCGTATAAATAACTGGTTACCTTCATAAATAACTGTTAATAAACTACCTCTCAGTATTTATGAGTATTTTTTTGTATTGTTAAACTAACTCGTATTTATAGTTATTTTAATGTGATACATTAGGATTCTGCAGAGTTTTTTTAATGATTCATTTATAAACTCATAGCCAACTCATAGTTTTTCGATCAAACTCTGTAATTCCCGAATATCTACCTTGGATAGAAAACCTTAAAAAATTGTACAATGTAACGTTTACCGTAGTTAAAATACTTTTTTTTTCTTTTATTTTTGACATCTCATCAAAGATGAAGAAGAATATGGAAGTCTTTTTCTTTTAATAATCAAATTGAAGTTTTTATCACAATGAACGTAGATTTTTATAGTCAGAGTAATTATTGATATATTTTGTTATTAAACATTTTATACAGAATATTTGTATGTTAATAAGCGAACTTATTGCCAGAAAACAATATCGTATTACAACCAAAAAACAGACAAAAAACAGACTGGTCAAAATTTGAATCTTATACAGGCGTTTGCAATAAAGAGGGCAGATAGTGCACGTACATAAGCTTAAATGAAAATAGAAAAACAAATTACGATTAATCTCAGTGTATGTATATATCGCATATTTAAATGATATTATTTATAACTCTATTCCATACCCAATAGTGCATAGCGTACTTTGTACAAACGCAGTGTTATTTTGATCGTTAAATGCACGAAGGAAATGTGGTCAGCCCTGCGCTTCAGGTATCACTCCAGGATTAAAGTATTAGGGTAAAATCACTTTTATTTAATTAGGCCATTTGGGAATTAAACCTGGAACCTCCAGCATGGCTAAAACCCGCTAATCACTGCACTATGGAGGAGTGCAAATAAATACATGATACAATTAAAAAAATATATATGTTAGTAACTAAAATATTGAAAATAGTTTACTTAATGTATATTATAAAATCTAGTAATTACCATTACATACAAAAATATATGAGCATAGTCATAAAATAATTGTAAACGTTAAATGCTTAGTATCTTACTGACTTGTTTTGGCTTACACGATATAATTAAATGGTTTTAAAAACATATGGTAATGCCTTGATTTTCCGCTTCATAAAAATGCCATATTTGGTAAAATAAATAATGTCCACAAATGACTAGATAGACGTCTACATAATAAATTAGGCTTCTTTTCAGTCAACTTTACGTGAGTAAGTATGAGTTCCGACTCTACAAAGTATTGTTAATATCGCATAAATAGCGTATTTACTTACTTATACATTGTACTCTAATATAATATAATACCTACATATTAGGCACTTAAACCCATGTAATTTAAAGATACTTGGATATTCGTATATTTACAGTATATTTGGAGAAAACCAAAAGCTAAGCATATTTATATTTTAAACGCCATTCATTCCATTTCAAGGTAATCCGTTTCATATTGATTATAAAAATCAATTCCTTAAAGAGTGGTTTCGTGGACTTACATAATATTTACTTGGATACTCAGTAGTGAAAATTTTAGTGATTTTTTTGTAACACAAATTAAAAATAAGACCATTAGAAATAAAGATGTCTCACACCATCTGACAAAATACAGGTAAAATACCTTAACTTTTTAAAGATGATGTTAAGATATGGGTAGTGAAAAATTCAAATTTACGTTTTTTTTTCCTTTAAGTATTTAACTTCCACACTTTTTTTCCTAATATGATTCTTAAAATTGATGCTGCCCGTCAATCACTAAAAGTGTTTGCAGTAACTAGAGTCGATTATTGTAATCAGTAGGTAGAAACAGTGAGAGTAATATGGTATTTAGAAAAAAAACTTAAAACGTATTTGTTTACTAAATCATTTCCGCTATCTCATTTTCCCCAATTGAATCACTGAGAAGCTCCCTTGAGGTAGTAGTTTCGAAAATGGCACTTTATAAATTATCGATATTTTTATTATTATTATGACGCACTTTTTTTCTGTAGAGATGTAAGACATTTCGCTTTTCGCTTTGCTCAATTTTCTCGTACGGATATATCCGGACACTTTGTGCCATATTACCTTAATGTAATATGTATAACGACGTCTGTAGACATTGTTTCCACTTAAATTTTTCCCTACTGAGAGAATTGTTTACACATTGATAAGAAAATTGATCCGATTTAAAGATAAAACAAAATAAATTCAATTTACTTATTCAAATTCGAATTCAAAATGCTTCCTTTTCAGATATTATTTGTCTCTAAACTGGATAGAACCAGGTATTTTTTCGTGAAAGATTAAATAAGATACGTGCAAAAGATAATGAGAGGCTACAATTTAAGAGATGAGGTGACCTCCGTTTTATCTTACGCGTATCAGAATCGCAATTTCGTTTATCACAATATATCTCAAGGTTGGGAAAATATGGAATATTAACTGTGTTATTTGTTATCTTACGGATTTGAGATAGCGCCATTTTAATTTAATAAAGAGTGTAATTTATGACACACACATGATTGTTTTGTGTTGCGTTTTTAATTCTCTACATTATCACATTCACATGTCTCATGAATATGTAATTACAATAATAACGTCATTATTTTATATTAATAATATGCTAACGATATTACAGCCAGTGATAATCCATTATTTCCGTTAGGCAAATGCACAACGGGAATATCTCTATAAAATCTTTATTCAATTTTTACTTCGGAAATAGTATTATTTCTTAAAATCTATTATAACACGTATTTCACTGCATTCTGCATCATTTTTAAATATCGTATAATAATGCGGAATGCATCGAAACACATCGCTCACTCCTTTCAAGAACGTCATAAATCAAAAATCGTGAATTTTGAGTTGTGCATGTTTTCGGAATGCCCAGAAAATGTACTATATACCAGTAAAAGTGGCATATTTTAAACTTAATATTTACCCGCTACAGGGCAGAAAATGTTGCTTTTGCATTTTGATGAAAAGGTTTTGTTGAATTATTTTTTTAAATATACTAAATATTTTTCAAATGGAGAAAAAACCTTCAGGTTTTACCTAAAAAGATCTGTTGCACAGTAAAAAGTTCAATAAGTGGCTTGATATTTATTTTTAATACATTGTATTATATTTTTAAACTTTTAAAACGTTCTCCTGAAAAATCAAGTTTTTTGATTTATGACGTTCTTGAAAGGAGTGAGCGACATGTCACAATAGATTTTAATAAATAATAGTATTTACCTATTAAAACTCAATAAAATTGGAAAGATTTTACCACAAAGTGACTGCCAAATCAATAAATATCTCTTTTATCTATTCTACTTATGTTGAAAATTAAGTTAACTCTAATTCCAACCTATACGAGTTTTTTTTAATTGATTAGGAAACTTTTGAAAAAGTAAGATGATTTTTTTATTGAAAAGTATTTTTGCAAGTGTGTATAACGTTATAACTAAGTAAATAAAGCGTTTTTTCAAAAGAAATGGGAAATCTACATCTTGTAGATAACGTTATTTTAAACTTTTCCTTCTAAGGACATTTTGGAACCGGTTGTCCATCCGTTTATCAGGAAGTTAATGTCACCGAATTTTTATGAGAATTCGTTTTTTTTACCGAATAGAAGTACGCGTCAGACCAACGCGTCAAAGATTAAAGGACTGTTTTAGGGACTGTCCCGACAGTAATTTACCCTCAATTACACCCTAGGGGGTGTTTGGGAATTGAAATACGGCCTTAAAGGTTGTAAATATTAAAATGTCGGAATTTTTTTATGTTGTACATAATCACCATTTTAAAATAATTGTTGTTTTGTTTTGTTTTTTTTTATCAATTCAACAATTTTACTTGATTATACATTATTTTACATTTTTACTTGATTATACATATCGTAGTCGTACAGGAGAAAGTGACCAACTAACAAAATATAAATAGTTCAGGAGGGCCATTTAAGTCACTTTTGTTTGGCAAAAAAATTAACATCAATGCAGTTTGTCATTTTTAACAAGTCAATGTATTATACATCCATGTTTTAAATCGCTTTGGGATTTTGTTTAGGGCAATATTAAGCTAGTAAGATATCAAATAGTCAATGATCACGTTTTTGTAAACAAATGCACTTGGTCACTTTCTCCTGTACGACTACGATATACGTTATTTTAAACCAAATTGGTGACATAAGGCAACAAGTAGTATATGTACAAACTTCCAAATATAATATCAGAAATTTAAGTAGTACATTGGTAGAATGGCGAATGTTACACGTGTTTAAATAAATAATTTAAACCTGCCTATGACAGAGCATTCACAGGCAGGGCATAGAAATACCCAGACTTTCATATTATTCTTCATCTTTGTATGTCGAGATGACAATATGATTCTGACCGAAATGGTTATACCGTAGTAGGTACCATAATTATGTTTGAAAAAATGATAATTAAAATGTTTTAGAGCGAAACAATCATGGGCTTGATTAATATTAATGTCATATTTTTTTACTTATTTTTTTAAAATATTTTTTACTAGTAGATGTAGTGTATTTTAAGTATTATTTTCGATTACTTGAGTTATTCAAGGTGCGATCTCACTCCGTGGCCCCCAATTGGGTCAATGTGACCTTTTTACAGTGGTATCAATGGGTCTGTAGTCTGTAGTCAGTAGAATGAATGTCACGGTCCGCGAATTGGCCACCAGCAGCAATAGCTATGTACAGTGTACAGTACTGTACGGCACTCTTCATGGCCTGCTGATTGGACCCTTGCTTCGAGCATACTAAATCATCACCGTGCGACAGGTGACATCCTCCGCTGAAAAGTGTCCGTTATCATCGCTGCATCTAACTGCAAACAGTTGCACAATCATACCATACATACAATTACCGTAATCGAATTGCACTTTGATTCTCGAGGCTTATTTAAATCAACATATTTTTATTGTTAAAAATATTACTTTAATGTAGCAATTTTTTTTTTAAATAATTGTAAGTTTATTATATTACAACACTCTCCTTATCGTGCACTGTTCACTTTGTGTAATACCACTTTTAAAAAAACTACTTTATGAATACCGGTTTCAGAAAAACCATTCCACCATCAGGTCGAATGTTAATAGAGTAAAATTGCTACGTTCTCTTATTTACATAAAACAAAATTATTAGTTTTGTTTTTTGAAAGAGAGAGAATGAATATAAAGGAATCAAAAAAGGATTTTTTTAAAAGCGGAAGTGATGTTAAATTTGATTCGTTATTTATTACCCATAAAACCCTAATCCAAAATACGTCAGTAAAATTAATATCATTGATTGATTCAGCACTCACGCTGTAGTAATATTTATCAATTTTTAAATTAGACTTTGCTTTTTAAATACCACCGTTTCTTAAAATCTATTGTCATACGCGTTTCGATGCATTCCACATCATTTGATGCGAAATGCAGTAACACGTGTAGTAACACGTGTCATAATAGATTTCAAGGAATAGTGGTATTTTACAATTGCAAAATTTATATATTTTTTTTTAAGTACGCAAATCGTTCAAGTTATACCAATGCAGTATCTATGATTTTTCAATTATTGAATAATTGTAAGCAACCTTTTTTGAATTTCTTTTATGTTACGGTTGAAAAGTTTAAATGACGGAAATAAAAAATAAAACAACGTTGAAAATTATTTACATAAATTGGTTTTTATATCCCATGTACATTGTTAGGGAATCGTATGAATTGCCAATGGTTTTTGTTTCACACAAGCTTGTCGAGTATGGGTATGCCTACAATATACTTACCATATAAAATTAGTAATTTTCAGTGTTTTTCATGGATTTTGTGCTTATAACTTATATTTTTCAATGTCCAAATTGAATGTCAAAGGCACATTTACGTACGACAACAATGAGCTAGTCATGAAAAATGTTTTTCTTACACATTCATAATATTTGTTTACGTCTGTAACCATGCAAAAGCCACGAAAATATCCGTTCTTTAAAATGTAATAATTATCTGGCAATGAGCCACTTGAATATCTCAGCGTTATTTTGCGAATAACCTCTAATTCGTCATCTCATTCACTTGTCAAAAAATATTTATGCGAATTTCAGGTAAGTTTCCTACGTTAAATTATCGTTTTTTTCCTCTAATACATTTTATTTATTTCATAAACATTTTTTGACAATTATTTGTAACCAAATGGTGCATAGCGTACTTAATTGGTTAGTCGCAGTGTTACCATGATTTTTAAATCCACCATTAAATTTGATAGGATACTTATCGAAGGATAAAGGAAATTTCAAATTACTTCTTACACATTGTTAAATTAATGTTATTTTTTTCTCATGTTTGTACCATGTTATTTTGAAATCATTTAAAAAAGGGAGTTCAGTGTATATAAGTACAATAATTTTTACTCTCTAAACACATACAAATATAAAATTTTGTATCATAAATAAGACTGCAGACATTTATGAATTTTAATCACAAATTATTTTTTTAATTTTAATTTGAATTTCAATAATTATTAAGAAAACATTATTATGTTTTTAATTCCAAGAGACTTTCCTACAATATAAGATGCAATTTAACGTCGTAAAGGAAAGGAAACAGATTGTTCGTAATTACATTTAAATTCAGTTTATTGCATCCGAATGCACAGAAATGCAATCAAATTATTAAATCTTCGGTCAAGAACGTATTTTTTTCCATTTTGTTTTCATAAACAACCAGTTAAGCTGTCGTCTAGTTTGCTAGAATAATTTTCTTCCTTCTATTTATGACAATATTCATTGCCAACTGCTAACATTCCTTTCCCCGCCTTTACACAAGACGGTGTATAAATAATACAAAACATAAGTATACAGTACCATAATATTTACATATATACTAAATATTTCCACATGAGAATGAATTCTGAAAGTGCGAAAAAGAAAAACATTTATGTAATGAATCAATTAATTTTACATAATTTTGTTTTATCATCGGATTCTGATATGTAGTAGATAGTGGAGACCCAAAGTAAAAAAATGTTAGGTTTTAGGAATAAAAATTCAACCCGGGACCTCCAGTACGGTAGCCGAACGTTCTGACCATTACACTACGGAGGCGGAAAAAAAACTAATCTTATGAAAAATACATATTTTCTCTCAAACATTAAAAGTTAATCCCTAATTCTCTGATCAAAACTATTCGGTTTAATTAGTATAAGTAAAAATATTTTCGTTTCTAGCAAAGCTTATGAAAGTATCACGCAAACTTCGTAATGTAAAAGTACACGGCTCAACTATTCTATCCAAGTTCCCATCTAGTAAACTTAATTCCTTTTAAGATGGAAATATGGGACGCTAGTATACTATTTACTATACTACAGGATAGTGAAAAATTAATCCCCCTAAAAACAGGCACAAATGTGTATCAACACTGGCGGCAGCTAATTGACAGATATATTATTTATTGATTCGGCATTAACTTTGTGGAATGACATGATTATTTTAATTAAATTAAACACTTGAATAATCCACTGAATTGAGTTTTATTTTTATTTACGACTAGTTTCGAAAACGACACTTGTTTTCATCTTCTGCTACAAATTAAAACATTAATTAACAAACAAGTTTTAATTTGTACCAGAAGTTGAAAACAATTGTCGTTTTCGAAACTAGTCGTAAATAAAAATAAAACTCAATTCAGTGGATTATTCAAGTGTTTAATTTAAGTAAAATAATTGACAAATATCATCTTTTCGGCTTAACAGAAAAAACTGTAAAAGTCCACATTGGATTTCCATCACTCAGAATCAATTTTTTTTATTTAGTAAAAAAGGTTATTGAAAAACAAAACTGGATGATTAATTTTGCGCCACCTAGAATTTGTCTGTGTGCTGCAGCTGTCTAGTTAACAAATGTCAAATATAATTGATGTACGAGGCCATTTGCAAAAATTATAACATCTTCCGATAGGGTGGTTGATTTTGCGTCACCCTGTACATACATGCTTATACTCGCACAGTCGTGAAGGTTTAATTAAAGACTATACGGAGTGGCCGCCCACTGTTTTTACCGCCCATTCCCTTATGCCGGCAATATCGCTCTCAACTTTGGCAATTAATATTAAACACCGGCATAAAAAGGGCTACGAGTTTAATCAAATTCTACCAAAATGTGTTGACTATGCTTTAATTATAATACATATTCTCTTCTACTCAAACTCTTTGGATACACTCGTAGATCCCACAATAGTTTTTTTTCTGTTCGCCTAAAAACGCGATAAAGTTTATTGATGTGATCGTAGCTACGTCAATCACATTTCGTACTGAACTCTGTCATCACTTAATGTACCATAAAATAATGATTGGTTTGCATCACGGTCTTATCACGAACTAAAATGTGAGCAATACACGTTCACATATGCACTGCTCACACGTTTAGGTTAATCGACTAATCTCATTTTCATTAACGACTCTAATAAAAATTCATTGGACTGTTTTAAAATAATATGATTACTTTAATAGCCATTGTCGTTGATTACATTTTCCTAATGTCACTAAGTTTTTATTGTAAATTTAAAATAATTTAATTTATTTTAAATAAAAGAGGAAGACTGAAAAAACATGGCACGATCAGGTATGCCAAATACTTGAAAGTGGTTAGGTTAGGAGTCGTAATAATCGGTGGGTATGTATGAACGTGGAAAAGGCGAAGAATGTTTGCAAAGACAGAGTGGTGTGGTGGTTAATTAGTTAGGTAGTGTTATATATAATTTTGATTTATCTTAGTAAATACCATTTTTTCTTCAAATCTATATTAACACGTGTTTCGATGCGTTTAGCATAATTATCAAACACCAATAATGATGCTGAATGCATAGTTTCTAATGGATTCATCAGTCACTTTGTGGAAGCAAAATATAATTTTAACTTTGTAAATATAACTACTTCTTAAAATGTGTTGTGACATTGTTTCGATGCATTCAGCTTCATCATTGGTATTTGATAACGATGATAAATGCATCGAAGCAATGTCACAATAGATTTTAAGAAACAGTTGTATTTATCGTGTAAAAGATAAAATTTATTACCACAAAGTGACTGACGAATCAATTAATTAAAGTGATTTTCGTGGTTCCAACCTACAAAAAAACATTTCCGCCTCAATAGTGGAAGCTAAAATATAAATTGAAATTCAATTTAATTCTTTATTTTATTTAGTGTAAATATTGTGTCCTCGTGAAGAGGTATTTCGTAACTGGTAGATATGTTTTTAGAAACATTTATTTAGGAGAATTCGGAGTAAGTTTTTAATTTACATTTAAATGGTATTGTTTTATTCTGATTCACCCAATCGTCTTTTTAATAGGTCTCGCGTTTCCAAAATGCGAAAGGGCAATAATAATCGCTTAGGGAAGTACATTAATCTCACCATTCCGCGGTTAAACCCCCATCACGAGCCACTTCCTCACGCCATCTTTTATAACAAACTTTGATCATTACATTCAGACTAGAAAATTGCGGGATCAACCTTCGTTTGTTTTTCCCGATCACGCAGACGGAAAAATGCGTGCATTAAATAACCACCACATGTTACTACTGTGTATTTTTATATACACTTAAATATAACGAATGACAAGGACTTGGACGTAAGAATCTGGCGAGGTGACAAGATCATTGTATTTCAGTAGAAAAATCTTTTAAAATATATGTGAACACTTCTCTTTGATGGTGTTAAAAATAAAAATACAAGTCCAGACGAATCAGACTTCAATCTCAAAAAAATAAGGTATATTTTAAAATATATTTTTATGCTAAAAAATATATTTTTCAGTGCCCTAAAAGTATACCCCCGAAAGTCCCTGTCTTTCGAGTGTACGTAAACCCGAGAGAACGTTTTTCCCCCTCCCCTAAATGTGTCGTTGTTAGGGGTTTTTATTATTTTCCCCAAAAACTATTAGAGGTATAAAAAAGCTGTCCAGAACAAAAATGATGACATTTAAACTATCAATATAACAAAATATTTCTTTTATTTATAACAAAATAAATAAATAAATACAAAATAAATAACAAAACATTATCACAGCTTCAATAGCTTCCCATTAAATTGAGTACAAAGATTTTTTTTGGGATGTAATTTAAATAGGTATATTTCATAAATTTTAAACATCCAATTAAAATTAATTTCATTTCATATATTATTTAATGGTTATCATTTTTATTTTGTGCAGTTTTACTTATAACTCTAATAGTTTTGTGGAAAATAATAAAAACAGCAAACAGGGACACATTTAAGGGGTGGTAACACTGTTCGCCTCCGCAGTTTAATGGTCAGCATGCTCGGCTACCGTTCTGGAGATCCCGGGTTCGATTCCCAGGGGGGGTAAAATAAATATAAGTGATTTTTTCACTGTACTATTTATTCAATACTACCCTGGACTGGTACCTGAAGCGGAGGGCTGATCACCTTTCTTTCATGTGTAAACGATAAAAAATAACACTGCGTTTGTATAACGCAGTGCCCTATGCACCATTGGAGTGCGGATAAGGGTTTTATTTATTTCTATTTTAACACTTTTATGATCTTCAGAAACACTTTTGTCAAAAATCAAGATTTTATTCTTAAATTTAACTAAAATATGCTTAATTCGACTGTTTCTTGATTTTTTAATATAAACAACAACAAAAACTACGCTTTGTCATTTGAATAACGCTAAAATTCCCGTCTTCGCAATCGAATGATAAAATACCGGTTTTTCTATCTTGAAAATAAATATTTTCTATCCCGGGTAATTAAGCGGATAAGCGATCGTTGCAAATTATAAATCGATCGATCAAATTAAAAAATAACGCAGATATTACGAACAATGATACTTTTTCTCGGTAGGAAAGAAGTATTGAAACCGCAAAATTTCACACAATATACTTCCTTATTAAGATCAAACGAGCGAAAAGTGTTAATATAATTCACAAAGAACTCTCACATTTTTTTCTCTTTGGCAACAAAGTTCATTAAAAGTATTTACTGTCGCAACGTTTTGTCTTTTGAACAGAGGAAATAATAATCTAACTAAATGTGACTAAATCTGAGAGTTGTTTTCACTTTTAATTTGCACAACGTAATTTCGGCTTGTTTATTAAAAGTACACGTTTAAAAGATATGACTAAAATCTTTTAAACAACGCTTTTGTTCATTATTTAATTTTATTTATAGTATTCATGTTGTAACATAAGTTATGGTACAGTTAATGCTTTATGATACCTTTTTATTAACAACCTTTTTATTTATTATTCTTAACTATATCAAAGAAAAACAAATAAACAAAACGTACCTTAACAATACTTAACATAAAATTAGGAGATTTGAAATTATTTAAATGAAAAATAGGCAATAATCTTAAATTAGATTATTGGTATGGTAGACATTCCTTTTAATTTATTTTTTACTCGCATAATCTTTTTCTATCATCTTTTCTTCATATAAGGCATTGTATTTTATTTCCTCGACAAACTTGTATTTCTGTATGGTAGTTGTCTATTTGTGATGATCTAACAAAAAAATCAACCATTTTAATAAATTGAATTTATCTTTTTTTCTGTTTACCACTGTGTGGATATTTCATGAAATCCTTGACTTATCACACTTCTTTTATACATACTTTCATACAATTCAATACATAAAACTAATGCGTATCGCTTACGCTTCAGATAAAACACAAACAAAAATAAGATAAACATAAAATATATATTTTTCGAAAAATATCGGCTGGTATTTGATATTGTAATAAATATCGAAGAAGGTTAATGTGGTAAAATCCGATGAAAATTTGATAAGATAAAAATCCACGGATTTATTCACGTATAACGTTCTAACGTAAAACATGTAACGTAATCTCCCCCAATGAGGTATAATTTACCAAAACGAGCGTGCAACGTTATTCATATATCTAAAATAAGTCTACTAATCGAGTTACAAGAATAAACCCCCGAGTATGTCTGTGGAAGTGCACGTATTACGTGTGTACGTTTACGTTATTCTGTGAGCGTGTTGGTTATTCTGTATGTGTGTTGGTTATTCAGTATTCGTACATTATTTCATGGAGGTTCTAAGTAACGGCGGCACGCAAACATTATATTGTAAAATAAACAATCGATTCATTATTACTATTAGAAGTTTTTTATTATTTCTAACTTGAAACACAATTTTATTTCTTTTTATTACAATTCTTGGGAAAGAAACAATATACCATAATCTAATAACATTGAAAATTTAACATGCAATACACACGTACCGTAAAATATTATTTATATTGTATTTGATATCGATATTGATATTGTATTTTAACTTTTTCGTGTTATTTATTTTATATTCCTACTGTTATTTTTTACAAATAAATAACAAAATAATGAAATCATCTACAAATGAAAAAAATTATATCAATTTGTTTTTTTTTTTACTATTTTATACAATAGTTTGTTTTGTTTTAAATATTATTCGCATATTAAAAAAGGAGTTGTTATTTTCTTGAAAAAAAAATTAATAGTTCATTATATTCCAGACTATGCCTGAAGAACCGAAATACTTGTTAGAATTTAGTTAGTTATAAATTAATGAACAAAAAAAAATACAATTAAAATATAATTTGTATAATTGAAAACATATTAGATTTATGCAGTTAAGATTTTTTTCCTGAAAGAATGTTTAAATCCATATTATTTTATTTTAAAATGTAATCCTAACAATTGTAGATGAATAACAAACCAAAAATTAAATCCTAATTAACAAATTTCAGTGCATTTCAACCTGAGTTAATAATAGTAATAATAATAAATAATTATAATAATAACGAATAATAATTAATAATAATAATAGTAATAAATTTGGATATCTTATATTGCGCCATTTTCGTAAAATACTACCTCAAGGGCGCAAGAGTTATTGCCAACATTGAAAAAAACTATTATAATATAATCTCACATCTACCCTAACGTTTAATTCAACAAAATAAATAATTATATATAAAAAAAAAACATTACGGGAACTCATGTATTGAGCAATAAATCCAGTTTGTTAGTCAATAAAATTAATTTCATTACTTGATTCAGCAGTCACATTTTAATTTTAATTTTACTCACCATATCGCTCACTCCTTTTAACAACGTCGCATATCAAAAAACTTGATATTTCAGAGATCGTTTTTAAAGTTTAAAAATATAATAAAATATATTAAAAATAAATATCAAGCCACTTATTGAACTTTTTACTGTGCAACAATCTTTTTAGGTAAAAGCTGAATGTTTTTTCTCCATTTGAAAAATATTTACTATATTTAAAAAAATAATTAAACAACACATTTTCTTCAAAATCCAAAAAAAAACACTCTCTGCCCTGTAGCGGGTAAATATTAAGTTAAAAATATGCCGCTTTTGCTGGGATTTAGTACATTTTCTGGGCATTCCGAAAACATGCAAAACTGAAAATTGACGATTTTATATATGACGTTGTTGAAAGGAGTGAGCGATATCTCAATGATTTTTTTTAAAATTAAATTAAATGAAAAATCAATCAAATTTAGAGAATGAAAATCAAGTTTATATTTTAGAAATATAATATAAATAGCGGTGTTTATATTCTGATGAAAAATATCACCATAAGGTAGGTACGTGGTAAAGCGCGTAAAAGCCCGAAAAATTGTCAAATGTTCGGGGCGGTCATCAAAAGTTTTCAAACGGGATGTGTATTACACAGTACTATATATAGTGGTATAATTTAGTTACCCGCGCCGCGCCGCCCATGTGTACGCTGCTCAGTCGGGCACCGTGTCGTGCGGCGTCCGATCAATAACCCGGCCTTAGCGGGCAACTGGGTCGGCCGCCGAGCGCTCAGCGGCGGGCTGTGCTTTCGGGACAACTGTAGACTAATTTTCAGCAACTTCACACAGCCAAATGCCAAATGCATTCATTATCGACGTCACTTCTTTACGAAGTTACTAGAGACACGTCGTGTGAATATGGAAGTTTGAACATTCCCAGGGCTTACCCAGGGAAAATTCTGCCAGCTGTAAATAAGTTTTTTTAAAGTTCTTAGATACTGCTACACGAGTGAGTACATTTACTTTTTTATTTTACCTGACATATGCTGGTCAAGTGATCACTTCACACTCGTGCAACATTCACCATTCAATCCATGATTGACATATATGTATGGTACTATGGTACTAGAGTACTAGAGTACTATGGTACTAAAAAACTAAAAATCCCCTTTCATATAAAATTATTGTATTAGACATAAAAATACATTACTTTTTCCAATTTACAAATATGAGTACAATTTTGCTACTCCAATGCTCCAATATAAGTATGAATAATGCTTCTTTCTCTTTTTTAACATAATAATAATAAAAATAAATCCGAATAATTTGTTATGTGCCATTTTTGTAGAATCCTACTATTCCTCATTATTTAAGGAATAACCTGAAAAGTTCTTACAGGCTTGTTTGCTGGTATGATAGTAAGGATAGGAAAGGTAAGTGTGAATAATATATCACAAACACCCAGACTGAATATTTTTTTCTTAAATTCATTTTGCAACTAGCAAGAATCGAACCCGTGACGCCAGCTTTGCAGTCGAGCGTCTACCTAACTACACCACGGTGAATTGCTCCGTACGAATAAAATTTTTACGATGCTGCATTTATTCAACTTTCGAAAAGTAATGCTAAATTAAATATCTATCTTATATCAAATTCATGTATAAAATCAAATTCATCTACGAGTATTTTTAAGGTTTTTATAAGTCAGATCAGGTTAAAATGAAGGATGTATTATTTTCATGTGATGAAAGCTCTTATTTTAGTGATCTTTATTGTTCGTCGATTGAAAAAGGATATGAAAATTACGTGCAATCTATTTAATAGAATGTATCTCTATTATTTTCAAAAAATATATTAAATACCGCGCACCACGCGTTAACATTCGCCGGTAGTCACTCGTTACAGCTGAGATTGTACAAAATGTGTTAGTAAAGCCTTCCGTAGAGCCTCTCCTGAGTGTGTGTAAGTTTCATATCCTACACCGTTCAGCGTGCACCACCACACACTTCGCAGTCGTGTTGGGAGTCCGCCTGTGTTGGTGCAAAGCGTCCAACTAAAACTTTCGGACCGCAATATTCATAGATTGTGATAGTTAATAATATTCACGGGTCTAGACATATTTTAGCCCCTAAAAAGCCCTAAAACTGATATTGAATTAGTCATAGTTTGGCTAAGTCGTTTCATCGGTAACTTAGCTGGTGATTTAATCAGAAATTTTGATCAAATAATGAAGTTTATTGTTATTGTAGTTTAATTACTAACGTAGATCATTATATGTACATAATAAGTATTAAGTACATAGAAAAACTAAAACAAGTAGGTTATTATTCTATTTTAGAGTTATCGTAACACGTTAGTAACTAATATTAGTTTACGTTTTTTTAGAGCCATATTTTTTGTTGCTTCTAAAGAATATTTTGTAAAATATATTTTTTTTAATATTATTCTATTATTTATTGATTTAAGCACTTTACTTTGCAGTAATATCTATTCTTTTTTTTTATAAATACTACTATTTCTTAAGATCTATTCTGACACGAATTTCGATGCATTCAACATCATTATCGGGATTATCGATATCGAAACACACGTTACAATAAATTTTGAAATGAAGTGGTTTTTCATCAAGTGAATTTTACTAAAATCTAAATATATTATATATGTTGTTTTTTTTACCATTTGTTACATTTTATAATATGAAATCTAATAAACCGGGCTAGATTTTAAAATTACAATCAACGTGCAATTTCAGTATTCTTGTGTGAAAAAATATATAAATCAATGCCTTTAATATATTTTTTTAAAGTTTACCTTCAACATAAATTTTCAAAAAACTTTATTTCTTCATATTAAAAAAAAAAAGTTTTCTAAACCAGTTTCTAAGTAATATACATTTTTATATAGTTATGAATAATAATAAAAATGCAATGCATCAAATCAAAATATTCGGTTTTGTATTTTTACTTTTTACGACGAATCAGAGCGCTGTTCGGAGCTATTTCAGAGAAATAAAAATAATTTTTATGCGGTTTGTGACAATAGATGAAACTTGGATCTATCAGTACACTCTAGGGCCTAAATGGTAGTCAGCTGATGGATAGCAACCTGCGAAAGCCGCCCAAAGCGACAAAACAACGTAAATGTCAGCTGGTAAGGTCTCTAATGCCCTCCTTATTGATAGCCTAGAGGAAGAGAGAACTATGAAAAGCTAATATTGTTTAGTGTTTTTGGTACATTTGAAGGAAGAATTTTTCATAAAACTACCCCAAATGAAGAAGTTTTATCAGTTATCCTACGAACTTGTTGAGTAATGTATTGTATTTATGTATACAATAAAACAACGACTATCGTAAACAGTTTGCTTTAACATTTATGTTATTTGAACAGTGACTGAGTTATCCTGGTCTGATGACGTTGGTAACGACGACACCCGGTCAGTGGTCAAATAAAATAAAAGTGGAAAAACTATATAGTTGTTGTTTTATTATTATACATAAAATGCAATTCCACCAAGAAATATCAATTTAAAATTAAAATTTAATAAAACATTTTGCATATATTCATGTATTAATTTTATTAATTCTATCGGGCACTTGATTCACCCTATGGATGAGATGTCAATTTAAATCCATCTTCTTTCACATAAAAGGGCAGAACAATACACGTTTCATATCAAATTGAGACACTTTTAAATGGTATATTCAATTAATAGATACAATGTGGAGCATTGGACTGATCAATACGCCTACTATGATAAGATATTACGTTCACACCGCGTCAATCCTATGAGGTGTCCTATGCACCATCTGGGTGCATATAAGGTCAAAGAAAAAAAGAGATGCAAAAATTCCTAAAACATATTTTAACCTACCATGAATATCAGACGTGTTTTTCATGAGTTTTATGACGTGTGTCGTTCACATTTCTTGCCATTCGCATAGCGATTTTTATTTTGTTAATGTCAATACTATATAGTATTTTATGTTTTGGTCTACATCAAATTTTAATAAATAATAAAACCCTTATCCGCACCCCAATGGTGCATAGGGCACTGCGTCATATAAACGCAGTGTTATGTTGATCGTTTACACATGAAGGAAAGGTGATCAGCCCTCCGCTCCAGGTAACAGTCCTGGGTAATATTGAATAAATATTACAGTGAAAAAATCACTTAAATTTATTTTACCCCCCTTGGGAATCGAACCCAGGACCTCCAGAACGGTAGCCGAGCGTGCTGACCATTACACTACGGAGACGGACATCAAATTTAAGTATGAATATAAAGAAACATGTGGTAATTTTGTAAAACCATTTACGTAGGAACGGATTAACCTAGCCTAAGCGAATGTAAATTTGGCTGTAACGATTTTTCCGCACGCAGTTAGTAGAAGGGTTTGTTTGACTTTGAATATCGCCCGCACCGTATAACCCTGTGTAATTTACATAGCGTAGTTATGTACAGCTGCTATACTGCTTCCTGTGTGGAACTCCCAACTCCGTCCCGAACACCAATCGATACCCGGCGTAGCTCCGTCTACGGCACGCGAACAGCTGTTTTCTGAAACGTACACCAACTTGCCGACAAAAAGCTCCGCGATTTCAGGAAATTAGACAAATTTCCTCACTGAAGAAACATATCTTCATTTTATACTACAGCGATGAAACTAGATTTAAATTGTTAAGTACGATATAAATGTTTAAATTAAATTATGTATATTTTTTTCCCAAAAAAATTTCAATTTCATATATCACTCACAAACATAAACCGTAAATAATAAGTTTAAGTCCCTCTTCAAGCACAAGAGCTTAGTCTTTTTATTGGTGAGAACGGTGTTAATTAATTTTAAGATTGTAAAGTAGAAATACCTAAAAAAAAAATTACAAAAAAAACTCTTGTTACTATATTTTTTTAATCGCATCTCAAAATAGATAAAGGAGAATATGCAAGTCTGGATATTTACAGGGCTTATAGGCTGATTCAATAGCCTTCGACAGGTTAATTAATTAATTAAGCCCTATAAATATCCAGACATCCATTTTCTTCTTCATCGTTGTTAAGATATCAACAAAAAAAAAACAAAATATTTCCTTAGTGGAAAAGTCAGATTAATCGTTAATATAAGCTTGGATTTTGTTAATATGACATGAAATAGTTATTTTATTTATAACTTGGATATGAAATGTATAAATAACAGATTATTTCATTAAAAAAAACAGTTAAAATTAACCGAATAATTTGCTACGTTTTCGTATTTTAAAAAAAGTTTTACCACTTTTTTTTTCTTTTTTACTGTCGCTCTTTTTAAAAAAGTATTATGTTTCATCTTTGACTGAAAATATTTATTTATTTTTTGCTGAAAATTACGTAAAATTGTTATTTTAGTAGAGAAATAAAGAAAGCCGTTCGGCGTAGCTAAACATATTTGTTCAGCATGTTATCAATTTTAAAGTATAAGCGCACGACTGGTTCTCATTCGGTAATATTTACCTATTTTTGGTCTATTTTAATTTATGTAATAACGTAAAAGTCTTACGAAACTGTTACACCATGATTAATTAAGTTTTAGTGTTTTTTAATGCTGATATTGAATACCATGAACATATTCCATTCATACCAGTTCTTCGCGTAAAATATGCACATGTACTTTTGGATATAGACAGACACCGATCAATACTACCGGACTGTTACAGAAACAGACCTCACAGACAAAATTACAACCATAAAAATCAAATAAACCGGATTCAATTCTCCATTAATATTTCATCTCTAATTTTCTTCAACAGTTTGTATTTTCACCTGTTGATGAGAAACATCTGTAGTTCTCAAAACTTGTGTTAACAATACATTTTTAAACCCTTATACGCACCCGATGGTGCATAGGGCACTGCAACATATAAAAGCGGTGTTATTTTGATCGTTAACACATGAAGGAAAGGTGATCGGGTCTCCGCTTCAAGTACCTGTCCAGGGTAATATTGAATAAATGTTACAGTGAAAAGGTCACTTATATTTATTTGACCCCCCTCCTGGGAATCGAATTTGTGACCTCCAGTACGGTAACCGAGCGTGCTGACCATTACACTACGGATACGGACAAATAAATTACAAAAAAACTACAATACATTAATAAACTCGAAAAGGGTTCAGTTATTTTTATGTAAAAATTAATATTACGTAAATCAGTAACTAATACAATACATACGATTTATCAATGATTACAAATTTCATAGTAACTAAATGATTAACCTTCCCTGTTGTAGTATTTTCCACCCCACATTACGATTAGTATCATCCCCTTTGCATGTCGTTCCTCAATGTCAACCAAAACCTACAATACAAACCTTTGATAGCTTTCCACGGTGTGTGTATTTTAATAATCATTGGTCGGATATAAAATGTTGACGAGAAAATTGAAACCTGAACATCATAGCAACAATTTAATTTTCTAGCCATCAGTCATGGCGTAGTTCGTGCACAACATCCAATATCCAAAATAATTACCTTTAATTAATATTTTCCTGCTTGTAGCATATGATAATATAACCTTATCCCATATATTTTTCAGAAGACGCAGTGTATTATATATATATATATATATATATATATATATATATATATATATATATATATATATATATATATATATATATATATATATATATATATATATATATATATATATATATATATATTTATATTACAGTTTATCAATATTATTATCTTGGTAATAATTGCTTAATGATTAATATTCATTTGAAAATTTTGCATTTTTATTGATTTATTTTATTATTCAAGTACAAAAGTTTGATGTTTTAAATATTAAATTTACACAGTTCAAACGGGAATATTCTTATTCAATGAAAATTAAATAAACAATTTAACTCAGTTTTCTATGTCAATATTTTTAATCGAGATATTCTTGAACATTATAAAAAGGGTTTTATGGTAATAGCAGCATGATATTGAAATAGGATTTTACCGTAGTGTATTTTTTAAATATTTTTTTTATCTTTTTATAGTTAGATTAGATAAAAAAGCCTATTAAGATGGAAAAATGTTTATATGGGAATGGTTATCATTCACTTCAATCGTTGTGAATGGGAATGGTTATCATTCACTTCATATTGTGTATTTGTATTTAAATTAAGTTTTTTGTATTTTGTATTAACTAATTATACTTAGAAACCTATACCCTTATACCCTGTACTATGACTATTTATTTTGTATACCCACACACAGGCCATGCCTTTGTGGGATCTTTTTTGTATTCATTTTTATTTTTTATAAATATTTTTTGTTTTTGAATTTATGTAATGCAAAAGAATTTTAAATAAAGAAAAAAAAATCAGCTAATGATAGCTGGTAAACCCTGTAAATGACCAGACATCATTATTCCTATGGCAAGATATATTTTCATATACATGAATATTAAGATGAAATGTTGAGATATCAATAAAAAAATTATATAAATAACACCGAAGTGGAGCAAATCCAGCTAATGGGAATAAGATTATTGGGTTGTGGTCCCGTGGTTAGTGTCGCGGACTCTTAAGTCAGAGTTTCTCGGTTCGAACCCACTCTACCACAACTTGATACCTATTCCTAATAATGAGCCGCTAAGGCTCACAGAAATAGTATGAAATTGAAATATTTGTGTAAATGATAAAAACACAAATATTTTTTTTTTTTTTTTAAAAAATAGATATCAATAAAAAAATATTGATATCAATATCTCCGAAGTGAAGCGAATCCAGCATTAGTGAACAATAATTTGGGCATACTCAAAATATTGAAAAATAATAACTTTGGGATCCCCTCAAAAATACTCAGCGAATGGTTTAACCTAGGGCTTTTTTTTGATTAACAAAGGTCCCGGAACTCATTTCATGTCAAGCTTTTTACAAAAAAATATATTTGTATATTTAAATATCATTTAAATATTCATTACAATACCATATTTTATCATTTTGACGAATTATATAAATAAAGATTGTAATTAGGTAAGCGAAAACATTGTTTCGTTTACTCGATTTTGAAAGTTAAAGAAAATATATATTATTCTTGAAAAAATGTGCCGGAACGCCGTTCCACCGCGTTACATGGAAAAAATCCCTGGTTTAACCAGTAGTTAAAAGTCAGATAAATAACGCGTACAATCTAATGTGTTTTAGATTATACAAGTCAAGAGTCGACTCATCATCCTGCTAAGTGTCTAGTTTCCAAGTCCTCGACCTTCTCAACCAATTATTTTTAATGCAAGGGCGGTCGGTGGCGGATAATAGTACGACTAGTATTAGTCAACCTTGGGTCCACAGGCGCGTAATTTGATGGTCTACTGTCAGCGGCTACTGTATAGTCATTGTCGTCAATGGCAATCCTCGATTCATACACCAGTAGTATAATAGCAGAAAAATTACAACGTCACGAGATTAAAAAACGTAAACAAAACGTAGCACGGTGTTACGAAACTCGCAACATTATAATGTTTATTTTTTCAATTTTCTTCAAGATAAATATGGTGTGAAACTATAACGAATATTCTTGTAGAATAACGATTGGAAAAAATGTGCTTTAGGAAAAAAATACGAAAATGGACCATCGTTGTAATCAATACGATTGTGCTTAAAAGCATTGCAATACGTATATGAGTGTGTGTGTGGTTTTTAAACCAAAAAGTATAAAGTAAAATTATTTTAAACATTTATTACACATAGTCACAAGACCAGTCATTAAAAAGTTCCATAAAATAATTTGTAGAAAAATATTACAATAATTCCATGATATTTTGGAATGATCGTTTTAATATATTTTTTTATCTTTCACTGTCCGATTTTTAAAATATTCGTATTCATAAAGTACAACATATTTTTAATAAATAAACATTGAATTTTTATTTAATACTACAACATTTTAATATATATTATAATTAATAGTATAAACTATCATAAAAACAGTAGATTTTAAGAAATAGCGGTATAGAAAACTTTTCTAATTTTCTTTACTAAAGAAAATTGAAAATAAAAAATGTAATTGAAAAACCCTAATTTCATTTTCTCGTATTGTGTATTTAAAAACTGATGATTGAGATTATTTGTGAAACTTAATAATTATTTTTATTCACAAATAGAGAATACGTATTTATATATGTCTTTAATTAATTTTTTTTAATTTTTATATAAAAACAATATCATGGATCCTGTGAAATGCATATATCATCGGTTTATAGACAATACTCATCACGTACCAAACAGATGACCCTGTAAATGTTTACCTTCATTCAACAAACTATACAAAGAGTGTTACATCCAATAAATTATTAAAAATATTGCATTATTTTTAAAGAAAATGCAAATGAATGATTGCAAAACAAGTCAATTTAAATCGGATTCATTCTTCGTTCATTTACCAAATGACAGTTGTTGACTAGACACGTACACGTAACGTGAAGGTCAGAAGAAGTCAGAAGGTATAATGAAACCACTCTTCATCACACTTGTCTAGAGTATTATGTCTCGTCTACCACAGTTATCATGGACGTGGCATCTGGTCCATTGGTGACTTCCCTTTTAAGTTGCAGGAGCGAACTAGAATCACAAACAAGAGAAAAGATAATATTTTGAGTGTGTAACTTTCACCATTCTACCCATGATTGACAACCACATTGCTATAATTTCGGAAGTTGCTTCAGTTGACCTCTTCTTTCACATGCTAATCCTCGGCAGCTTCTTTAGTTACATTAAGTCAGTTTTTTTTATTTAGCAGAGACCTTTATGCAATATGTGTAAGATTCTTCCTGAATTGTTTTATGCAGTAGGAAACGCTTGAAAACATTATTAAAAAAATTAAACTTATATTTTTACCAGTTGTTCACAATATTTTGATTGTGTTCACAGATCTTGGTTGGTCCACTTAGAAGTTATTTTTATTGACTTATAAATATAAATATAAAAGAGAAATGTGTATTTTATTCGTAATTCAATTAACAAACATTTTTAATTGATGTATAAAGCATATGCATAACAATTTAAATGCTCTGTTGTTTTGGGTCATCGCATAACAAAAACAGAATTTTATAGACTTAATAATTTATCCCCTTATAATCCCTCTTTGTTTTCTAGCAGTGATTTTTTTAAATACTCTGTATTTAAAAATCAAAATGTTATAATTATCAGCGAGGAGCTTCTTATGTTTTATTTTCTCTCGCTATTTGGGCTTATTGGAAATCAATTTTGTGGGTAAATATTTTACTAATAGACTAACTTAATAAACAAAATCAAACACATATTTAGAGTGTGCGTACGTTAGTCGATTAAACTGTAGACACATAGATAATTGATTTACCTTTCCTAAGTGAATATGAAGTTCCATAAAATAAGCATAGCTTCGTCCCGATCGATGAAAACACTTCATTTAGAAAATTTATATTGATCGTTCATTATTAGCCATTATCATTTAATAAAAAATAAACAAATATTTTTAACTGATGACGGTCCCGTTGGTCATATTTGCCGTCGAATATTTCAATACGTACTACAAATGCCTAAATTGGAAAATAGCCCTTAAAACACGATTTCATAATGACCGTATTCCAATTTTGATCATACTGGATGTACATAGAGCTAAAATTAATTTAATACAATACACATATAAATACAATACATAATAAATACAATTCAAATACATATATATGGATATAAAAAATCACACATATGCTTAGTCGTTTATTATATATTGCATATCTTAAATGGGTTTAAGGAAACGTGCGTCCTAAGTTTTTAAACACCTTGTATATACAAGTAATGAGTTCGTGTTCTCATTTTTGAACCAAGTTATTTGATCAATATTTTATTGACATCTCGACATTGACAATATATTTTATTATAATCATAATTAATAATTCCAATGAGACACTGGATTATTTAACTTACGGAAGATACATATGTCAATTTTATAGATGTCTTGAGATAAAACATCTTTTCTGATTTTTTATGAAAGTCTGAGCATCCTAGGGCCCAAATGTATTAAATATATATTATTACACTATACAGCTAGAAGACCAGCTACTAAAAAGTGCTAAAAAATAATTGTTAAGAAATATATTACAAACACTTTTACATATTTTGATAAATATTATTAGCCTTTATTTTTGGTTTATTTATAAATAATGTATTTTTTGTTTGTTATAATGGCTGTTGTTTTCCTTAAATAATTAAATAAACGATTTATTTTTAACTGACAGAATGTTAACATAAATCACGTCATTCATACAAATGAGTTACCCAAAATATTTGTACTTTCAGTTACAAAAAATCACAATTGCAAATTTGTTGAAATATCTGAAAAACGGGAGGGAGGAAAAGGGGATAAGGGATTTAAAATCACCTCATTTAAAAATACAGCCGAAATCCACCGTTGAATGAATTATTTTGATCCCGGTCTGCTCTGAATCCAAGTGATCGGTCCATCCCATTGATCCGGCCCTCTTGATTAGATTGCATCGCTTGGCAACTGTTAGGCGTGACAGCTGAATGCAGCAAATCGACCACCACTGATGCACTGCCAAATGACCCTATTGTGCAGAGTGGAGCGCCCAGTCACGCACGCAACGTGTGCATCAACGAGGCGCTACTTTATCTCGTCAAACTCTAAATTAGATCGACTTGACTGCTTCAAAACATTGCGCTAGATGATAGCCCCCCAGATATACATACATAGTAACTAGCTAGCGATTACTTAAGTAGCTACCGTTCGGCTGTCTTACCTACAAAGATCCGTGATATACAATTTTAAAATAAGGAACGTGACATTGAAATAATTTTATGACAAGTAAAACGAATCTCTAAGGTTTTTTTGTATTAAAACTGTCATCAGATCGATAATTCGTTTAATAACATTTTTCGCTCTGAAATCGTAGGCATTGCTCTCGGATACTTATGTTTACCTCTTATAAAAATTATTATTGTTGATTTAATATGGTTACAAGAGTTTTTGTATAATTTAATTCATTTTCTAGATATTTCCACTTTGCAATCTTAAAGTTAATTACACCGTTCTCTCCAGTTTGCATTGATGTGATGACACAACTAATAACCATACGATAAATAAATAAATCTCCAATAAAGAGACAGCTCTTTTAACTAAGTTTTTTTTTCCAATTTCTCTCATCAGTTATTAGAAACTCCCGCCCCTCGTACGTATCTAGTGGTTCTCTAACCTTGTTTTTCTCTCGTTACAGACATCGCGTCCTAGCATCGTGAGACAGCGGAAGAGAAAAGCGAGCAAGATGCATATAGAAGTGCAAGTCGCCCTGAACTTCGTGATATCGTACCTGTACAACAAGCTGCCCCGGCGGAGGGTGAACATCTTCGGGGAGGAGCTGGAGAAGGCGCTGAAGGACAAGTTCCGCGGCCACTGGTACCCCGAGAAGCCCTTCAAGGGGTCGGCCTTCCGCTGCATCAAGACGGGCGAGCCGCTGGACCCCGTGCTGCAGCGCGCGTCGCGCGAGTCGGGCGTGCCCGTGCGCGACGTGCTGGAGAACCTGCCGCCCGAGCTGGCCGTGTGGGTGGACCCCGGCGAGGTGAGCTACCGCATCGGCGAGAAGGGCGCCGTGAAGGTGCTGTTCAGCGAGGACCGCCAGGAGGACCGCAGCGCCGACCGCGAGGTCACGCGCACCTTCAACCCGGAGGCGCAGTGCTTCCGGCCCATCGAGGCCGTGTCGGGCGGGCTGGGCGCGCTGAGCCTGTCCCCGCGCGCGCCGCTGCCCGCCCCGCTGGCCGCGCCACTGGCCAGCCCGTCCCCGCCCGCCTACCGCGCCTCGCCGCCGCCCGCGCCGCCCTTCCTGCCGCGCGCGCAGGCGCCGCTCACCTTCACCACGGCCACCTTCGCGCAGACCAAGTTCGGTAGCACCAAGTTGAAAACGTCCAGCAAACGCGCCAACAGGTAACGACCGCTCCGATCCATACATAATACTATATTTAATCGAGTAAATTGCTCAATCATTCAAGTCCCTCATTATTTATATTGGATTGGTGAATCAAAAGGGATAACATTTTGGCGTCTTAAATTTATATGAAGAAGAATATGGAAGTCTGGGTATTTACAGGAATTATAATCTGCCATGGGCTAGTTAATGAAATGAAGTGTAAAAATTACTTTTTAGTGAATAAACCTAGATTTGTGAATGTGAATGACACACCAAAAAGGTTGTGGACAAAAACGATAAACTTTAAAGGTGGGAACTGACCTGCACATTTCATCGTAATGTAACATTCGCGGCGAGCATCCGACTTTGGATGGAGCACTCGGAACGAGCGGCGAGCAGCTCGGCTCGCTGTATTGACTATACGAATGCTCGCATCGTAACGTGCTACGTTACGACGAAACGTGGAGGTCAGTACCCACCTTACGAAAAACTTACCAAGCAATGAAGTTCATAGTGCAAATATTGGTACTTACTTATATATGGTACTTACCTCCATAATGATGTATGACGTATCCTGTGAATATTTTGTAAAACATGTATTAATTGATTATGTTCGAATTGCAGAATGTCTCCCACGGAGTTCTCCAACTACATAAAGCAGCGCGCCCTGCAGCAGCAGGCGGCCGGGGGCGGCGGGCGCGCGCTGTCCCCGGGCGGGGAGCCCCCGTGCTACTTCCCGGGCGCGGCCTACCCGCCGCCCTACCCGCGCTACGGGCCCGAGGCGCCGCCCCCGCCGCCCGCCCCCGCGCGCTATGGGGGCCCGCCGCCGCCCGACCCGCTCTGGGCGCCGCCCGCGGACCTGGCGCCCCGCTACCAGCCGCTGCTGCTCGCCAACTAACCGCCCCGGCCCTCCAACCCCTCTCCACTCCCCACACACTAACCTAACCTAACCTAACCTAACCGCCCCGACTCTCCCCACACTCCCCACACACTCCCACACACTCCCACATACTCGCGTTCTCTTTTAACCTGTAAACCGGGGAGTTCACTTTTAAATATTGAAAGCTGTCCCACGGCATTCCCAGATCTCATACAGCATCATCTAGCCTTCCTGACAGACCTTCTCTTGCAAAGCATTTTTTAAACTAAGATATTGAAAGCTTTTAAGGTGGAGCATTCCGTCGTAATACAACGTCGTAACATCGCTCGCCGCGAGCATCAGCGAGCATCCGAAACTTTGGATGGAGCGCTCGGCTCGGTGTACTGACTACCTGAATGCTCGCATCGTAACGTGTTACGTTACGACGAAATGCTCCGGTCAGTCTCCACCTATAAATATAAATTCACAGTAAAATCGGAAATTCTCAAGTTAGTTGAAAATTTTGTTTTGCAAAAGTAGGTCTGTCAGGAAGCCTAGACCCTTCTGTATCAGATCTGGTAATGCGGTTACTTTACGCCCGATGGACGTGATTTCATATATTTTATTTATCCTTAAAATAAATGAAAACACGATGAAACATATATTTTTTCGTTTATTTATATTTAAATCACAAAGGAAAATACAACATTAGTAACAAATAGAAAAGAATTCATGTTGAAACATGTATGGATGACTAAAATTACCTTTGTTGATTGAGAATATAGGTCTCGCCCATTCCAGGGCGCAACATATATTTGCAGGACGTATTCATATGTCCTGCCCGTACCCGATATTGTTCACGTTTGACGTATTTATACGTCCCGCCCGGTTAACAGGTTGAAACGAAAAATGTGTAATTTATTTTTTCACCGGCTTTTGATCTAGTGCGTACGATTAGAGTTAAAGTTTGGAAAGGTCGCGGGGTCGCGGGGTCGCGGGTATGCGGGGCCGGCTCCCGAGCGGCAGAGCAGAGCGACGATTACTAAACATTTTGTATATTGGTAGTTTTTAGTACTCTTGATGTAAATACGAAAGACATAATTTTTTAACGGTAACGATGTGACTCTAGTCGGGACGCGGCCCCATATCACTAGCTGTAGTAGCCCCGGGCCGCGCGCCGTGCCCGCGCCGTGCCCGCACCGTGCCCGCGCCCGTACCCGCGCCCGCGCATCGCGCCCCGTGCCCGCGACCCGCCCGGTCATCTTTTATACTTAGATTTATGCGATTTGTTTATATTTTATTTTTTCACAGATTTTTTATTTTGATTATCATATGGATATCGTGGATGTTGTATTTTTATTCCATAAATATAAATTTTTAATTTTGTTATTTTGAGTTTTTTTTCATGTTTTGGTTACGTCCCTTCCATTCCCTCTCCCCTCCCGGTCACCCTACACTAGTGTAGAAGTATAGAGTAGGTCAATTCCCAATACATATATCCGTTGACGTGCTGTTGTTAATAATACTTAGCGTTACTATAACTATCTACATTATAATATATCTACTCGTATGGAAGATAAACCTTTTTAACTTGTATTCGAGATGTTACATTTATCGATCTTGTGAAAGTATTTTTTTATTTTTACTACTCTCTGTGTATTAAATTTATTAAGATAATAATGTATTCCAACAAAATGTTGATTAGAAAAATACGTTGAAATTAGGGCGCATAGTACTGACAGATCGCCGGCGTTTCATTCATTTGCCATCTACAAAATAGGAAAACCGAGATTATTGGTCATTTTCAGTACCTGTAGGAACTTTCGGGAAATCACTAAATGATCAGTTTTCCATCACTATCTCTCTAGACCCCGAGTATCTGTTTGGGTATCGAAAAAACTAAATGAACAAAATATAATATATTTCAGATACGACGAAAACTAGACAGATGGTAACAATAGTCTGGTCGCTACGTCATTTGAAATTGCATTGAATTGATACGTTTTTTTGTAATCACTGGTACTATTAATCATGATTTACGGGACTCCAACCTTGTTGCGTTAGCCACTATCTTAAATTATGCCTATTTTAACTTTATACTGAAAATAACAGAAATTTCATTTGAATTATCTTCATCTTTGGTAATTGTATTTTTTTCTATTATTTTCGACTTAGACGTTCAAAGAGAAGGTAAAATTAAATCGTTGTATTATCTCAATAATACAATATAAGATTCGTTATTGCAATTATCAGTTTAACGTTAAAAATCTAGACATGGGCGATCGAATTAAAAAACCGAATTAAGTAAGACTTATTTAAAATAACTCGTCACTTAATTAGTTTTTTAGAATCGATCATTTAAAGCTAGTGGCGCAAACGGTCTACAAATTTCGTTGCGTGTCTTGCTCTTGATGTATTGGCATCAAAATTGCTTGAAAGAAATATAAATCGTAAAAATGCTAAGAATACCATTCCAATCCGGTAACAGAAAAAGTAACATGTATCCATAAAAATCTATCAGTCCACTTATTCAAAACTATTATTTTTTTTAAATCTGAATTTACCCTACCAATGACTGCCCCCGACGATTACAAAAAAATGCCATAGGTTTTTCTTTTCAAATTTGACGTTTTTTGAACCTGTATTTTGAAATAATGCAATTTCATTGATTTGGACGGTAGATAGTGACTGAGCTATAATATACTAGTCGTGGTATTGTGGTCAGGTGATTAGGAGGGATAACTTATGTGACATGAGATATTGAAAGAAATAAACATTACCTAGTATTGTGAGGCGACAACAGCTAGTAACACGTTGAGAGTCGATGACAGAATATATATTTTTTCATATGTAACATATTCTAGACACTAAGTGTCGCCTTTGTGGCTGGAGATACCAAATATCCAGAATAAATATGTACGCAATAATGTAGTACCCTACAGAATACAGTGTTATTATTAAAGTTATCTATTACTTAAGTGTCGGCTTCTGACTATTACGTTGTAAAGAGGAAGGATTCGAATTCTTTCAATTTCGAATTATTCAAATCTTGGAAAAACATCAATTTCCAACTAGCATTGTTCGAAGGTGTCCAATTTCCAAATAGCGTCGTTCGAATGTATCCAATTACCAACTAGAATCGTTCGAATGTCTCCCATTTCCAACTAGCATCGTTCGAAGGTGTCCAATTACCAACTAGCATCATTTGAATGTGTCCATTTTCCAACTGGCATAGTTCGAATGTGTCCAAATTTGAACTGCAATCGCTGCTCCGTACTAAGCGAACGAATTCGCGAATACAACGGCGGACCATCCGGCTTTTTTATGATATACCATTATAAATCCTATCTTTTTGGCAGTATACAATGGGGTTATGGTACCAACGCTAATGTGTGGAGCATGGGGTTGGTAAAAGAATGATGAAAGTAGACTGAATGCAGTCTAAATGCGATCTCTCACGAATATGCGGCTAAACGATACATACATGATAGATGTTCGAAAGGCGAAATATGGTATATTTACAATGGTGTGTTTAGATGATGTGGAACTAATGAGTGGGGAAAAACCGGCAAAACAAATTTATGAGGCGAATGTAGTAAGAAATAACAGCAGAGGAAGACCGAGGAAAACTTGGAACGAACAAGTATGTCAAACACTTGAATGCGGTCAGGTTAGGGGTCGGAATGATCGGCGGATATGTATGAGGACATGCTTGACTGTGGACTGTGGAATGTTTGCAAAAACAAAGTGGTGTGTAGTGTGGGGTTCACACTCTCTGCCTAGCCCTGCAGGAAGCGCCGTTGTAGAGTAAATTCGATCTTATCTCTGAAAGGGCACGAAGTTGACTTCATCATTTTTGTCAGCATCGACACTGTGGTACAAAAAAAATACAATTAAAATTACTGTGCTAACTGGATGGTTCGCCGCTGACTTTGAATTTTATTACATCTAGTACGGATCAAGCTTTTTGATTTGGAATTATTCAAATGGTGTTCAAATGTAAAAATGTGGAACAGTTTCAATTACGAGTTATTGGGCCAAATTGAGATTACAAATGGAGGAAACGTTCAAAAGTGAACAGAAATATTTCCCACATTGGAATAGTTCAAATTTGTAATAGGCTAATTTTTCAAATACTGTTGAATATTTCTAACTTTGAATGTTTCGATTTTGAATTGTTGAAGCGAAACAAATGAGTGGCGTAATTAAAGATTGCACCGAAAGTAGTACGATCACCGTGCAGTCAAATTAACCAACCAAGCCTTGTTCGAGGAAATCAAAATTGACTTAAATATATTGTAATAATTAAAATTTCTTTTTTTAAACGTTTTTATAAGGTGTAGCTTTTCTTTTTTGGTTTTGAGACACGCTCTCCATATCATTGAAGCAATAATAATTGTATTTTTGAGAGTGATCACGATTTCTCATAGGTTATTGCCGCTGATTGAATTGTTGTTCACGTAATACCCAGCTTCCGGTCCAAATATACTATCGACATGTATTGTTATTTATGTTCAAAATGTTTTTCGGCAAAATTCTTAAATATATGTATCTAGTATGTAAAATGATGTTTTAGGTTTGTGTTTGTGATGATGATTCGTATTTGATTTTTTAAATTTAAATGACTGAATTTAAAAGTAATAAGATCGCGTAGTGCACAAAATGAATTATGATAACTCGTCTTGAAAGAAAATTTCAAAGCGAGAACTTTGGATTATAAAGATCAACGTTGAAAGAGTTTTTTTAAGTAAATTAATCGTTTTCTGTTAATTAACTACGTTTTTTATAAGTAGAAAAGTACCTCCTTACTCTATATCAGTACGTACAGATTCTAGGATATCTTCTATCGTAAACCGAGAAGAGTGACTCCGTTCCAACGAGGGCAATGACAAATACTAAGTACCTTATTTCGTTAAGATTTGAAAGAAGCGATGCTCAACATTCCCAAAATATGTCCGGAATAAGAAAGAGTGCAAATTATGTAGTTAACTATAAAGATACGTAAGAAACTAAAGATACCGGAAATAGATTTGTAAAGGGCGTACGTTTACGCGCGATACCGAGACACGAAGCGCCACTTGTGACATAGATAATATTATATATTCTTAATAAACTTCCTTACCTGTTCTCACTTTGGTGTTGTGTGACTTATCTATTCCAATCCATGTGAGTTAGAAATAATAACGATATTGTGTCGCTACCTAGAACTTCCTACAATATTAGCTAAACGAATCGAGAGGAGCGCTAACAGAAGCAAAATATATTGAAACAGATATCTATATACTTATACATTAATCAAATATTCTATATTAGAACAATTTTATAATCCTCAACGATATGCAAACGTCCCAAAGAGAAATATTAATTAAAGCGCGTTATCGTACAGAAGCGATTCAGCGTTGATTTCGTTATCACCGGTTAGATGCAATACCGCTCGAGTTGTCGACAAACACGCCGAGTTGTATTTTAATGCAATAATAATTGAGCCGAATTTATAGGGAAATTTAATTATTCAAAGCCATTCCGATGAATGAGAAGATAGTGCTCCCGACGAGAGTTGCGCGGCACGGTGCATAATATGCGGTAAAGCCTCCATTTCACGGCCAGAAACGTTTCGTCTGCCAGAATCTCCGAAGGAACAGTGGACCGGCTGAACTAGATAATTAGTATTTACTGAGAGACAGCCGGACGGTGGAACATCAAATGGATTATTTTTTTATCAAAGTGGTTTAATGTCTCATGTATCAGTAGGTGTAGAGGATATAATGGAGTATAACAATACCGCCTATTACATTGTTATTTTATTATACTATATTTACACTTATAATATTTGAAGTACGCTTATAATTATGAATCTTAGAAGAGGTAAATAATTAATCATTAAAGATATTAGCATAATTTTATAATATTGATTCAATCAAGAATTACTCGTAGAAGACGTAATTATTAATAAATTATTACAAAGTTCGTTTAATTATTTAGATTAACGATTGGATATTTGTGTCATGTTCTTGGACGGCGTAATAAATATTATTTAACAATAATATTTCGGCGACAAGATGACCAACGTTTCGGCGGTAGTGGAACATTTTTACACAATTGATGGTTAATTTATAGAGAATAGTGTTGCCAATCTGATCTCACTTCTTGCATGGTAGGAGTACGTATCTTACTACAGTTTGCCTGTTGTTAACCATAGCGATACCGCTACACTGATCCATAGAGAACTTGCTCGTGCGAGAACTAGAACAGAGGACGTGTCCTCGAGTACATTCCAGAACGTAGACAGAGTTGCGCTTTCACCCTTTCAACGTGGTTTCGCTTCGAGCTTTCTCGTGAAATAATAAACTGATATTTTTACAATCCCTCTGTAGGTGTTATGCACCCCATATATCCGGGTACCGTTTACAAACTAAAATGTCTATTTCAACTCTCGGAAGAGACGGTAATATTAACATATAACTGAAATACGTCTATATTTATATCGGAACAAAAGTATTTTGGGTGTAGTGTTTACAAGCCTGTTCGATAGCAGGAGAGCGACATTGTGTTTACGAACAAAACATGCGCGTCATACCAAATTATAATGATTTACCCTTCGTTAGGATGTAATTTGATTGTACCCGTTGTTTAAGTTGTAACTTGTATACTTAATTACACTCTAGATGAATAATTATTATTGTAATAATTAAACTATGAATTTTTTATCAATAATTCGTAGGATATTGAAGACTATCGGGTGATTTAGTGAGAACGGAATTTCCCATCCCGTTTATTTATAAAATATAGTCTATAATTTTTCATATTGTTGTACAAATTTTTAAGTTTATATTAAAATGTTTTGTGCATTCATAAATAATGTGTTTTCATTTTACTCTGTGTTATAAATAACCCTTTTTTTCCTTTTAATCCTTATCCGCACCCAAGAGTGCATAGGGCACTGGATCGTATTTGACCGATATAACCATGAAGAACAATACTTGAAATTTAACGAGCAAACCGTCAAACACAGTGTAAATTGTAAGGTAAGATAACATAGAATTTTTCTCTAGCCACCCGCCTGTCTGATAATGTCGGTAACGACGAAACCCTGTCACTAGTCAAACAAAAGAAAGATGGAAAAAAAACTATAGTTGTTTTTATTTTTTTAAATATATAAATACAGATCCAAGAAATTTCAGTTCCAAAAATTTGACACTGTACCAGCCCATTAATAATACAATCTGCTGGTTTAAAAAGTCTGAGTAATCGGAGGACATGCATGACTAAATGTATGGATGTAAAGGAAGCGAGGAGCGTATGTGAGGACAAAAGAGAGTAGCGTTCCATCCTCTCTGCCTACCCCTGCGCGGTAACGGCGTGATAGTGCTAGTAGTAGTAGTAATTATGGTAAATATTATATATATATATATATATATGATGGCATATGTGCATATCTTAATAAAACTAAATAAGTATTGCAACTAGAGCTACAATATATCCTTTTGCCAGATTATGATACACTATTTTAGACATTTTGTGGAACAAACTTAGAAAATGAAGAATTCGACAGATATACCCCTTTACCATTACACTACCGATAAGTATGTATATATTTACAAAATATTGTGATTCTTGGTCACAAATAGAAAATAACATTGACGTAAATTGAAGAAAACTACTGTCTACGCCGTAGTAAGCCTCATTAAGTACGCAAAGCAAAGCGTAGGCGTATAGGGCTGGCGTAGGTGGCTATATAAATAGTTCACTATTCATCCTACAACCTTTCACTATTACCATTAGTACCTTTATGCGTACAAATATAATAATTTCAGCAAACACATTGCAAATATATTTTTCTCTTTATTATATTATTTATACATACCCATACAAACATATACATAAACACTCGCGTATACACACACTTAGACGTATACATTTGGAATGTCATTCAACTTTTATTACGTGGGTGTACTGGCAAAAAACGTTAACTCGAAAATATGCAATTTTGAGTTAAGGATGCATATTAAGTTTTCAACGTTCTATAAACTGATTGAAATGGAAAAATACACTAAGTAGCTTAAAATTTCAAAATACTTATGTGGTTTTAAAAATAAATTCAACTTTGAGTTTTATTATTTTATTTTATTCGGGTATTTTATTCCGGCTAAAAGCTTTAAATCATAGGGATTTTGGAGTTAAGGTTTTTTGCCAGTATACCCACGATATGATATTTACCTCATTTTTCGTGTCCCTTTACTACCTTTCACATGAGAGCTCTCGGCACCATCTATGGATGAGCTGAATAAGTTTTTTTTTATTTAGCAGACCTTCATGAAATGTATGCAAGATTCTTCCAGATTTTTTTTACATACTAATAGAGGCTTTAGAAATATGATTTTAGAATTTTTATTAAACTTATATTTTAACCAGTTATTTTATTCGTAATATTTTGAGTATGTCCAAATCTTTGTTCACAAAGATTTGGACATACTCAAAATATTTTGAATTTGTTTTTGGTTTTTCCACTTAAGACTTATTTATAGTGTATATTTATTTGGACACTTTTGGGAATCTGTAGTGTAGTCATTAGCATGCTTGACTACCTCACTGGAGGTCCCGGGTTCGACAAACATTGATCAATATCAATGGGGGAAGATTAGGTAGCAAGACTAAAATGGCAATGGGCAGGATATGTTGTAAGACAAGTCCCCACAAGATGGAACCCTAAAATTTTACGATGGAGACCATGGAAGAATAAAACAGGCATCGGAAGACTTAAAAAAAGATGTATAATTAAAATGTAACTTTATTTTAAAATCACTATAAATAGTGATTTTAAAAAAGTTACATTTTAATTATAAAATGGAAAATTGCAAAGTTAGTGCTTCAAATATAAATCATAAAAAAAGATGGTTCAACGACATAACCGCTGTAGGAGGTAAAAACTGTAAGCAGCGACCAACTGAAAATAAATGGAAGGATACGGAGGAGGGGTATATCCAGCTATATATGGGTAAAGAAGAAGAATGGGGTGAGGTGGAAATAAATAAGACAAGATTATTTAGAAATAAAATACACTTTATTAACTTAATTTAAAGATAACAAGATGATTCACAATGTTGACACTGGAAAAGTGAAAATTCACCCAAATATCAATCCCTCGCGACTGGCGCGCCACATTGTAACAAGGAACTTTCTTATTCATATGACTCAGATAAACATTTCTCCTTATTCAAATATACATACAAATTGTAACACACATTCAATGCCTAAAACCGATCGTGTATTACTCGTTAATTTAGACTAAGGCTTAGGAAAAACATTCGTTGGAATATCGGCACATTGCTTTATTCATATTATATTTGGAGGCTTTGTTTTCAACATCTCAAGTCGCAACATATAAGACTACACCCTGGTCGATGACTTTACTAAATTAGACTCTATTATTTGGCCGATAAAATGTAATTATATTTCCGTATCACAAATCTAAAGAAAGAAAAATTTCCTACAAGAGAGATATTCATTTTATAATTTATTACTTGGATCGAACTACCATCGGCTCTGCACGCTTGTGGAATTATTTACAAGCAATATTTAAAATTGACATCATATTTGAAATAATAAGTGTTTGAAAAATGAAGTGAAATACACATATCGCTCACTCCTTTCAACAACGTCACATATAAAAAAGAACTTGATTTTTCAGGAGAAAAATATAATAAAATGTATTAAAAAATATCAAGCCACTTATTGAACTTTGTATTGTGCAACAGATCTTTTTAGGTAAAACCTGAATGTTATTTCTCCATTTAAAAAATATTTAGTATATTCAAAAAAAAAATTAAACAATACCTTTTCTTCAAAATGCAAAAACGACACTTTCTGCCCTGTAGCGGGTAAATATTAAGTTAAAACTATGCCGCTTTTGCTGGGATATAGTACATCTTCTGGGCATTCCGAAAACATGCACCACTGAAAATTGTCAATTTTTGATATATGACGTTTTTGAAAAGAGTGAGCGATAGGTGTGTATATATACATATTGTACTATACTGTGTTATTTTATACTTGAGCATTTAAAGGAAAGTGCATATGTCAGATTGATTACCCTACTGCGTGATTTCGCATCCTCTCAAAATAAAAACGTGTAAGAATTTTTTTTTAAACGTTAACATACATTGGAAAATCTAACAACTGAAACGTTATATCATAGGTACCTTTTTTCCCCTTTGTAAGAAAAATGTTTTTAAAAGTTCGCTTTTGTTGTTTGAATAGCACATTAGGGTAACATTTTTTTTTAAATGTTTTATTTTCATGTGAACATTGTTACTGGACCGAGTCTCATTACTGACCACAGCAATAATAAGAACTGATCACCATTTCTAATATATCTCCTATAATGGACCTTAAAAGAAAAAATAACTCTTAAAACATAAATTTTGTTATCAAAAACATGAATTTCAAAACAGTTCCAATTATCGTTTAAAGTATGTGTGAACTTTTATTGTTAAAGGTATGTGTGAACTTTTATCGTTTAAAATGTGTGCAAACTTAATCAAGTATGTATGAAATTTTATCATTCAATATATATGTGAACTATTTTATTATAATTTTTAAAACTTGTGAATAATTTTATAAATTTTGCTTTCTGTTGTTCGCATAAAAAGAAAGTAATGCATTTTCATTTGAATTTTTTTATAATTATAGGTGGCTGCTGACTGTACTTTTATGTATGTTCTTTTTAAATTATATTTTAGTCCATTTCTAAATGTAGATCAACTTTTAATAAAATATCTTGAGTATCTTGAATTTTTAATAAAATAAAATAAAAATTCATATATTTATTGATAAGAGATATAATAGTAATTAATCTTAGTGATCGTTCTCAAGTGACCAGTAAACACATGGTTTATCTTTTGTAAAAAGTCTTTTTAAATAAAGTCCAGGATATAGAAAATAATATATAAATATAATTTATGCAAACCATACCAATGCACCCTCATATAGCAAAGTCAAGTATAAAAATTGGTCAAATATCGTTAAACAAAAGTGTTTTGTTAATTGATCAAAAACATTCTTATAATATAAATAAATAAATAGTCTAGAAAGTACACAGTGAAGCGTCACACACAGTTTAAACTTTCCTGGGGTTAAAAATATATTTTAACATTAAAAAAAAACACTAAACTTATTCCATTTCATTCCATGATCCATTCAGTGACAAAAGAAAAGTAAAATAAATAATAATTACAATACTGCAATTTTGAACATCACAATAAATAAATACATAGTTAAGAAAAAAAGATTTTTCATTAAGAAAGAAGATTATTTGTTAAGAGAAAATATCAGATCGAAAAAAATCAATTAAAAGTAAATACTCGCCTAATGGTAATAATTTAAAAGCCATAAATTAATGATGAGACAATTGTGGTGTTTAAAATGATACAAAAAAGGAATAATTACCTCTAAATAGGATAAAATAAAAATTCCCATACTGTCAAATGCAAATGTGTCGAAAAAATATTGTTTTAACAGAAATACGTACTGTATTCAAAACCAAGTATGACAAATGAGAAAATACACTAAACAAGTGAAAATTTTGCAGTGTGCAATGCTGTAGTTACCTGTAATTCAGCCTACTCGAAGGCATGAGGATCAAAACCGTGTAAACGCCATTTGGCAATGGCATTCCACATATCGCCCACTCCTTTCAACAACGTCATAAATCAAAATACTTGATTTTTCAGGAGAACGATTTTAAAGTTTAAAAATATAACACAATGTTTTAAAAATAAATATCAAGCCACTTATTGAACTTTTTACCGTGCAACAGATCTTTTTAGGTAAAACCTGAAGGTTTTTTCTACATTTGAAAAATATTTAATTTATTTATAAAAATAATTAAACAATACATTTTCTTCAAAATGCAAAAACAACATTTTCTGCCCTGTAGCGGGTAAATATTAAGTTAAAAATATGCCTCTTTTGCTGGGATATAGTACATTTTCTGGGCATTCCGAAAACATGCACAACTGAAAATTGTCGATTTTTGATTTATGACGTTCTTGAAAGGAGTGAGCGATATGTGAACAGTCACAGTAATGTCAACAGCCATGTCAGATGCCGGTTGGCTTAGTTTTTGAAATGCGACGTTCGATTTCAATTTAATAATATAACATATTTTATTGCAAACTATTGTTTTAGTTTTCATAAGTTAGAAGTTGACAAAGAACAGAAAAAATGTATACTAAGAACTCATTCTGGAGAAACATGGTAGATTGCAATGTTTTTATTTGTGAAATTATCATAACCATATTATAGGAACAGTTTTTGATAGTTTGAAACCATGAAGGGCAGCTTAGTTTTACTTTTCATTGAATTGAAACTGTGGTGAACAGCTTATTTTTACTTCAATTGAATTGAAACCGTGATGGGAAACTTATTTATACTTCAATTGAATTGAAACTGTGATGGGAAACCTATTTTTACTTCAATTGAATTGAAACTGTGATACGAAACTTATTTTTACTTCAATTGAATCGAAACTGTGATGGGAAACTTATTTTTACTTCAATTGAATTGAAACCGTGATGGGAAATTTATTTTTACTTCAATTGAATTGAAACTGCAGGGAGCTTGTATTTACTTCCATAATAATAATAAAACCCTTACCGCACCCCAATGGTGCATAGGGCACTGCTTCATATAAACGCAGTGTTATCTCGATCGATTACACATGAAGGAAAGGTGATCAGCCCTCCACTTCAGGTACCAGTCCAGTGTAATATTGAATAAATATTAAAGTGAAAAAATCACTTATATTTATTAAACCCCCCTGGGAATCGAACCCGGGACCTCCAGAACGGTAGGCGAGCATGCTGACCATTACACTACGGAGGCGGACATTTACTTCCATTGATTTTTAAAATCATTATAACAGAGAATGTAATTCAAAAGCGTAATAAAATATTTAATCTTTTGTATGTTCATTACGCACAAAAAATAAATTTAAAAAATAAATTTTTTTCTATCATACTTCTTAAAAAAATCAATGTATCCAAGTGAAAAATGCCTTAAGCTGCTGATTTTCCCACACAGGTAACTATAAATTATTGTATGTGTTTAAAAGAAAGCACACAGAAATATCTAGCTTCATGGGTACGAATCTGCCAACAGCAAAAAAACCATTCCTTTAATATGGCAACTATGAATATTAACTCTATAAGGCTCACCAGTAAATTATACATACACATGAAATGCCATTTACAATTAATTGTACATTTGCCGATAATCTAAATCACGTCATCACTACCTTAAACCTAGATGAGAAATACCTTTTATCTTATAATGGTAAAATCTAGCTCGAGTTCCTTCAACACTATTATATTTCGCACAGTCCGCGTGATTCATTCGGCTCCGCAAATTGTGAATATAAATATCACAATGTAAACGATAAAAGAAAAATTAATTAAGTATTGACCCCGGTCATATATACAAATACGCTGGCAGTGAAGCTTCTCTTACTTCAGTTTATTAAATTAGTAAGTATTAACGCTACTACTTTAAAAAATTACAACACAAAACTGCTTAAGTATCCTGGGTTAAAATTTGCTAACGACGATGTATGTAATTGATTCAAATTCGAACCGACAGTCAAGTAGTCTCTGGAGCCATTTGAATGAATATCGTTGCAAAATATGTAACGATTTACGATAGTCTTGTACAAAATTGACTAGGCTCGACGAGAAATTGCTAAATTTTACTTGCGCACATTTATTTGCATGAAATCGGGAAACAAAAAAATACCAACTTGTACATACAAGAATTAAAAATATATTGTAGTAAAACTTCCGCTTTCTTTTCAAAAATATTTCAAAGACGTTCTTTTATTACTATTTTAATATGAAGTACTATTCATACTAATATAGACTACAATAATTTAGGATAAATGTAGATGCATATTTTAAAAAATCTTTGATGTTTATAATATTAGATGAAAAAATGTCGCAAAAAAATCGTATTACAATATTAATTCCAATACGAATAATATAATAAATTCTTTGAATACGCCGGTTCTTAACAGGTTATCGACATAGTCATTTAGCAAAAATTTCGTATAAAATAAAAAAATTCTTTATCATGATTTCGGGTGTTTAAATTTAAAAAAGGGTAAAAATATTTACAGGTTCATAATATGTAAAATCTAATAATTATGGAATGAATCACAAAAAATATCCACACTCTATAATCATAACGCAATGTATGTATGTACGTACATAATATGATGCGTATAGAAGTGCGCAATTGCGAATGTGTAACAAATGGACTCGAAGAATCACAAAACTCCTTCCGATAAAATGAAGTTTAAACGGACAATATTAAAAGGTACAAAAGTTTGGCGACGACGGCGGGATTAGTGGGAGACCTCGACGTGGCGCTGCAAGCTCTTCTTGTTCATGTAGAAGCGGTCGCACATGTTGCACGGGAAGAACATCTTCTCGCTGTCGGCGGGCGGCGGCGCGGCGGGCTGCTGGTGGCGCGCGCGCATGTGCGCCGTGAGGTACTGCTGGCGCGAGAAGAACATGCCGCACTGCGTGCACGAGAAGTGGCGGTGCTGCCACATGTCCTTGTCCGAGGCGAACTCCTCCCCGCACTGCCCGCACTTGTGGCGCGAGCCGCCCACCTCGATGACGCGCGTGCCCGCGGCGCGCTCCTCCACCACGTCCTCCGCCGCGATGTTGTGGTGCTTCACGCAGTGCCGCCGCAGAGACTTGGCCGACGTGTAGCGCACGTTGCACAGGTCGCAGCTGTACAAGCGCTCCGGCGGGGCGGGCGGCTCCGCGTCCGCCTCCTCGCTCTCCGCCTCGGGCGCCGACTCCTCGCTGCCGTGCTTGCGCATGTGCACCATGAGCGTGGAGCGCCGCGTGAAGCTCTTGTTGCACACAGGGCAGAACACCGAGTTGGGGCGGTGCACCTCCTCCATGTGGCGCATGTAGGCCGCGCGCTTGGTGAACTCCTTCCCGCACGGCTGGCACGCCTTGCCCTCGTCGGCCCGGGGCAAAGTCTGCACCAGCTCCACCGTCACTTCGTTGGAGAGCTTCTTCTTCTTCAGCAGAGTCATCTGCACGTCGGGCGGCAGCTTCCGCTTGATCTGCAGAGGGCCGTTGTCTCCGGCAGGAGTGGAGGTGTGCTTGGGGCGCGGGGCCTCCAGCACCTCGTGCTTGCTGACCTTGTTGGTCACCTTGTTGTGCGGCATCCACAGCCCCGAGCTGCTGAAGGCCGCCTTCCCGTCGGGCGACCTCAGGTGCCAGCCTCGGTGACTCTTGAGGGCGGATATGGAGGTGTAACTCTTGTTGCAGATCTCGCAATCGAACGTTTCTGACGCCGAGTTCTGTAACCGCACGCAGTTGTGACTCTGCAGAGCCATCATTCCCACAAAGGTTTTCCCGCACGAGTCGCAGGGGTATCGCGCTTGGTATTGATCCTCGGGTTGAGAGGATTCCGGAGTTTCCTCCTCGTCGTCGCTGTAGTTCTCCGGGTCCAGAGTAGACTCGGCCTGCAACTTGGCGGTATTCCCTTGGTTGGCATTGTATCCTAGTAACTCTTTGGCGTGCGCCGCCTTGTAATGCTCGTATAGTTCCAAAGTGGAATTCAAAGCTTTACCGCATATTTTACAAGATTGGATATTAACTTTGTGAACATTTTTCCTATGCCTATAATACGCCCTTTTATCGGTGAAGTTAATTTTGCAAATGGTACAGCAGGTCCTGCTGTCGGACTTGAAGCCTTCCTCCTGCATATTGGGGTTGACTATGCCGTGCTTTACGCGCTTGTGCTTCCAAATACTACTCTTGACGGCGAACTTCTTGTCGCACAGATCGCACTGGTACAGCTGGCCGGCATCCGACACGCTATTGTCGGTTTGATCGTAAGCCGCGGAAGTGAAGCTATCGAACTGCGGTATGGAGAGTCCCGTACTATTCTGTTGTTCGTCATTTACAAATTCGTCATCTTCTGTAGAGCCCGCATTCATAAAGTGACTCCCGCTATTCTCCAACTCCATTCTGCGGACGACTTCGGGATGTAAGATCTTTTTATGCTTCCAAATATTTTTTTTGTGTAAGAATCCTTTTCCGCAAATATCGCAACTGTAGGGAGCGTCCGTCACAGACTTGGGAGAGTTTCTGTAGGTGGTATTGTGCAGCAGAGATTGGGGAACGGGCTTGTCGCCGGGTCGCCTCACTTCGCCCGGCTTCTTGTTGGTGGTGGGCACCTTGGCGTGTATGCGCATGTGGTTGGAGAAGGCTTGTCGGCTCTTGAAGGACCTCAGGCACATGTCGCAGTAGAAGGGGTCGGCGGGCGCGCTCTCCGGGTACTCCCCGGGATGGCCCTTCAGCATGTGCTCGGAGAGGCGTTGAGGAGAGCTGTAGGAATTGGAGCAGACGGTGCAGGAATAGAACTTCACCCGCAAATGGGAATTCTTATGTTCGACCAGTTCCGAGTCCTGCAAGAACTTTTTATCGCATTGGTCGCATTCGTACGCTTTGTGGTCGTGCGCTTCTATCTGGTGCAAGGTCCAACCGTCCACGGTATCGAACATGGAAGAACAGTCGGTGCAGGAGTAATTATAGGTGGTGACTTCTTGTTTGACGATGCTCAAGTCTATCTGGTCCCGGTCGTGCTCCCGTTCCGGGTCCTCGCCTTCGTGCTCCGCATCGCCGTTGGGGACTCTGTCAGAGTGCTCCTTGTAAATGTGGTGATTCAATTCCGTCACTATTTCAAATTTGCTATCGCAGTGCTGGCACATGTGCGGTCTTTCTTCGTTGTGTATGGCTTTCAAATGTTTGACGAGATTGTGATAGGAGGAGGTGTTCTTGTGGCAGATGGGGCAGTCGGTGGGCCGCCCGTCCACGGAGCGAGAGGGCGTCTCCGCGGACTGGTCCACGTACCCTCCGGCGTGCACGGCGAGAGCGTGGTCGTTGAAGTGCAGCAGAGAGCGGAACTTGTCGTTACACAGCTCGCAGGCGATGTTCACGGTGCACTCCCCGTTCCGTATGTGCTTCTTCCACAGACGGTTATCCTTGAAGCGATACTTGCAGTGAATGCAGCACAGTGGAATACGTTGTCCTCCGTTCTCGTGAACATCCAATACGTGTTTCATTATGAACTGCTTCAACTGGAATTTCGCCGGACACAATTTGCAAGCGTAGGAACGCGCGTTAAGAATATCCTTGTACTGGGATTTGTTGAGGATATCTTCTCTGCCCGAGGCGTCTCCTATTTTATATTCTTCGGTGATAGAAGCCTCGGAGATCATACTGTCCGGTATGCCCCCTTCTTCGTAGATCAGTTTCCAGGCATCGGTGCAAACGTTGGCCCTCATGTGGCTCAGTAGAGCTCCGATATGCCCGAAAGTTACGACGCAATTATAGCAAGTGTGTTTGGGAACCTTCAACCCGTTTTTCTGCAAATGCTGAATGACCGCTTTTCTCCTAGGGTGGATTTTATTGCAGCAATTGCACTTCATGGTGTTGACTTGTTCGATGACGTCCCTATACTTGGTCATGAACGCTTTCTGCGTGGGGGTTATGGTCATAGAGTGAAGAGATATTTCCTTGATGTCGATAGACTCGTGAGTAGCGTTCTCTTCCTCCAAATCGTTTTCATTCCCTTCCATGTCGGGATTTTCGTTTATTTCCACAATAGGCGCGAGAGGGACGGGAGGCATATCGTCATCTTCCTCATCCTCCTCGGCTCCATTATCGCTTTCCAGTTCATCATCTTCGATCGCTTCTTGACTGTTAGGTTTATGCGTCTCAAACTCGGGCGACACGTCGGATTCATCGTCGCTGTGGTTGGAACCCTGATCGTCTTCCGCGGGATGGTGATCCGATTCGGAAGCCGCTTGTTCGGACGCATCGTGATCTTCCTCTTTCGGATGAATACTTTGCGCTTCGATTCCGATGATTTTGTTGATATCCAAGTTGGGCGATATCTCCACTTCATCGTCCGAGTCCGCTTCGGCGCCGGAGCCGGACTGCGGTAGATTTTCATTCGCCTCGTCTTCTTCGTCACTTTCTTCGGCGAAGTTGTTTACGTAGGTATCGGGTTCGGATATGATTGTTTCGACTTGGAAGGCCGCGAGTTCCGGCTCGGATATCAACGTCTCGGGGCTCTCGGATCGAGACCTCACTATCTCAGGTTCGGATACTAATATTTCGGGTCTCGCCGTCAATAAGGACTTGAGAATTTCCGGCTGCCGACTCTTATTCTGTAAATCGGCCAAAGAACGAATTCTCACCGGATAAGGTTGGGCCGATTTGAAAGTGTTTTTCTGGACCGTTTTTCCCATGAGCGATCCGGAAATCTTGGGGTTGATGGGGTTGGGCAACAGGCGGGCTTTGGGGTTGTAAGGGTTGGGGCGGAGCTTGGCGTGCGTCGGGCTGGCGGGCTTGACCTTGTTGGTGTAGCGGTCGTAGCTGTGGGAGGTGAGCTCGTGTCGGCGCGCGTTGTGCGAGTAGCGGTAGGCGCGCCCGCACACCAGGCAGTCCTTGGAGGCGAGCTGCGCCACGGCCACGGGGCGGCGGGCCGCGCCCACCGCGGGACTCGGGCCGCCCGGAGCCGCCACCGCAGGCGCAGCGGGAACCATCGTATCCTCTTCCGCACTCATATCATCTTCTTCTACTTCCTAATAAAGTAAACAAATCAAATGATACATTTTCTTGTTCATATACATGGATATAATTTAATAGGTCTAATTATGAAAGCAACTTCCCACCGTACAAAACACACACATATCAAGCAAAAACTACGGTATTCACGTATTTTAAAATAAACCTTCTTACCAGATCTAAGAATTTATCAATATTTATTCAATTTCTCGAAAATTCTTTTCACAGAAAATGAAAAAAAGAAAAAAAACATGCGCCGAATATGACGCATATACAAACAAAGAATACAACACATTATTTATGAAATATAATATAAGAAAAAGTTTCATAGATAAATTAACAAAACACATTCAAGTAATAATCCTTAAACACTTATTTTCTAAATACAGTCTATATTATATTTGAATTTGGTTAAGCAGTGCCGATGTACAAGTTAATGGTGCTCTTTACAGACCGGAGCATTACACACCTCCCAATGTGATTTGGTCTAGAGATCAACATTCGTCAAGCAAAGATGGAAACTTTCATTTTGGCATGATTTATTCCCCGCAACAACTGCAGATCCCGAAGCCCTATTCATGAATCCACCTCTGAATAGGGCTTCCATTACCGCACCCGCAACATAACACTCCCCATACCACACCAGAGCTTCAGGCATTCCGATTCTAATAAACTTTTTGGTATTGTAACAGTCCATAAGAGTTTAAAGCAGCAAGGAAGATTTATTTTATACATGAATGTATGACAAGGGTGAGAACTTGACGTGTTTCTGTATTTACTTGAGAAAACTAAAAGCAGACTGGATGAAAGCAGACTGGATGAAAGCAGACTGGATGAAAGTAGACTGAATGCAGTCGAAATGCGATCTCTCAGAAGAATGTGCGACAAAACGATGTATGATAGATGTGAGAATAGTGAAATAAGGAAGGAATGCAAAGCTGAGTTAAGCATTATTGATAAAATTAAGGTGTGTTGAGATAGTTTGGACATGTAGAATGAATGAATGAGGAAAGAACGGTAAAACAAATTTAAGAGGCGAATGTAAGTGGAAAAAAGAGCAGAGGAAGACCGAGAAAAACATGGCACGAATAGGTATGCCAAATACTTGAAAGTGGTCAGGTTAGGAGTCGTAACAATCGGTGGGTATGTATGAGGAGATGCAAGGACGTGGAAGAGGCGAAGAATGTTTGCAAAGACAGAGTGGCGTGGCGTTCTATTCTCTCTGCCTACCCCTGCAGAGAAGCGGCGTGTTGGTTAGTTAGTTAGTTTTAACTAAAAGCACATCCTTGCGTCTGAAGCATAGAAATCTTGTCCATAGTCATCATACGTTGTAAATCAATCATCAAGGGAACCAAAAAATTTTTTTGCTAAATATTTAATATTAGTTTAAATGCTGAACGTTAAATATGCCTCAGACTTATCTTATTCCATCAATATTCTGACTCATTCTGTTCTCATTAATGACTCAAAGGCATTTCCAATTATTTTGCGGTGACCACTTTTTGATACATGATAGGGCATTGTCTTCATAATGTGCATAAAAATAATTCTTCAAACCCTTATCCGCACCCCAAACGTGCATAGGGCACTGCATCATTAAACGCAATGTTATCTTGATAGTTAACACATGAAGGAAAGGTGACCTGCCCTCCGCTTCGGGTACCAGTCCAGGGTAATATTGAATAAATATTATAGTGAAAATATCACGTATATTTATTTGACCCCCCCCCCTGGGAATCGAACCCAAGACCTCCAGAACGGTAGCTGAGAAAAAGAACACTACATCCTTTTATTGCTGGATAAAAAATTAATTTTAACAGAATGTATGGTTTCAAAAAATCCCAAAATACTATATGCAATTTTTTGTTAAGAATATATTTTTTGTTAGAACACTTTTTTTTATTTAAAAACCTATTTGCAAAATTCATTAATGTATAGATCAAGTAAAAAAAAATTAAATCTTGATTTTTGCCAATAGTAAAAGGATTAAGTTATTCAAAATGTTTAATCTGTAAAACATACATACATCGCTCACTCCTTTCAAGAACGTCATAAATCAAAAATTGAAAATTTGCAGTTGTGCATGTTTTCGGAATGCCCAGAAAATGTACTATATCCCAGCAAAAGTGGCATGTTTTTAACTTAACATTTACTCGCTACAAGGCAGAAAGTGTTTTTATATGTATAATTATTTTTTTTAAATATACTAAATATTTTTCAAATGGAGACAAAACCTTCAGGTTTTACCTAAAAAGATCTGTTGCACAGTCAAAGTAGTGTTATATTTTTAAACTTTAAAAACGTTCTCCTGAAAAATCAAGTTTTTTGATTTATGACGTTCTTGAAAGGAGTGAGCGACATGCATAATAGGTGTCATGTAATTGTGTAGTGGAATTTTGGCATCGAACCAGTTAATGTGTAGCGATAGAACCCTTTTAAACTCACGGGACAACATAACATAATTCTACAATTTGTTGTTCCAGCACTTCCCCCACTTGACAGAATAATGTGATGATAAAAGTAATCTAATCGTCATGAATATTTTGCAAATCCCAATGTAAAAGATCATGATATTTGAAAAGACATGCGTGCTGGTAAATATATGTTACCATAAGTAACCACAATATTCTATGTATGGAATAGAAAAATAAGTTTCAACTGATATTAAAGAAAATAATGCAAACGAACTGTGCCGCAATCAACTTTATTGATATTTTAATCCAAATAAAAAGTATATCTTAGAAAAAATTATGTAGGACAATATAATATGGAATATGATAACACAAAATTAAAATATGAATATTTAAAATAGTATAATATTTAAGAGTAGATATTGTAGCGTAAATTAGAATTTAAGTGCGCAACATATGCAGATGGGCTTATAGTGCTCTTTGCAGGCCGGAATGCTGCATGCCACGCAATATAATTTTGTTTTGCGATCGGCGTTCCTCGGGCAGAGGCGACATCTTCGCTTTCTCCCGACGACGGCGTCTCTCGTGACCGCAGTCTTCGGTCCGCCCCTGATCGCCAAAAGGGGGTCCATGTCGAAGGCCGTCTTGGCGTCCGAGATATTATTTTTAACATGGTCGTTGATGAGTTCCAGCGCGAGGCTGCGGAGGAAGCTGCGACGGAAGACGACGTCCGTGTGCGTGCGGTGGGACATCCAGAGGACTTGGGCGTTGATGGCCGCGATGTCCAGCAGGTGGAAGAAGACGGCCAGCGGCCAGCGCCCGCAGCGGCGCGAGGCCGTGTACGCGCCCGCTAGGCTCCCTGCCACCGCGCCTGCCCCGCGGCGCTGCTTGTACCACACCAGGGCCTCGGGCGCTCCGGTCTTAGGGAACTTCCGGGTGTTATAATGGTCGTTACGAGTCGACAGCAACAAGGAAGACTTCCTTTTGACGTGAACGTACGATAGAAGGGTGGCGCCTTTATTCGAGAACCCGAAATAAGAGTCTAGCGTCTTGGTCTGTTTACTCGAGAATACGGAAGGCACTTCCTTGCGTCTGGAGTGTAGAGAACCAACTAAATGTAGTCCGTAATCATCGGTAATCTTAGTAGCCAAGTTGAGCGAGGTCGCCCGAGCTCTCGTGACCACCGTGATCCCCGTGCCCGTGAGGTGACTCACGAGACGACCGATGGTATTGGACACAGATTGCATGCGAGCTATTTCTCCATTCGATTTCGAATCGGAATTGACTTCAATATTACAAGTATAAAACGTTTCCGGCTCAATGAGAGAAAAGATTTTTATTCCATTTCTACAATAGTTCTTGGACTGTAAGGACTTCCGAAAAGGACAATTTCCTTCGAAAGGAATAATTCTTTCGTCGATTACGGCACAGTCCCCGATGTTGTAGGACCGCTTACAATTTGCCGTGAATTCGTCCAGCACCTGTCTTATCGGCGACAGCTTATCTGCGGCTTGTCCAACATCGCCCGGCTTATAATTATCAAACCTCAAGCATTTGAGTAAGAATTTGAATCTGTCCAGAGTCATGGCAGACTGCACTATACTGAGACCGCACCCGTCTCCCCACCACAGCTCCGAGGTCTGGTGAAACACGGGTCTCATTATTCCGCCGATATAGAGGATTCCCAAGAGGGCTTTTATTTCGGAACGGCTGGTCAAGTTTTCCTTCATGTCTCCAGTGATGCCAACTGAAGGATAGTTTCCGTCGATGTACTCGTTGGTGCTCTCCACGATGGTGTCCAGGATGGCGTCCGATATGATGCGGGACCAAGCTTGAAAAGGTGTCTGCACTCCGTTCACCGACTCGGTGCATCCGGGGATGTGCTTCCGCTTCAGCGTACTCTTGTCAGGGTGCTTGATGGCCCTCTTGGACCATTTGGTGTAACCGTCCTTGGACTTGTATTCGGTTCTGCTGTTAGACTCCTCGTCGTGGGACAAGAGCTCCTGATCGGAGTCGCTGTCCACCTCGGAGATGTCCAGATGGTCCTCGCCGGCTCCGACGTCACTTCCCTCGACAGCCTCGTCCTTGTCTACGAGCCTCTGTATGGCAACAACCCTATCCCAATCGGCGCGTGGATCGGTGTTGTTCTGTGGGCCAAAATAAGGCATTCCACCGATGTAACAAACAGCCTCCATATCAAGGAAATCAGTCATCAAGGGAATGAGAAACATTTTCTAAGTATTCTCCGTTTGCTTTTAATGCTGAATGCTAAAAGTGCCCCATAATACTTGCAACGACAAAGCAACTTCAGAAGAATCAATTTTGTCGGATGATACTTTTGTCAGTAATATTTAAATAATTCTTTTACTATGGGGTGGGGTCTATTTTTAATGGGACTGTATGATATTAAACAAAACTTTAACAAAAGTAGTTAAAATATCCCGAATTGTAATATTCCAATTAAATTATATAAGACATCAAAATTTTAGAATCAGTCACAAATGCTGAACACGGAATATTATTTTGCCAATGTATATATATTTCTTTTATTTGTTAAATAGTAACTAAAAAATATAATATCAATTATAAGAAAAATTCATTTCAGATTCAAATTCACATCTAAGATTCATTTTTCATATCCTTGAGGGTACTTGATCCAGCAACATTTTCTAAGCATCATGCATTATAACGGCTCATTCTGTATATTTAAGAGGTGACTTCTGCAAGCCTTTCTTTCAAATTCTGATCTTTTCACTATTAAACAAACAAAATAACCATCTGAAAATTGTTTATACATCATCAAACAATATACATGACATTTTCCGCAGTTTCATCTGATCACACATACTAAGTTAATACAAATACTTTTTTCACCTACAGATACGTCCAATTAGTGCATGCATTACCAGTAAATAAGTCCAAATTACAAGTAAATAAATTACTTATTACATATAATTAAAATAAATTCTTTTTCACCTTTGATTTTAAGTTGGGATTTTAAATAAGTAGTGACATCTGTATAACATTTTTTTAAAGGGATGATCCGCAAAACCTCTATCTTAGAGGTTTATCTGCAGGTATGATAGTAAGAAAAGAGAAGGTTGATATGAAAAATTGAAAATAAATATTTCTCAAATTTATTTTGCAATCAGTAGGAATTGAACCTGCGAAGCTTGTTCACAGTCGAGCGTCTACCCAACCGCGCCACAGCGCCTGTCAAAAACAGGGTTAGTTGTATTTTTTTTTCACATCTAGTAGCACTGTTCTTTTGTGCTTTTATTTCAAACTTAAATCGAAACCCCAATCACAAGTAAAGTGAAAACTTAAGTACTGACTACGTTATGCTTAATGAAAGAGATTATTAGTTTATACAATCCACACATCACGTCAAACAACAATGATACGTAGAGATTTGACGGTATAATACATATATAATGTAGTATTAAAAGGCGTATAATCACCGTCTCAGGTATGAACGGTCATGAAGAGAGGACTAATTATATTAAAATTAAACATTTACTTATTATTAACATTTTTCATTTGTGGTTAGTCATTTTCACAAAACGTTAGTAATGTTAGTATACAACCACTTTAGAATACCAGATTTAAGATACATCCATCTCTTCATGATATCTACTGTTAGACCTTGGTCTTAAGTGCAGGTTGTTCCGCAATCCTTAACTCTATCCACGCGGCTCGCATAACCGTTTGTGTTTTTACAAAACATTCCCCACACGCAGCTGACATAACCGTTTGTGTTTTCACTTAGGTCCAAGTTTCGAACCTCAGTTCAACTTGGAGGGATTTTTTCATGGTGTGGAACTTTGGATAAAATAATACGTCAATCCTTGGCCTTATGACATCTGTTGAAATATCTGACTAATAATTTGTAACATCGCAAGGATAAATAAAATAACAGATCCCTGATTGCGCCATAATCATGCCCCACATCTGTCTCACTCTCGACGCTAAGCATCGCCAGTGGGTAAGAGTGACACACGATGTGTGCTTTGATTTATTTATGTTACGATCTTATTTGTTTATATTACGATATATTTCAAGAATAATGTAACACAAGTGTATTATAGAGTACCAAAAAGGCACAATGAATCCCATTGAATGTTTTTGTTTAGGAAAATAAATCGTTTCTTAACTAAATACATGATAAAAGTAATCATTTTAAAAATGGCTAAATACCGCCGCGTACGGGCATCTTTCAGGAACAAAGTTGACGCAGTTAAAAGGTTAATGCATGTTGGTTCTTGGGTAGACCAAAAACATATATGATGGATAATTTGTGTAGTTGTAGATGTGTGAATAGTGCTTTGGTAGTGAGTGTAGTATTGTTATACCGCCGCGTACGGGCGTCTTTCAGGAACAAAGTTGACGCAGTTAAAAGGTTAATGCATGTTGGTTCTTGGGTAGACCAAAAACATATATGATGGATAATTTGTGTAGTTGTAGATGTGTGAATAGTACTTTGGTAGTGAGTGTAGTATTGTTTGCGTGCTGGTATAGTGATTGTCCTAATGAGACGGGTACATCTCCAAACTGGTATACTAAAATCTCGGTGAGTGGTTATAAACTAACATTACTAACATTTCGTAAATATTTTCATCTTACATGCAAGAGAAAATTTTTAACTAAACAAAATTTAAATTAATTTACCTTTTCGTTACGAGGTGCGAGTCCTAGGGAGGCCAGGATTGGTGGACCTTCAGGCTGAAGTCGCAAGCTCTCCGCTCCGTGCTGTATCTGAAATGTTCACACAAAATTCAACAATAACAAATAATAGCTTTTTTGTAGAAATTTTGTAACACGAAAATGAGAAAAAATAAACCAACAATTCATCTTATAAATAATTTTGTTTAAATATACTCATTTATATATTTAACCATATCAGTGCTGATATTTTTCTTATATGTTACATTGTTCTTATATGTTTGCTAAAATTGGTGAATTTTTTTTTGTAAAAATGGTCCTTTTTGTCATTTCAAAAATGGTTCATTGCATTTTCATTATAAGGGCGAAAACAAAAGGTTTTTACAAAAAAATGGATTTGTGTTGAAAAATAGTGAAAACTGAAAACTAGCTAAAACTATTTATTTGTGAATATGATTGATGAATCAGAACTTTAGAAACACGCACGCTGCGATACAATCTGCCAGCTCAACCACCAAAATACATTGGCGTCATCTTCGATGTATCGACGGCCGCACTTTTGGCTAGTATTGAGTCGATATATCGATTATCGGCACACTTTCCATTTCACATAAATAAAAACAATTTTAATAAGACTTTTTCACTATCCTATTAAAGCTCTAAAAATTTAAGAGCATAATAAAAAACAAACTATAGTGTTTATAAAAATTATAGTGTTTATTTACGTTTATTACAGTCGAACCAGGATACAAGATAGCCCAAGGGACTGGGACAGTTTTCTATTAAAAGAGGTTTCTCGTATGACAAAGTATCTCATATCCAGGTTCAAAAGTACAATATAACATCAAATTATTGCTTATCTATACTTGGTTTATCATCAACTGGCAAAACTGAAAGTATATTCACAAAATTGGAAAGCCTGCGCCCATATGCAGGCAAACAAAACCACATGTGTGATTTGACATTACTGAGTACGTTTTTACAATGTTTTTTTTCTTCCATAATGTGACTTAAATATATTATCTTTAAAACATATTTCAAGCTTAAGTATGCATGTGTGCAAAATTTCAGATCAATTAAGCATAGGAAAATGGGTCAAAATTGCATAAAAATACAAGAAAATAAAAACTAAAAAAGGCTTAATCCTGAATCTTTTTCTTAAGGCACTTATTTGATAAATTATTATAAGCGATGGAAACCAAAGTGTATTTAAAGTGCGTAGTCACAAAGTAACTCATGAAATACATAGCGTATCATTAAAGAACGTACTAGTGTGATGAATCAGATGAGTTAGTACTAAATGAAAAGATGCATTTGACCTCTAACTTTGGTAGAAAGTGGACCAAATCACTTTCTGCATGTGCGAGGTCATAAATACACTACCAATTATTACAAAAAAATGTTTTGTCAGCACAAATCGCAACAATTTCATTTTACAACAAATAAAGTAGTCACTGGGTTAATGAAACAAACAAGTCGTGATGGGATGTCAACGTCCTACTGACTAAACCATCCTAATTGTCACCTTTGTGGAATTTCAGTTTTAAAAAAAAGACATTTTAATTATCTAAGCATGAAGCATAAACCATTAAATGATGAAAAGCGGAAGATATCGAGAGAAGGGCGAATGCAGGGAATATAATAAATGGTGGTTTGAAGAGAGTGGTTGCAAACAAAAATATGTCCATGGAAGCTAAACTGGCAGTTTACAACAGAGTTGTTGTACCGACACTGATCTATGGAACCGAAACGTGGAATTGGCAAAAGAAGGATGAAAGCAGAGTGAATGCCGTTAAAATGCATTCTCTCAGAATAATGTGCGTAAAATCAATATAGACAATTAAAATAAGATATTAGTAAGGCTAATAACAGGGATAGTTGAAAAGATTAAGCATATTTTTAAAGATGGTTTAATATATGGAGCGAATGGATAACGAGAGACGAGTGTGGTATTTCATCAACTCTGCCTACCCCTAAAAGCCATTTTAAAAAAATAACAAAACTTTCATACCCTACATCACATTATGACGAGCATTAGACATACGTAAAGGCAAAAAATGTTGCAAATATAACTATCCTTAAAATGTATATATAAAGTACAAACACTTATTTTGTAATTAATTGAATTGTCATTCTATTTTTACAAATCAAAACACAATTTATGATTCTACTGAATTCATTTATTTTTTAGACTTAGTAGTTTGATAATGCTAGAACTATCTCGATAATAATAATTTTGAATAGTTTACATAGCGTTATTTTCATAAAAGACTACCTCAAGGGCACTTCACTGTGATTTAATTAGGGAAAAAAAGATTGTTGAAATGAAGATCATCTCACTCTCACTGCTTCTAACTACTGGTGGAAGAGCATTCCATGACATCAGCTCTGCAATAGCAAAGGCATGCTCGTCAAATTTAGTGCGAGCTGATAAGATCACTCTACCCATAGCAGTTGTAGCTGATCGAAGCGTGAGATGTCTATCAACCAATTTATCTGGAATGCACAGCTATCAAGATACTTTGGAGCCATATTATCTATTGATTTATACATAAGAAGACAGAGTTTATATTCTACCCTTTCGGGAAAGCATAAGCAGTGTAGTTCGTGAAGTACATCTATATAAAATACAAACACTTCTTTTGTAATTTATTGAATTGAGATTTATTATTACACATCAAAACACAAATTATAATTCTACTGAATGAAATTATTTTTGGGGTAGCTGCAACATATATGTAGGTTCAAAAAGTTGTAAATATCCCCCATTGCATAGTGTTTAAAGTTTTTTCAATCGAAAATGCGGTCGGTTTTAGAAAAAGATTTTAATTTTTATCATTGCTTTAAGAAAATAAATACAAAAGCAAAAACAAAAAATTAAATTAAAAAAAATATATATATATATATATATATATATATATATATATATATATATATATATATATATATAAATATATATATATATATATATATATATATATATATATATATATATATATATATATATATATATATATATATATATATATATATGTAAATATTTTATATAATTTATAAAGAAAAGTATTACCACGTTATATATATATATATATTTTATATATATATATATATATATATATATATACATATATATATATATATATATATATATATATATATATATATATATATATACATATATATATATATATATATATATATATATATATATATATATATATATATATACATATATATATATATATATATATATATATATATATACATATATATATATATATATATATATATATATATATATATACATATATATATATATATATATATATATATATATATATATATATATATATATATAATATTATTTTTTATATGAATAGTAATTATAATATAATTAATAAAGGACATTTTTTTTATATTGAAAAATAAAAATACCATGTTTATCATAGTGTAAACAAAACTGTAAAAATATATACTGCATGGTGCATTGAAAAAATGTAGAACAGCATTAAAAGTATAGATATTATTTGAACACTGCAGTTGTGCAGCAGTGCAGGATGGGAATGAGGTAGAAAAATAAATAAATATGCATTTTATTAAACTTACAGTTTCCATGCCAGGATAAGATGCATCTATCATTATTTCATCACCGATTAATTCCTCAGTTGATGGCTCCTTCTTGATGTTGATGCCCTGCAAATTACGAAAAATTATTGCAATAAAATTCGTAAAAAAAAAATTTTTCATTGATGTTATTTATTATCTGAAAGATAAACAATTCGGCAAAGCATCAAACAGCTGATTGAAACAAGTATGAATCTGACAGTTGATAAACACTATGAAATTTTGAATACAGTTTTATTATTTTATAAGTTATATGGTATATACATATTAGGCATTTAAAACAGCTGACATTGGAAAGCTTCTGTTAAATTTCGAAGTAAAAATTTTCGCACCCTTTTATGTTTGAAAATCGAAAGTATCATCACCATCGTCAAATGTAATTTTAATATTATGTTACCGCGAAACACCGAACGAAAAGTTGAAATAAACATTACCTGGCCTGGAGCGACTTCGGAATTCAACCAATCCCGCAATTTGACTTGAGAGTCATTGCAAACTTTCTTGAAGATATGCCAGTTGTTCACGTTGCACACGCATTTCTTGCATATCTGCGTAGGCAGCCCGTCAGATTCGTCTATCTGGAAAGAGCAGAGGAGTTGAAAACAAAGCGACGCGATGTCAACAAAGAACGAGTCCAGCAGAAAGTAGTTTGCGCGCACCGCCCGAGGCCGACGAGGAGAGCATAGAGCGGAGAGCAGACAGCAGGCGCGCCGCGCATGCAGCTGCCGGCTGCCGCACGCCGCTTCCGGCCGCGTCCCGAGCCGCTCCACGCGCCGAGCCCACCTCGCACCGCCCTGACCGGCCGAGCCAGCTCGCCAGGCACGCGGGCTCGCTCGCCACCCGCTAGCGACAGCTGGACGCCCGGCCAATCGATAATGACGAAACGCCTACATACCCACCCATTCCACTCGAACGATTCCAGGATATAATAATACGAAAAAAACATAAAACGCTACTCCTTCGAACCTTATCGCCCCGAAAATTATCCGCGGAATATAACGACGCATCCATGACTCGCGCGATAACGATGACTCGTTTCAAAATGGTGGACACCTTACGAAATCTCCTCGCGGCGAACGCTGGCTCCCAGTTCTGAAGCTCAGCCGACCTCGACCCACTATACTTTGGAATTTCGCTTCGTTCTTTCTAAAAAAAACTCACTGAAACCTTATAAAACTCTCGAATTACCTTGACGTCCACGCATTCTTGAATTTTAGACGCCAGCACGGGTGAAGCCGTCTCGTCTGAACTGCTGCCACTTGAGAATATCGGCTGAGTTTCTCCTCGCGTTGACAGACAAAGTCTACACACATTCTCGTAATTTAAACTGGACGCGGTTCGCTCCATGATTCCCGAAATCACTATTTCGTTAGAAGAAACTTGGCGAATGACACCATTACAAAACGTCACAGAACAAAACACCGAGCATGATGGTAACAAATGCCGCTGATGATGAGATGGGAAGTCGATAGGCTTGGATGGTCGGGTTTGAGCTGAGAGCACCTGTCGTTCTGCGCATGACCGCTGGGGCCCATGCTTGCCAACATAACATAAACACTTTACACAGTGTTGCCAACGTATTAAAAATTATCTTGATAAATGCCGTGTTGGAAATATTTTGTATGAATGAAACTGCTAATATCTTTCTTATATCTATGTTTTGAATTTACAAAAATAACCTATTTTGTTACATTTTCTTCATTGAGTTTAACTTTTACTTTGACTTTTAAAAACCATTTTTTTTGTGTAATCATAAAGAAAAATATTTCTTTTCGACACTGAGATTTTTTTTTACAAAACAATTTATTTATTCACTGAACCTGGCGACATTTTTTTCTCAAAATTGATCTATCAATTAACAATTTATGCGTGTTTCTAGTAATAAAACCTTAAAAAATAATAAGATTCGAAACATTGTTTGTAAAGTGGTACTAAAATACATTGCCGATGGACCTATTTTATCATTTGCATAACCAACTCACTTTGATGATCAGCGTCTCTCAAAGTATGTAAATAATTCATTTAGTAAGTGATAATATTTTCCAATCATGTCTTACGAAAAGTATTTTGGAATTCAAAATAAAATGTCAATAATATGAATGGAAAACAAACTCCAACTTACAAATGAAGATTATCAATATAAGAAACATCCATTATAACAAAAAATACTTTTTAAAATTATTTGTATGAATTAAATTTCCAAATGAACTTGTGCCTTTTGAAAAATTCTATAACGCTTAAATATTCCATAAAGTAAAAAAAAAAACTAGACGTGGCGCTGCGCTGACACTGTAGGCAGGGGTTTGAGTTTATGATATTCTGTCAATCACGAGTCCATAGAACTCTATTATTAAAACGGCGTACAACATTCAGAATTTGTACTGTTTTGTGTTTTTATGGTAGGTATAAAGACTAAGAATTAAAAAAAGATTTGTATAAAAATGTGAACAATATAATTATGTTTCTTTATAAGGTAAAAGTATTCATATGAGCCCATAGGTAAACATCGAATTATTATCTATGGATTCATCCCATATGTTGTGTTTTACTAGTTTATTTAAGCTTATGTTGTTGTGTTTATTGGGCGCACATCTATGGGTCAAAGCCATAGATAATGAGATCGACATGTGAAGTCACTTGATAAGATATACATTTTATATTAAAATTGTGAAATCCGCACATAAAACTACTTTTATTTTATTTTATAAAAAAAATAAATGTATGTCAAATACATTTATTTCCTTCATGTTTCAATAAACTAATGTTTCCAGCATATAGTTAGCGTTGACAGTATAACCTGAAATTAGAATAAAAATAACTAATCGCTTTTCAATGAAACATCTTTTGAAATTTGCCGTCGCGAGACTCCACAGTTTGTCATTCGCTGTTTAGTAAGTGGCAGCATTTTTATTGACTTGTGATTAAAGCGCGCGAAATTCAAATTTACGCGCGCTTTCCGTATTTAAATTAGGTTACAAATGTCATGGAATATCACGTGGCGTACGTAAATAAATAAAACATACTACAATACCCGTACAATGAACTGTGCACTATATTTCTCATATGCATTGAAAAAAATAGTTATTTATTTTTTATTATGATTTGATTATTCATATCTTATCGTATTATTTAAAATCTAAATATTCTGGGTTAATTCTATCCTTCGGAAATTTTGACTACTACATTATTATCTATGTGAGGGAGATCATTTCTCGGTATCGATAAAGACGAAGAATCTTTTTACACCAATTGAATATGGTTGCCAGGTATTTACGGGGCTATGGTTTTAACAGGTAGGAAGGGGAAAACTATTTACTTTACAAAGTTATCAACAGATGGCAGTTTCAACTGAGATGTGGAAGCGGCTGTTAAGGTATTATATATACAACTTCTATGAATTAATGCAAAATGGATGTTAAATAATGGGCATCATTTCAAAAGTTTAAAGTTCGTAAAATGATCATTTAAACCAGCCAATACCAGGTCCTAAGCCAAGTGAATACCCACATTTACAGATATTTCCTTCGTATGTTGATGTATAAAGATGATTCATCGCCGTGGGTACATCTAATATATAATATATTGTGTTAAAAATATCTTAATTTGAAAAAAAAGTCAAGTGAAACATAAAATAGTTTAAATAGTATTAAAAATAATAATTTTGGAAAATTTATGCACCTCCACTGACACAAACACGAGGGCCATTGTGAGGTTTAAGCCTTAAAATATTATTCTCTGTCTTGATTTTTTAAGGTACCTACCTAATTTAAAATGTATTTAAGTACCTACTTGTAACTCTACTTTGTGGAAAAAGAAATTTAAATAAAACAAAATTAATATTACACTGTTATTTATTGCGGGTAAACATTTTGATAACATTTAATAATATTTTAGACATGACACATAAGTATATGTATATAATGTAATTACATGTTTGGATATATTTTGTTTACTTAATATTTACACATTGAATTAAATACATTGACAATTATCTTTGGTATATACTTTGGGAAAATACAAACTGGTGTTTTTAGCGTTTATTTATTCATTATTTATATATTTCTATAAACCTACATATACTTTGCATATAAATTATAAAGAACATATTTTAAATACAATAATAAGTTATAAAATTAAATGTGTGTGAAAAGACTATATATTTAAAAAATAATGCTATTTTTATAATTTTCATAGTAATATATTTTTAAAAATTTAAAATAATTTTAGGTAAAATATTTGTAGACGGTAGAAAACACTAAAATATACATATATGTATACAAAATACTCTATACTTATTGTCATAGGCTTCTTGTGTGTAGTGCTTGGCTTTGATGTTTTATATTGTACGAAGAATATTAGACTAATGAAATATTTAATACATATCGCTCACTCCTTTCAACAGCGTCATATATCAAAAAACGTCAATTTTCCGTTGTGCATGTTTTCGGAATGCCCAAAAAATGTACTATATCCCAACAAAAACGGCATATTTTTAACATAATATTTACCTGTTACAGGGCAGAAAGTGTTATTTTTGCATTTTGAAGAAAACGTATTGTTTAATATATTTTTTAAATATTTTTGAAATGGAGAAAAAACCTTCAGGTTTTACATAAAAAGATCTGTTGCATTGTAAAAAGTTTAATAAGTGGCTTGATATTTAATTTTTATATATTTTATTATATTCCTAACCTTTAAAAACGATCTCCTGAAAAATCGAGTTTTTTTTTAATATATGACGTTGTTGAAAGGAGTTATTTAATACATGTGTTGAAAATGCATATGTTTTTTTATGTGAAGGTTTGAAAAAAAAACGGAAACCGAAAAAAGGGTTACCATATTTTTCGGTATAATATCGGCGACTAATAAAAAGGTTGCCGGCTCCCGGCTCTTCCAAGGCTATTTTTTTGTTTGTCAGATTTTCAAGAAGTTGCAGTAATAAGTTAAGATATATCAAAAGACGAATAATGGTCATGAGTTGAAGTCGATTAGGTTAAGTTAAATTTTTACGTTATCCCGTACATGCATTTTCTATTATTCCAAACTTGTCCACAAAATCTCCATTGATATATCGATTGATTGATACATTTCTAAAGTGATCCCCTGAAACCTGTTATTTAATATGAATTTATCATACGTGTAGGTAGGTACAATTTAAATGTTGAATTCTATGAAATGAAGATGCATTTGATTGTGCATTTTTAAATGCTATTTTTAACAATAAAATATCTTTTTAAATGTACAAATTTTTAAGAAATTGATAGCAAGGGGTAAGCATCTACCGATCTATTGCTTACTTATATACTCCGTAAATGATTTTTTTAAATACCGTTTATCGAAACGTCAAAAAAATCAGATCCACGTCACTGGGGTGCACCGTTATATTTTAAAAATAATAATTTTCTGTATTAAATAACCAGAATAACCATATGAAGAAATGTGGCTTCATCCCAGAATGCTTTGTATCCCCTGGGTGGATAAAGTCACAAATGAAGAAGTTCTGACTAGAGTTGGATCAAACAGAGAACTCTTGTCGAATATCAAGGTTCGTAAGATCTGGGTTGCATATTTCGTGGAGAGAAATGCTACCTTCTATTATTGATTATGACGGGAAAGATAGAGAAGGACTGTGAGGATCTGGCAGAAAGTAAATATCGTGGAAGGGGCGTTGCGGACGGCGTAGGATCGCATGGCCTTTGCCAGAGTGATCGCCAATGTTGGTAGACCTGACAGGGCACAAGCAGAAGAAGTAAATAGCCGTTATTCTGAAGCAAATACTTAAAAATGACACAAACGCATCCCGATTCATTTCGTTTAGAGAGGTTTTCAACGACAATAAGTAGAAATTCGAAAAACTCAATAAATTCTTGACTCTCTATTTACTTTGATTCGTTCAAGAGACATCAGTTTGACATTTGTTCGCCAGAGTAGCGGTGATGTTTTATTGCCATCTATATTATTAGGTAATCATAAAAGTAGGTACTGTGTATACTTATAACATGAATTTGGAATATTTTATATAAAAGCCAAATCAATGCCAACTATATTTTTGACAAATTTCAAACGTTTCGCTCGTCTAATTTTTAATCAAACTAATTTTTAAAACAAACAACGACATTAAGAAAAAAGACAGTAATTTCAAAACATAACGTTGATTCTGGTCACTAGAAACCAAATATAACGTTTGCCAAACAGTTTTTTTTTAATTTATTATTAGTTTTTAATTACACCTAGGGAATTATTTATGTCGTGTATACGTAAAAAGATACATACTCTCAAAGTATACATATACTATTAGACGTTACATACATACGAGTATACATTTATGAAAATACATTCAAAGCTTTTCTCACCTACTCGAACATGAATTGTTAAAAAAGCTTCACTACCTACTTGACGTCACAATTGCTATCCACATAAATTATTGTTTAAGGATATGCTTACATCCACAATATGCATAATTCAAAAAGTTTTTATTTAAATAAATTATTGAAGAATATCTAAGGGTGGTCGTCGGCTTGACATCTTTATGCACGACAAAGTGAAAAAAATAACGTAATTTATATTTGAAGTACTAACTTTGTGATTTTCCATTTTATAATAAAAACGTAACTTTGTTTTAAAATCATATAAATATTTTAATATAACTTAATTATAATGTCTACCGGTTTCGAAGCTAACCGCTTCTTTATCAAGACTGATTAACACTTATTATTAATCAGTCTTGATAAAGAAGCGGTTAGCTTCGCAACCGGCACACATTATAATTAAGTTATAATGAAATATTTGTAGTGATTTTAAAACAAAGTTACATTTTAATTATGAAAAAAATATATGTAGTAATTTTTTTATGTACTTATTAATTTTAAATCAAACACATATTTTTTTTGAGTCTATTGAGTTGTTTTTATTAACAAAAACATGTGTTTTTGTTAATAAAATACAACTAAAATACAACAATTGTCACAATATAATTTTTATGTAAAAATTATATTGTGACAATTGTTTCGCCTTGTTAGGGCATTATCAAACGAATGAAAAAAAAAACTTAAAATTTGACCAATGCTTGAAATTTGATAAACTAAATTAATTATTTTTTTCTGTAAAACTTTTTATCAAATACATATAAAACAAATAGATACATATTAAACAAATACATATAAATTATGATGAACAGGTTATAATAAAATTTCGTATCCGTTTTATTTTAAATGCTAAAAATGAAAATTTAGTATGGGTAATCTGAGGCCAGTAAACGGTGAGTTTACTTCTACCAGAAAACACCTTAGAAATTATGAGATTGTAAAGAATTTCATTTTTTTTAAACTATCGGAAAAGAGAACATTACGAGCTTTTTATTCATTTTTTTCTTAAATAAGAAAAAAATTAAAACACTAATAAAATTAAAATAACATTTTTAAAACCATGTATTTATAAAATATAATAAATACAATTTATATTTTATTGCTATGCGATTTTTGCTCTTTTGAGCACATTTGCGAAAATTTTAATTATTGCACCACATGATATTGACGAATAAAATGTAATTTAATTTATAATATGTTGAATAAAAACGTCAGCCTTACCATTTAAAAATGAGAATAAAAGTATTTGAGTAATGTTTTACATTAACATAATATTAGAAATCATATTAATATAAAACATAACGTGCCATGATGCATAAAAGGTAAATTGTTTACAAATGCATAAATTAATTATTTGTTTACTTATAAATTGTTTTCTGAAAAAGATGACATTTTTTTCATAAAAACATTTGCTTATTATTTTGATGTAGGTAGGTACTATTACATTTTCTAATTCATTATTTTTAAAAATATATATATTATTAAATATTATTCAATATTTTGGCACGAGTCAACAAACGCTAACCTTCATCCGACATTTAATAGCTTTGCATTTTTTACATGAAATAAATAAATATTTATTGTTCTTTGATTAAGGATAAATAACTATAAATTAAATTACATTTTCTTTTTGAACGAATTACATACTTTTAATCGTGGATTATTTTGGTACTTTTTCCATATATTTTTTAAACCTTAACATTTATTGCGTATAGCTTAAGCTTTTCTATGACACTGGTATATTAAAAAAATTATATTTTATCTTTAAATTACAGCATATAAATATACTTCAGTTTTTATATGTATTTACGAAGATGCAATAAAAATAAGTAGTCGACACATGGTACGAATATATATTTAAAAAATAATTTAAAAAATCAACCACAAACGCCACATTATTGCTTTGAATACACAATACAATGAAATCTTAAAAAAAAATACATATCCTCTCATGCGTACTCATTATCCAAACATACGCTTACCTACATTTATAAGTAGAATGCCTAAGGATCTACTGGTCAGTACATAAATAATTTTACTATATTTAAATACAAAACGTTATTTTTTCCAACGGAACATAATTGTAAATAAGTATGAAATTGAAACAACTCTTTCCCATGAAATAATAAAGCGGTATTTTAAAATGTTTTTCTATGCACTCACTCAAATCGTTCATTGTAATAACAAATAAACCAAAACAAATCGATACACGTATTTTAAAATTCATTTTCATTTAATTCCATACAAGGTGTCCCATTAATTTTTTTTTTTGCTTAATGTATATCTATTTTGATCGATGGTCAATTGGTTGGTAAACTGTGAAATCAAGGATAGTAAAATAAAATAACAAATTAGTTTATTTGAAGAACGGAGTATAAAGAAGACACGATCTCTTACCTACTTAGATAATCTCTGATCTTACATGTAATATGAGAAATACAATGTAAATTTTCCAATGATAAAATATATTATGATGAACATAGACGCCCTAAATATTGAAAGAAAAACTATCGATTTTTTTTAAAAAGAATATTATATTTATCTAGTGATTTAATCATTTTAACAGGGAGAGAGTTTTCATATAAATTATTTAAATCATGGAAACTTCACAGGATAATTAAAGTTAACTCTAATAATTTATGTCAACAGAAATAACAATAAACATTTTTGATTAAAGATTAAATAAAAACGTACGTTATATTAAGGATTTTGTAGTTTTTTTGGTGTCATTTAATTGGATTAAAGTACTTCAACATTAAATACAACATATAATAAATACAGATTTCTAATAAATACATAGATAAACATTTGTAGTTGTCCAGTAACATTTTGATATATTTTAGAGTTTTTACATCATTTTATACATTTTAAAAAATAACGGCTTTATAGAATATATGAGGATGTGAGGAAAATTATACATGATTATACATACATACTCTACTTACAAAGACATAAAAAGATAACGTAGTATTTTTTTTTAACATTTTTAACAAAACATCAAAAATGTAAATGATATAATAAAATGGTTTATACCTATTTTAAAAATATTTTCTTGGGCCTATATTTTTTAAAACACTTCTCACTAAGCACCATATGACTTATGGTTTGTATAATTATGCCGGATCATAATAATCGGATAATTATTTTCGTTATTTTACATTTGCGCGACACATTATTAGTTAATTGTACATTGACGAAGCGATTAGATATTTTTATTGTAATTTTCATCGATGCTAATAAGATTTGGCTGAATTAAGAGTTTAGCAAAAAAAATATAATTAACCCATGAAACTGGCTAAATAACATCGAACGAGGGTTAATATTCGCCTTAAAAACGAATTAGTTCTAAAACTTAGAATAATGCATGGCAATCTGTCAATATGCTTTTCTCATGCTGTTGTTCATTTCTAGCTGCCGTGATTTCAGCGCAGTAGATGAAAAACTGTGTATGACAAATAATTATTTTATTAAGAAAAATCCAAAATGGCGCCGAGCCATGCAAATAACCAGAATTCTTGCGCTCTTAACACCAAAATCAATATATTAATTAATTAATTTACTACCGACATTAAGATCAGAACTACATTTGAAATAATAATTTTAAAAAAAACTACATATGTATATAGGTTTTTTTATCAATTAATTGAAATAAAGCTTCAATTATAGTTTGTATTTTAATATTTTTACTAAGTTAGAAAATCCTTCTAGAGTTTGTAATTATTAACTTTGTTTAGCAAAAAAATGGGAATGAATTGGTTATACGTTGCATCATTTTCTAATACAATGGTTTGAAAGAGCACTGACCTGACATAACACTGTAAATTGTAACTTAATGTCGTTTTAAATACGTAAATACATCGATCACGTACTTTCGTATTTAACGCTTTATTGAGTATTTTTTTATTAATTTAAATTACGAAAATGGACTCGAGTCCACGAATGAAAAATAGGCCGGTGATATGTTGCATCTTTTCAATGGAAAATATTTCATCTTTAACATGTCGGTATAGGAAAATCTCTGATGTAAATAAATAACTTAGTTACATATGTATGTATAAAAACTTGAAAACATTTAGTTAATCAAACCTAAAATAGCATATGTACTCATCGGAGTTCTGGTTCCAACCCTAATGTATGAAAAGGAAGCATGGAGTTAGTAAAAGATGGATAAAATTAGACTGGTGAATGAGATCGAAATATTGATTAATTAATGGAAAAACGAAGTTTGATGGATGTTCGAATGGAGATATAAGGAAATAATCTAAGACTGATACGATAATATTAAGAAAGAGGTGTTGATTGTTTGGGCATGTGAATCGAATGAGTGAAAAAATAACAGAATTATGAGGTGAACGTAGTTGGAAATAGAAGGAAGACATGGGAAACTAAGCGTGATTAAGTATTTCAAATAATTTAAAGTGGTCAAGTCAGGAGTCGGAATATTCGGCGGGTAGGTATGAGGAGATACATGAATGTTGAAGAGGTAAATCTTTGCGTTCTATCATCTTTGCCCACCTCTGCGTGGAAGCTGCGTGATGGATAATTAGTTCATTAGTTAAATAACATATTTTGAAACACTCATACGGTTTGGTGACACATACAGAAGATAAAAGGAGTTCCTTAATATTGTGGTAGGTACTACTTCGACTTATTATAATATGTATTTATAATGCCTTTGTTCCCAAAAATTTTTAAAACATTTTCACTCGCTACTTATACAACAACCATCGTCTTTTCCTAATTCATATTCAAAAACATGACTGTTATTATCCACAATATTTTCTACCTAAGTAATGCATTCGCTCGTTCGAGTGGTAAAGTGTGCTCAATTCCGGATCAACTACAATACTGAAATGAGAGACAATTTCAACAAAGACAAAATGATCAGTTAACCCGGGGGTTCCCAATCTTTTTCAGCCCGCGGCGCACTTACAAGCTTAGTATTTTGTCAAGGCGCCCTACTTAAGTAAGCTATTTGGAATAGATAATGTGACAATATCCATATCGTAGTCATACAGGAGAAAGTGACCAAGTGCATTGTTTAACAAAAACGTGATCATTGACTATTTGCTATCTTACTAGCTTAATATTGCCCTGAAAAAATCCCAAAGGATTTTAAACTTGGAAGTATAATATACCGGCTTAGTAAAAATGACTAGCTGCATTGATGTTTATTTTCTTGCCAAGCAAAAGTGCCTTAAATGGCCCTCCTGAACATTTTACGCTTTGGTAGTTGGTCAATTTCTCCTATACGACTACGATATGTATATATATATATATATATATATATATATATATATATATATATATATATATATATATATATATATATAAGAAATATATATATCGAAAGAAATAGGTACCTACAATAATAGTAGTTGGGTAGAAAGGTGCTAGCTCTCAAAATAGAAATTGTTGATTTATAGGTACCCGAGAATATTTGTGGTTTCGGATAATGATAGATGATCGACTCGCGGCGCCCCTCTAGACTTTCTACGGCGCACCAGGGCGCCCACTTTGGTAACCCCTGAGTTTACAAGAACCTATTTGATTCAAACTTATCTTGATTTCTATAATTCTATACAGAAATTTCCGATTTAACTACATAATGTAGATAACTTGAACATTCCTTTAAACATTGATTCCTAACAACTTTTGGATAAGTGATATCATAAACCAAGCTAGGACACAAAATGCCGAACCCTCTTCTAGTGGAACGGAAGACATTTTGAAGAACTTTTCGAGTGTGTCCAAATACTTGTTCACAAATCTGGATTATCTCCAATTATAAGAGTTATTTTTCATATTATTTTTTGACATCTTATCAAAGATGAAGAAGAATATGAAAGTCTTTGAAGAATTTGAGTAGCATGGTTGTCAACAATGGGTAGAATTGGTGAATGTTACACGCGTGTAAAGTGATCACTCAAACCAGCCTATGACAGTCGTCAGCCCCGTAAATGCCCAGACTTCCATACTCTTCTTCATCTTTGATGAGATGTAAAAAAAAATATAAAATAAAATAAATTAAAGTATTTACAACATTTTGAGTGTTTCCAAATACTTGTTCACAAAATTTGTTCAAATACTGGCGTTTCTCATGTGTGCGATTGTAATCCAGGATTCGGACCTCACATACAAATATAAGAGTTTCCGCTTAGTAAAAAGCTTCTTTACATCTCACCAATAGATGTCTCTAGTGAAGTTCTAGTGATTCAAGAACAAGGTTTCTAAATTGGTTGATATATATATATATAGAACTTCGAAGAATTTGAGCTGTGTGGTTGTCAATAATGGGTAGAATTGGTGAATGTTACACGCGTGTAAAGTGATCACTTAAACCAGCCTATGACGGTCGTCAGCCCCGTAAATGCCCAGACTTCCATATTCTTCTTCATCTTTGATAAGATGTCAAAAAAGAAAAGAAAAGTACCACATTACTTAAAAGTGTCGTTAATGAATTAAACAAATGGATTTACCTGGTTTAATTACAAATATTTTCCATCCTATATTTTTCATGGCAGCTTAAATCTTTGATGAGATAAAAATAATAAAAAATAACGTAAATTAAAGTAAGGTATGTTTGCGCAGTTCACGTGTTGCACGGCGGGCAGCCGGTGCGCTGCGACTGGTCGCGCACGTAGTCCTGCACGCAGAAGCGCTGCTGCGCGTCGGGCGGCGCGGGCGCGCCGGGCTGCTGCGCGTTGCGCGCGCGCAGCTCGCGCGCGATGGCCGTGAAGGCCAGCTCCACGTTGGCGCCCGTCTTGGCGCTGGTCTCCGTGAAGGCCACGCGGTACTCGCGCGCCAGCCGCTCGCCGTCCTCGCGGCGCACCTCGCGCTCGGACCCGCTGTCGGCCTTGTTGCCTGCGGAGTAAAGGCCAAATCGTAATTAGAACTTACTTAATTAGAATTTGTTCGGGATTTTTTTATTTTATTTTTTATTTATTTCATAGATACATAGATACATTCATAGATACATATTTATTTCAAAGATACGTAGATACATTTATAGATACATATTTATTTCATAGATACATTTACTATATGTATTACGGCTCTTTAGGCATGGTCTGTGTTCAGCCGAAATACTAACATGTTAATACATTTTTTTAAATTATTATTTGTTTTTTTTTTTTTTTTAATTATTAGATTATATCGCTCACTCCTTTCGAGAACGTCATAAATCAAAAAACTTGAGTTTTCAAGAGAACGTTTTTAAAGTTTAAAAATATAATACAATTTATTAAAAATCAATATCAAGCCACCTATAAAACTTTTTAGAGTGTAACAGATTTTTTCAGGTAAAACCTAAAGGTTTTTTTCTCTATTTGAAAAATATTTAATTCATTTAAAAAAATAATTAAACGATACCTTTTTAGCAAAATGCAAAAACAACACATTCTGCCCTGTAGCGGGTAAATATTAAGTTAAAAACATGCCGCTTTTGCTGGGATATAGTACATTTTCTGGGCATTCCGAAAACATGCACAACTGAAAATTGTCGATTTTGATTTATGACGTTCTTGAAAGGAGTGAGTGATATATGTATGTACATTACATACAAGAGATACAATAATAATTTACAGTATAAAGGTTTTACAATAAAATAATTACACCTGGAGTTTCATTAAATCACTTTCACAATTATTCATTCAAACCCTTATCCGCACCCCAATGGTGCATAGGGCACTGCATCATATAAATGCAGTGTTATCTTGATCATTAACACATGAAGGAAAGGTGATCAGCCCTGCGCTTCAGGTACCAGTCCAGGGTAATATTGAATAAATGTTAAAGTGAAAAAATCACTTTTATATATTTGACCCTCCCTAGGAATCAAACCCAGGACCTCCAGTGCGGTAGCCGAGCGTGCTGACCATTACACTACGGAGGCGAACATAATTAGAACTTATTTATTTTATTTTATTTATTTGGGAATTATACAGCTTGTACATAAACAAAATATAAAAAAATAGTTCGATTGACAATGATAAAAGCCAATGGATAAAAAGCCAATATCACGATGTGTGATTATTGGCTAATAAATTAATATGAAAAATCATATTACTATCGGTAGCATTATTTTTGAAATATGTAGAGAAATAAGGGAAATACTTATAATCTTAAGGTTTAAATTTCAGATATTTTTCATTATGGTCGTCATAATCGACCAACTACGCAAATAATGGGTAAAATTAATAAGATTTTTGAAGAAAGTGGAAGCGTTACTGATGTTGTAAGATATTTTATTTTATTTCTTTGGGAATTATACACCTTGTACATAAACACAATATAAAAAAAGAGTTCGATTGACAATGATAAAAGCCAATGGATAAATATCACGATGTGTGATTATTGGCTAATAAATTAATATGAAAAATCACATGACTATCGGTAGCATTCTTATTGAATGTGTAGAGAAATAAAGGATATATGATATTAAGCTTTAAACATTAGATATTTTTGATTATGGTCGTCATAATCGACCAACTACGCAAATAATCGGTTAAATTATTAAGATTTTTGAAGACAGTGGAAGCATTACTGATGTCGTAAGGTTGTCGTAATGTCGTTACTGATGTTTGGTGTGCTCTATGGTCGAAAGGTGTCATTGGCCCGTATTTTTTCGAAAATGCCGATAGGCAGACGGTCACAGTCAATTCGGAGCGATATGGTCGAATGATAACCGATTTTTTTGCCCGGTGGTTGAAGATCATGACTTGGACAATATGTGGTTTTAACAAAACGGGACAACAAGCTATACAACACGACCAATTATGGCTTTATTGCGTGAAAAGTTTCCTGGTCGCGTAATTTCACGTTTTGGCGACGTCAACTGGCCACCAGGATCATGCGATTTGACTCCATTTTTTCTGTGAGGACGCAAAGGACCATGTTTATTCGAATAATTTCCGAGCTCTAGACGCATCTAAAACCAACATTACTCAAGTTATGGCCGAGAAACCCCCGAAATGTGCGAAAAAGTGGTTAAAAATGACCTCAAAAGAATCGCATGCATCGAATCTTCCCGAGGTGCCATTTGAATGATATTGTTTTTCACACTAAATGACAAAGTCCAAACTTTATAATGAAATAAAATTTTCATAAAAAAATTATCGCTGTTTGTGTTTTATTTAGCTTTTCTTTTGAAAGCGAAAAATGAATGACCCTGTACATCCATAACTATTTATAATTTATCATAAATATTATATTTATTACGAATCCTATAACATAATATTTGAATTTGTATTATAATTCAACCGACATCGTTCCCTTTTATACAAAGTAAAAGCTTATATGGTGCAACAAGTGAAATATGAAACCGGAACATCCTTCGAAAGCTTTTGAGTAAAGCAATACGTCAAAATGTTTGCTTGGCATTGGATTCTAAAGCTGCTTTGATTAGTTTCCTTTGCTGCGACGACTAAATCTCATGTCGAATATTATGACTTTGAGATTGAGATTATGAATGAGAAGATTCAATACAAAAACGGACGAGGCTTTCATAAATCCAAAAATGATAACGTGCAATATAAAGTCTTATTTTAATAGAGTCCCAAAAGTAGAAACTACTTTCAATAAAACTGTTTAAGGGTGAAGACTACTTAAATCTGCATAAAAGTTCTTCATGGAGATATAAACATAACTTTACAATGCCAAAATGCAATACCAAACAATTCCAACAGAATTTTAAATATTTGGGAACTAAGTACGTCAACAACCTTCCTACAGACGTAAAAAATTGAAGGCATTAAAATGCTAAAAAAAAATTATGCATGTGATTCTTAGAAAGTAAAAATACAAAAAAAATAACAACATAAATAATAAATGTAAATCCTCTCCAAGCACGCAAACTCAGTCTCTTTATTGCAGAGAACTACGTAATTAATTTTAAGATTGTAAGTAGAAATGTCTAGAAAATGAATTTAAATTACGACGAAAACATTTGTAACCATATTCAATAATAAAAAATTAAAATAGAATAAATATTTAACCTCACGTTTCATTAATTTCCCTTGGTCTAGTATTTACTCATATATATCTTTAATATGTAAGTTGATCATATTCGACTCCATCAACAAACACGCTAAACAAAAGTATGGTAAATAGTTTATTTCAAAAGAAATTTAAATTATTCGCAATTTATTCTGATGTTAAATCGAACTTTGAATAAAATTAAAGGCAGTGCTTCGTTTTTATTTGTTAAATAAATAGTTCAATGATAAATTACCTATATTCAATCATTCAACTCCATTCATATACAATCTGGCGTCTAGCACTATTTGAGTTCACGATTATGTTTTGACTCGCTTCACAAAAAAAACGTCATACTCCAGTTTTAAAAAAGATATACTCGTATACATATTTCACTTTTTTTTAATAACTGTAGCTTCTGTGTAAGAAAATAAATTCTTTTGTTTGTGCTATTAATACCCTATTATTCTAATATTTACAGATTTTTTTTTACTATCTTACTGAATATTGTTTCTAAATGTGTTGAAAGTGCTTTTGATGGCTATGCGACCCAAACGGATCTGGAACAAATAAGTCATATGCGACAAATTTGACCAGCAATTTGATACTACTCTCAAAGGAAAGTCAATCTTCGACATAACTTTTATTATTTTGTTAAAAAATAAAGAATGTATTTAATAATTGTTCGGGTGTGGTCCCGTGGTTAGTGTCGCCGACTCTTCTACTTAAAAAAATATATTTTAAGATTTTCACTCACGATTTTTAGTACTACACTCGAATTTTGTGTACGAGTATTAGCATTTATTTATCATAAACGTAAAAGCTCTTTTGCAACAGAATGTGACAAATGAGAGCGTTTACCTCGATTTTTATACCTTTTATGTAAATAAATATTTTGCATATAAATAAGGTTTATTATATAAATTCAAATAAATGTAACTACGAGTCTGTACGTATATACAGAGGGGTGGGCTGCCAATATTTTAACAATGTATTTGTGGTGAAGGTAAAGATGGGGAGGGTGGTTTGGTGGCGTTCTTTTTTACTTCACATTTGAGATATAATATTACGAATCCTACTAAAAAAGCTGTATTTGTGAAAGTAAAATATGAAAAGACATTTATTTTAGAAAAAATCTGTTCTCTGAAATAAATATCTGTTCTCTGAGGCTCAGTCACTAATCAAAAAAAATAAAAGTGTAAATAACTATATAGTTGTTTCATTAATTTATCCGGCAGTCACTTTGTGGTAAAATCTATCCATTTTTAATTTAGGCTATACTTAATAAATACCACTTGTTTTAAAAATCTATTGTGACACGTGTTTCGATGCATTCCGCATCATTTTCAACGTCTCAAGGATACAACTCCAAAATTTAGACTTAGCTTCACATACGGTGTGAAACACTGAAATTTAAAATATAAAGTTGTTATTTTATTACATATAAAAATTCACTAAACGAGGTCCCGGGTCCATTACCGACACTCTGACTGGCTAAATAAATAATAATAACGAAAACCCGTATTGTTTTACAACCAAATTTGTCTAAAATCCATTAAAAAAAGGGAAGAAGAATATAAAACTCACCAAGCAGCATGATGACGACATCCTCCTGGGCGTACTCTCTTATCTCTCCCAACCAGGCTCTTATGTTGTCGAAACTGGTTTTGTTCGTGACGTCATACAGCAGGAGAAGGGCTAAAATACAAGTAATTTACAATCACAATTAAGTATACATATTTCATTGTGTGTAGGCTTGTGGTCCCGTGGTTAGTGTCGTGTTTAAACTCTTAAATCAGAGTTTCTCGGTTCGAACCCACTCTACCACAGTTTGATACCTATTTCTAGTAATGAGCCGCTTAGGCTCACAGAAATTGAAGTATTTTTGTAAATAATGACAACACAAATATTTCCCTTTTTTAAAAAAAAAACGTTTTGTTAAGAAAATTGTGATTTCCGGACCTTTGGATCGATATTGCCGTGATAAGGTGATTTGATGAAAAATGTTGGCAAATCTCAAGTTATGGTTTTTGAAAAAGACGAATGATCTGGGTGTAAAATATAAGTAAATGAGGGAATTATAGAACAGATGGATGGTTTCGTATTTTTGGGAAGTATAATTTCTAGAGATGGATAAAGATGTAGGAAGAAGAGTGAATGCTGGGAGCAGAGCGAATGGTACACTGAAATCAGTTGTAGCAAACAAAAGCTCAACAGCGAAATCTAAACTGGCAGCACACATTGGTGCTCTGGTACTAACCCTAATGTATGCATCCTAATGAAAGCATGGAATTGGCAAAAGAACGATAAAAATAGATTGAATGTAGCCGAAATGTAATCCCATGGATGGTTTGAACCTTGGAACGAATGAGGAAAGACAAATTTAAAGGTAAAACAAATTTATAAGGCAAATTGTAGTTGGGAAAAGGATCAGAGGAAGACCGAGAAAAACTATCATGAACAAGTTTTTCAAATTTTCAAATACTTGAAAGCGGTCAGGTCAGTCAAAATAATCAGTGGGTATGTATGAAAAGGTGCATAAATGTGAAAGAGGCAAAGAATACTTGCAAAAACAGAGTTATTATAATTAAATATTCAAGATTATCTCAAATAAAAAATATTACAATATGGCAGCTTATTTATTTTATTTAGACTATTAAAAGTTGTATTTTTAATAAATTAAGGTAATTTCAGCCTTATATTTAGAATGACTGTTCTTACGTTATTCGTATTATAGGAGGAAAGAAAAGTCGAAGTACTGTTTTATTTTTAATTTAATTTAATTTATATTTAATTTTAACATTAAGAGATCAAATTACAAAGGTAGATTAAATAAGTAAAATTTAAGTACATTTAGTTGATGAAGCTTGAAGTCATTATTCCAGAAAATTACTTGTTAAAACTCAAAGCTTCTCAAACTAGTTAGCGATTTTATTCACTTCAATAATTTTAAGTGTTTAGTATCCAAATCTCTCGAGCGATTTTCGTTAATATAAAGTACCGAGATTCATTACGACTTTTTGCCAACTTTAATCAACACAATTTATGTAACATGACAAGCATCGAATTGAAATGAAATTGTATTATATTTTGGTGGATAAGTTTTTTTTTTTTTTTTATTAAAAAAAACTAATTCAATGTAATAAAAAATCTTTAAAATTTCGTAAATTCGATTTATTATTTAAATTTATTGTGTCGGCATTAACTTTGTGGTAAAACATGTTACAATGATTAAAGAAAACACTTCGTTTTTTACCACTTTGCTTTCCATTTTTCCTTTGTTTTCAAACTCCGTCCCTTGACTAACCCCTTCCCCTTACTTTCCCCTCTCCTTATTTATAGAACAATTTTATATTTTATATTTTAGTTATTATACAGACCTGAATGATGGAAGTTTAACTTCTGAAACATGTAGTCTATAATAAAACTCAAGTGGTAAAAAACGAAGTGTTTTCTTTAATCATTATCATTTAAATATTACCGTTTTTAAAAAAACTAAAATTATCATAACAAAATAATTTATCTACTTGTTATACGAATTTCAGAAAGCCGTAGAGGAAGTTTCAAATTTAAGTAAAATTAATTTAATTTGAAATTCCAATTATTTAAATTTCATCATACCAAAAACCCCTCATATCAATTTCGCTACACATATTATAAACATTCCAATATATCAAAATCTTTTGAACAATTTTATATTTTATATTTTAGTTATTATACAGACCTGAATGATGGAAGTTTAACTTCTGAAACATGTAGTCTATAATAAAACTCAAGTGGTAAAAAACGAAGTGTTTTCTGTAATCATTATTATTTAAATATTACCGTTTTTAAAAAAACTAAAATTATCATAACAAAATAATTTATCTACTTGTTATACGAATTTCAGAAAGCCGTAGAGGAAGTTTCAAATTTAAGTAAAATTAATTTAATTTGAAATTCCAATTATTCAAATTTCATCATACCAAAAACCCCTCATATCAATTTCGCTACACATATTATAAACATTCCAATATATCAAAATCTTTTGAACAATTTTATATTTTATATTTTAGTTATTATACAGACCTGAATGATGGAAGTTTAACTTCTGAAACATGTAGTCTATAATAAAACTCAAGTGGTAAAAAACGAAGTGTTTTCTTTAATCATTATTATTTAAATATTACCGTTTTTAAAAAAACTAAAATTATCATAACAAAATAATTTATCTACTTGTTATACGAATTTCAGAAAGCCGTAGAGGAAGTTTCAAATTTAAGTAAAATTAATTTAATTTGAAATTCCAATTATTTAAATTTCATCATACCAAAAACCCCTCATATCAATTTCGCTACACATATTATAAACATTCCAATATATCAAAATCCAAATAAAGTTCTGGGTACAAATATTTTGGAATAACCCGCAGAGCTTCCGTTTTAGAGGCTTGTCTAGTTGGATTGTAAGGATAGAGAAGGTAGATGTACGAACATATCCAATATACAAACAAACTGAGCTATTTTACTGCACTCAAATATGTTATAAAAAGAATATCTCAAAAGTTTGAATGTGTCTAAATATTTGTTAATAAATCGAGGTTTTCTTCACTTGGGAGTTATTTCTAGATATAAATTAAGAAAAATATGCAAGCCTGGGTATTTATAGGGGTTATGACCTGCTAAAGGCTTGTTAAATTAGCCTTTGAGAGGTCATAAGCCCTGTAAATACTCACACTTCAATGTTCTTCTTCATATTTGTTGAGATGTCAAAAAAATATTATAAGTATTGTTTTTTGTAATAACACTTATATTTAAACCGGGTTCACAGTCAGTCACGTTTATTTTTTGTTCCGTAAAATCGATACTTTTATTGTATTTATGTAAAATAACATTCTATACCCGAAGGATCTCAATAGCCGAAATAAAACACGTATAATACTTACCATGAGCGTCTCTGTAGTAGGCATGTGTGACACTACGAAATCTCTCCTGACCCGCTGTGTCCCATATTTGTAATTTCACTTTCGCTCCGTCCACAGATACCACCCTGTTCTGTTAACAAGAGAAACAAAGAAAGTATATTAAAATGCATTGTTTATTTCAAAACATTGAGATTAAATGAAAACAATAGAATATAGTGTTGTAGAGTCTCGATTATAATATGATAATGTGATTCTAATACTCTATTATGATATGATAATATGGTAATCCAGATAATATGGTTCTATAAATACCTTCCACTGGATGTCCGGATGGGTAAGGTTAATTAATTACAGAATATATAGATAAGGTTAAGCACAAATATGCTTGAAAATGTGCTCAAATGATCTCAATTGTCATATGAAATAAAGAAATCATAAATAAATATTTTTAATTGATTTATCAATCACAATGTTACGAATTTTGTTAATTTATTGTTTAAAGATATAAATAATCCACTTAAGTTATAAATTTATGACAAAGTAAAAAACAGTCTCATGATAATTTATTTAAATATACATTTATTAAATTTTTATCAACTTCTACGAAGCATCAATCATTTTTAAACGAAAGAACATGTTACTCTGAGCTTCCCAAGGTTTACGATCTGGTGTTTGGCTGCCTTGTGTGAACACTTCATATACTTGTGTGTAAAGTGATCACTTAAGCCAGCCAAATGCCAGGTAGTAAGCCCAGGGAAGCTAAGACTTCCATCTTCTTTCAAATAAAAACTATAGATGTCTCGTCTTCAATACATTTAATAATATGTATATATTGGTATATCATCCGTAGGGTTAATAATCCAGTGTCTTTGAATTTATTAGATGTTGAATTTATTTTTATTTTTAAACAACAACAAAAACGGATTAAATGTACTGCTCTGTACTGTACGATATCAGCGAAAAATCTTTATTTTAAAATGCTGGAATTAACCGTTTTTGGGTCTACTCATTAAGGAAATAAGCGAAAATTAAATTGATATCGTATATCACGAACAAAATTAATTAACCCGTAAAGAGAAGACAAGGGAAATCAAACATCATCCTCATACAAACATATTGTATTATTTTAATGTATGGAAAAATAACTTTTTATGAATTTATGTTTTTCTCAATGTTTTATTAGACATATAAAAATATTTTTGTTTTGATAAAATCTGTTGTATGTTTTGTGAACGATCTTATTTTAGTAATAATTACTTGATATTTGTGGTATTATGTACATTAAGCTTAGAAAATCAAACAACATTGGAAGCAAACAACAAGCGAACTCGTGCTCTTATAACATAAACAAGCAAAATAAATATTAATACAATACAAAGTAAACAAGTATAATTTATAAGGTTATATTAATTATTAATTATGATGAATCAATCAATTCTTTATCTTTAATTTTTTCACATGCACACCTAACAATATATTAGAGTCTAACACACATATATTGGTACATATATATATATATATATATATATATATATATATATATATATATATATATATATATATATATATATAGTTTAGTCTCGCGGACTCAGATTTTCTTGGTTCGAACCCACTTTGAAACAATTTGATACCTATTTCTTGAAATTGATTTATTTTGGTAAAAAATAAAAATACAAATATTTCTCTTTTTACTATTAGAAAAGAACTGTGGTGAAAAAACACTTGTATTTATTTTGACCCCTTAGAAATCGAACCCGTCCAATGTGATGTGCTAACCACTTTACTATGGAGGCGGACGTTATAAAAAAATAACTATTAAAATGAATAACTTGGTCTTTAAGAGACAACTTTATATTGAAGAGAAATAATTTTTATGTAATATTCAGATTCAGAGACCCAAAATCTCTGTGAATGTGACGTGCTTATTAGTGAAATGGCGAAAGGATTTATTTGCGTAAATCTTCCCCCGTGTTATTTTACTCCCCTTTCGAGGGTGAAGTTGGAGTTAGCCCTGTTGACTTTTGTGCTTGCTTTATGTGCATACATTTTTAGATCATGGAATTATTAAACAGATTTTCTAGAAAAATACATAATTCTTATCATGTTACTTGCAGACTGAATTGAATAAATACAGCGTTATCTTATAAGCAAACACTTAATTATTTTAAAGAGTTATATTTGTGTTTTTATCACACACACAAATAATTGCATATTTTCCTGACATTGAGCATCTCATTGCTAAAAATAGGCATCAAGTTATGGTGAAGTGGGTTCAAAATCAGAAACTTGAGACACCCTATGTGATACGGTTTAAGCGCTAATTTACTGCAAAATATCCACCCCTTTTCCCAAATTATCATTAGCTTGAACTAGGTTAAGATAATATTGTTTTAGTAAATCTATTTAAATTAATTAATGGCATATTCTGTAAATCCTTTGACTTTTTTTGTATCGCTCCAAAGAGAGCGATTTCTTTCAATCACGTGTATATTTAATTTAATTTTTATGTACAAAGAAAACGATCTTCACTCAATAGGCGTTCACATTTTTGTCAGGGTCAATGTATATGTACGTGTATACAATTTATACATGTCAATTTAGTGATTTGTTCATTTATAGGTTTATACAACAATATACAAATAGCAATTAAACAAAACAGCGCAGAAAGCCATCCACTACATAGTAAAATTGACTAAACTACGGGTTGACATGCACATAATACCAAACATTTGCTGTTTTCAGAACATTATTAAGAAAAAGGTTCTGTCTCGGGGAGAAATGTAATCAAAATAGAGCGGAAATGGAAGGAAAGTGCGTAATGAGGAAAGGAAACAAGGTCTCTGGCGATGTGTTTCCGTCTAACCCGGAAGTCAATCCCGACTGTGGAGATGTAGTTCCCTCCGAGAAACATCCCGTCTCGAAATCGAACTAAGAGACAGGTTTTTCCCACGCCGGAGTCGCCAAGCAGCATCACCTAAGAAATCGAAAAATTCTAAATTAATTAGCAAAAATAGTGTAGAATTTATGAACTAAAACTCCTAACCTTTCCGGGAGTACAATAATTGATGACCGACTTTCTGTGGGGAATGGGTACCTTTTACTTGAAAAACTTTTTTCACGTATTCTATGTTTTCATTTTATAATAATGAAGATAGAAATTATGTAAAAATAATAAAAATAAATAAAACTCATTATCTCTAGGTAATTTATGACAAAATTACAAACAAATATCCACAGATGTCATTCCTATACAAGTAACATCATACCAACAGACAGACGGACTTCGACGTTCATTAACGTCGATCTCTTTTGAGGAAAATTCGCACCGACGTTCATTTACGTCCATACTCCCGGAAAGGTAAGGAGCTCTCATATCTGTCTTATTTAGTTTAAATATTGGTATAATTAGCTGATTTTGACTAAATTTGGGTTCAAAATTGTAATTGGTAAGCAGATAACTCAAGAGAAACAGTGAATGCTAGCAGATTAGTTCGACAACTAAACCGGAGGAACAATTAAACACTGAACTCCTCATTTATACGGGAGACACGGTCCAAGCGATATCGTGTAAAAAAATCACACTAAAATAATACATAGTGTATTAAAATCAATTCACGATATCAAAAAAAAATATTTATTATTGCTTATTGTGCCTTTATTTTATTTTAAAAAAATGTTTAAATATAATAATAAATAATAATAAAACCCTTATCCGCACCCCAATGGTGCATAGGGGACTGCGTCATATAAACGCAGTGTTATCTTGATGGTTTATACATGAAGGAAAGGTGATCAGCCCTCCGCTTCAGGTACCCAGTCCAGGGTAATATTGAATAAATATGACAGTGAAAAATTCACTTATATTTATTTCACCCCCCTTCGGAATCGAACCCGGGACCTCCAGAACGGTAGCCGAGCGTGCTGACCATTACACTACGGAGGCGGACAATTAAAAACGGAGGCGGACGGTTAAAAAATGTTCAAATATATTATAATAAAATCGAAGGGGAGAAAAATTAATCCTTACCCTCTTTTGCATACCTCTCTGCGCATAATACCGAGTAGTAAGTTCATGCGAGGGATGTAGCTAAATCCAAATTACTGTTACCCATAGTAAAATAAATATATTCAATAACATCCTCAATTTTTGTACACCGTGTTATTTCTAAATGATCTTAAAAGAGAGTTCAGTGTATAAAGTAAATGATAATATCTTATTTTATTTTTATCATACTCAACTAATACGACATAACAAATCTTAATGCGATTTTTTTATTCGTTGTTACTTAAGTGTTTCTTGAACTAATAAAATATATATAACATCAAAGGTGAAACTCTTATAACACTATAATAGAATATGTTTTTATTTATTGTTTCGCCATTAACTTTGTGGTAAGACATGTTACCTACAATGATTAAAGAAAACACTTGTTTTTTACCACTTGAGTTTTATTGTAGACTACATGTTTCAGAAGTTAAACTTCCATCATTCAGGTCTGTATAGTTATTATACAGACCTGAATGATGGAAGTTTAACTTCTGAAACGTGTAGTCTATAACAAAACTCAAGTGGTAAAAAACAAGTGTTTTCTTTAATCATTGTAGAATATGTTTTATCGAGAAATCTATAAAAATCATCACGATGTTATAAAGGATTAAATATTGAGCACTTTGATCCCCACCAAGAAGAATATTGTGATAAAAATTATGGGATTTTATATGTTGATAAAATTTGGGTCTAGTAAGTTGATTATTTAATAAAAATAATATATACAACTTGGTGAACCCTAAAATTCAGTGTTTTATTTTAATATTTATATAAACGGTGTTTGATTTTAATATTTATTTAGTATTTATTTAAATGTTTATATAAGTTTTGGAGTTCCACAAATAAAATCAATAAATAAAAATGATGGGTACTTCAAAATAAAGTATTAACTTATCTATTGATTTGGCGTTTAATTTGTAGAACTCCATTTTAATTTATGTATTAATTTTAAATCAAACACAGATTTTTTGAGTCTACTAAGTTATATTTTATTAACGAAAACATATAAAAAATTATATTGTGACAATTGTTTCGCCTTGTTAGGGCATTATCAAACAATTGTCACAGTATAATTTTTTATGTGTTTTTGTTAATAAAATACAACTTAGTAGACTCAAAAAATCTCTGTTTGATTTAAAATTAATACATAAATTAAAGTATTAACTATGCACAAATGATTCGTCTTTCGTCGATGAGATGCCAATAATGAAAGTACATTCGACGATCTCAAATCCGTTTTGTCTAATTTACTTGGGTGGATCCGACACTGCCTAAAACTTTTTTTTGAAATACACGAAATTCTATTGAAACGCTAGGCGGCTCGCGAGTACGCCTTCACAAATTGCCGAGAAAGTTTTACAATTTTTTTCTTTGGACAAGATTCTCTTTGATATTATAATTACGAGAATTCAAAAGAATTTTAATCCACCGGCGAACTTTTGTATTTGAAATGTCACTTGAATACAAAGCCGTGTACTTTTTATTGAGTTATTGAATACGGATTTTTTTTTAATAAAAATAAACTGTTGGCAACGCCTGCCTAGTTACATACTTGCGCCTTAGGTACCAACTCATTAACAAATGTAGGTGTTTAGTAGCTTATTCTAACTAACTGACTAACCATCACGCCGCTTCCCCACAGGAGTAGGCAGAGAGAATAGAACGCCATACCACCCTGTCTTTGCAAACATTCTCCGCTTCTTCCACATGCATGCATCTCCTCACACATAGTATGAAATTGAAATATTTGTGTAAATAAGAAAAACACAAATATTTCACTTTAAAAAAAAAGTAGTATTGTCATCAACTACCATATTTTTATTATATTCCTAATCATTTCCATGAAATTATTATATTATTTACACTACCTGTACCCGACCACGTGCTGAGTTGGTCTGATTGAGTCGAAAAAAAGGGAAAAGAAAGCACACTTTTCTAATATGTTTTTACAATAATTGTGAAATGAAAATATTAAAAATCTAAGGAACAACGATGCAAACGAAAACGTATAAAATGTTTAATGACTGCAGGTGTCAATGTATTGCGTGAGTTGTTCTTAATTTCAACAGATGGCACTGCCATCGGGGTTAAATAAATATTTTTTCACCTGCATGTATAAAAAAACACGTACATATTCGAATGCAGAGTTATGTAAAAATTTCAAAGTAATTGGTGAGTATCTCAAGGAAATTTAAGATTTTGAAGAAATTAACATTCACATTTATATTTATAATATAAAGGATAGAACAACACCCGTAATATACAGAATGTTGTGTCGCAATTTCAAAACAATCGGAATAACTTGGGTTTATTAGATATTTTATACGAAAGGAACATATTTAAAATTTTATTTGCATTAATTATATGAAATTTCAATGACAGAACCTTATCTCGAAAACCTTTTGTTTTCTTTGAACGAACGGTGGGTTCCTCTTTATTTCGACGTCACTTTATCTCCGAAATCTATGATATTCTGATTCAAAGCTTGTGAAATGGAGATGATTGAAAATATAGACATCTCAGACAGGATTTATGTACACTCAACAAACGGCAGAAGAAACAAAAGATAAGAGATAAAAGGATATTGATGGAATTGATTTAGAAATACTTCAATCAGGTTGTGTAAAAACTGTATTGATACGGATAAACAAATTTTCCAAACCATTTTACGCGGGTTTCCATTTAATTTAATGGTATTCAATGAATGCTCACAGAAACACTTATAGGTACTGGTAATTTATTGAAATTATCAGAGGAACTAACACCGTTTGTATTGTTCATGTTATTATTCCGCTATTGGTAAGATGGTTTGTGTATTTCCAAACGCAATCCTCTTATATTATAGTTTGTACGTCATCTGTGAGATCCTCACAGATGACGTACGTAATCGTACATACCATATGTTCGCAATACGTACATATGTTATATATAAATCAAAATTACATTCAATATTTCTTAAAAAAATTAACACAACATGTATGATGTTTTTTTTACTATGACAGGTCCAATTTTCATTTTAACTGTAATGGCAGTGCCATCTGTTAAATTTAACAGCAAAACGCGTAATACTATATAAACATTTCTCACGGTGAGCAGCGCGCTTTTTACAATTGACGAAATATTGAACACTCATCGTGAAATTCAACATATTAGAAAATTGTGTTTTGTCTTCTTTTTCATTTCCAGTTTAGTTAACTAGACTGAGCCACAGCAACGCGTGGCAACTGCTAGTAATTCAATTTAAAAAAACTAAAATGTTTACATTTTTATTCAAAAAGATAAATAGGTTACTTAATCTTTCGCTAGTAGCAAAATACGAGTTACAGTATATTGTTCTCACAACACTACCTCAAAAAGGATTGTACGTGATCACTCAAGCCGCCGATATCACATTACAAGGGTGAAATATAACCCAACTCACTAGAAAATTAGAATAGAGAATTCTGAACTGTGTCCTTAGGAGAAATTTCCACAAGACGCTACGGAAAACGGAAATTTAGAGGCGCAATATTTTATCGAAAAATATAATATCGTCGGCTTAGTCCGCAGCGCCAGTTGAGCTTACTTTATAGGGAAGAGTAAAAACATTCGTTTAAATTTATCCATTAACTGGAATTTGTCGATTACAGCACATTATTCTAAAAATTATTTTCTCAATTGGATTACAGTAAAACCTCTATATAACGGACCACTATTCAACGAACGTTGGATATAACAGAAAAAATCCAGTCAAATGTAAAAAAAAATTATAAACGTCATGTTAATATTATATTTTGTCCGCCTCCGTAGTGTAATGGTCAGCACGCTCGGCTACCGTTCTGGAGGTCCCAGGTTCGATTCCCAAGGGGGGTAAAATAAATATAAGTGATTTTTTTTCACTGTCATATTTATTCAATATTACCCTGGACTGGTACCTGAAGCGGAGGGCTGATCACCTTTCCTTCATGTGTAAACGATCAAGATAACACTGCGTTTATATGACGCAGTGCCCTATGCACCATTGGGGTGCGGATAAGGGTTTTATTATTATTATTTACATGTTAATATTATACATGCTTAAATGGAAGTGTCACCGCATGTAAACAATTTTTAACGGCCATAATAATCACGTCATTCAATCTAGCACTGAAATTTGAGACATAATGCTGTCCTGCTCATAGACTGCACCTAGCCGAAGCAACAATATTGCCAAGAATGAAGTTTTCAGTGGCAAGATCACATCTCGATGATCTAATTACATTTTTTTACTGTTCAGTAGTTCAACTATATTATACGCATTTTCGTAATTTTAGAAAGTTGATTATAATATTTTTAAAAAAGCAAACTTCAAAAGTACAAACAAAACTTGAATCCTTTTTCAAACCAGGATTACCGAGAGCAAGTGCGTAGATATCAAACAGCAACGTCACTTCGCGAGGATCCGAAGACAATAAATAGAATTTCGTTTGTACACATTATTTATTTGTATCTAAACACAGTGTTCACGTTTTTTTTTAAAAGTTTTTAGATTTATTTTGAATCTATATTTATATAACGGACTTACGGCTTCAACGGACACCCCCTCCTCCCAAATAATCCGTAATATCGAGGTTTTACTGTACATTATTCTAAGAATTTATTTTCTCAATCGAATTACTATTATTCTTTATCAGCTTAATACAATTGTTAACAGTAATTATTATTAAAACAGAACATTGTTTCGTTTTGAAACTCAATTTCTCGAAATCATTGTAAATAGATTCATTACTATTTCGGGAAACCAGATAAATAATCGCTGAGCGAAAATTACACTGCACCATGTCCATAACAATTATTTAATAATGTGGTGACTCGGGTAGGTCCTGACAGCAACCCTGCCAAGTGGTCAAATTTTCAACAGTGAGTTGGCGACAACAGTGACGTAGCGGAGGGTGTAAAAGCCCTTACACACTTGCAATCGCTCTCTTTTCACCTGCCCGCTGGACCAACTGCATCCAGAGCCAAGATATTCGCGCACCAAAATTATTTTAATTATTTTTGACTAATTTTATTATTATTTTGTATCAAGAGGACGACCCACTGAGGTTTACAGATTTGTTTGCATGTTTAATGAAAATATAGAAAAAAAGTTACGTAAACTAAAGAATAAATAAATACCCTTGGTTAACGAATAAAGAAGAAACATGTGTTTATTTTTTCATTTTTAAAGGCCCGCAAAGCCTCTATTTTAGATGCTTGTCTGCAGGTAGGATAGTAAGGATAGGGAAGTTAAATGTAAAAAAATACATCACAAACACCCAGACCAATTGAAAACAAGTTTCTCTTGAATTCGTTTTGCAATTGGCGGCAATAAAATTGTATATTTATTTATATATATATATATATATATATATATATATATATATATATATATATATATATATATATATATATATATATATATATATATATATATATATATATATATATATATATATATATATATATATATATATATATATATATATATATATATATATATATATATATATATATATATATATATATATATATATATATATATATATATATATATATATATATATATATATATATATATATATATATATATATATATATATATATATATATATATATATATATATATATATATATTTATATATATATATATATATAAATTTATATCATCACTTTATAATGTGTTTTACATAACAAGATCCAATATAAATACCATATCGGCGAAAAATGTTTGTAACAAATGGATTTCATTTTATTAAAAAATTAAATCAGCGAGATTTTTGATAACTAATATGAAATATAAAAATGATTTTAAAAAATGTTACAAAGGCCATATTGTATTATGGACATGGCGCATTATAATCATCGCCGGTCGTATTCGTACAAATTTCAACATAAGAACGTGTTAATTCACTAACCTTACAAAAGATGTCGTAGGCCTCCGCCGGGGGGCGCGGGGGCGGCGAGTCCGCCTTGGCAGGGGGCCGCGGGGGCATGCCCCCCGGTTCCTGATTGGCCCACATGGGCCTCACCCTGTTCACCACCACCCTCTTTTCCTGGGAATCTCTCCGTCCCTCCCACATCCTAAACAGTCACTTTTCCAATTCTCGCTCTAAACTCCAAATTTAAATAATCCTTTTTTTAAATAAAAATTATTTTACATTATTATTACTCACTTTTATCACAGATTTTATGTTTTTTTTACTATTTATATTTTGAAAATTGTTTGATTTGTTCACAGTACAGCTATCATATTTAACGAAACACTTGTTGTTATTGTCATTGAAAGATACAGGTGAAAAACAAGGTATATTGAAGCTTTTCTGAAATCAAAACTTGAATCATATCTTGTATCGAAGGATGTCTAGAGGAAGACCAAAAAATTCTTGGATGCTGCAAAGAGAAAACATGATGTGAAGACATGGCCTAGGTGACGTTGTTTATGACAGAAGGACTTACAACCTAAGAACGAGGAGAGCTGACCCCAGCAGCCTGCAAAGACGATAATTTGGGATGTAGCCAGGAAAAATAAGATCTTGTGACCGTATGCAGTAGCTATTACTCGAATATTGTACTAAAAATTTCAAGTTTCAACGACATACTTAATATAAAAATATGTAACCTAGTTAGGAACATGGAATGTCCCAAAAACCTTTTGTTTTCTCAATTTATTTTACTATGTAATGTATCTTTTTTTATGAGAGCTTTATTTTTAAAATGCAAAATGTTACCTCACAATAATAATAATAAAACCCTTATCCGCACCCCAATGGTGCATAGGGCACTGCGTCATATAAACGCAGTGTTATCTTGATCGTTTACACATGAAGGAAAGGTGATCAGCCCTCCGCTTCAGGTACCAGTCCATGGTAATATTGAATAAATATTACAGTGAAAAAATCACTTACATTTATTTTACCCCCCTTGGGAATCGAACCCGGGACCTCCAGAACGGTAGCCGAGCGTGCTGACCATTACACTACGGAGGCTGACGTACCTCACAAAAAAAATCAATTAAAAGTAATTGCAACATGAATGAACAAACATATTATTTATTGATTCGGCATTAACTTTGTGGAATGACATATTGATTATTTAAAAAAAATAAACATTTGAATATACCACTTAAGGAGTTTTATTTATATATACGACTAGTAAGTTTTCGAAACTAGTCGTATATATCAATAAAACTTATTAAGTGGTATATTTACGTGTTTATTTTTTTTCAAATAAAGAACAAATAATATCAACATTGGATTTTGATGAAGTTATAGTTAATCAAAATGTTAAAAAAAAATGGAAAAATCAGTAATAATTATTATGTCACTCCACAAAATAATTAACCGTAGGTACTTTTTTTAACTAACGTCATGGCAAAAATATGTTATGTATATAAATGTTTCAAATTTATGTACTTATTTGAAAGTATATATTTATAATTGAAATGAGATAGTAACCAATACACTCTGAATTTTTTTTTAAATTATGCGACAGTTTCATCGTGTCTTTGTTATTATTGATAATCGTCCGAGCTCTGAGCGTTGATACTTGTTCGAGATTTTAAGTCGCAGTAGGCTTCGACTTAAAATCTCGAATCGATTTCAAGGACTAGACGGGGAGCAACCCTTTAAAATTTTACAAAATACCCTGTCAAGTAATTAGTAAAAACCTTCGCTGATTCCACTCGTGACGATGAAAATTATTCTCTGCGATTAAGCACTTGGCAAAAATCATTTCACGATTTTATGGCAGAATTAATATCTTGGAACGAGAGATCAAAGGAATCACGAAAATCATTTTATATGGTATTATATATGATATTTATACTATATTTTGTATATTTAAAGTAATACTTCTTTCAAAATTTTATTTTCATACAAACGTCAAAACGTAATAATTTTATTTTAATGACCTGACGTTGGAATGATTTTCCAAAACCGGTAGAATAAGTGTTTACAAAAGTGGTATTTCTTAAAGTAAATAATGGATGATAAGGAAAGTGTTTTACACGATACTTTTATATGATACTATCTTGTACTGTGGATTTTTCACAAATATAAAAATGTATTTTTAAACTATATATATTAACCATATCCGCTCCCTAGGTGGAGCATATGGAAACCACAAACTGTCTCCAGGCTTTTCTGTCGGCTGCCAGCTCCCTTGCATCCTCCCAAGTCAGACCCGCGTCCCGAAGTTCCGACGAGAACTGCCGACGAATTGTCAGCAGTGGTCGTCCTGGGCGGCGCGAACCTGAAGCCTTGTAAAAGAGGCAAGCTTGATTAAGGCTCTCAGGAGGCATGCGGAGTACATGGCCAAGCCGACTGAATCGCCTTTTCTTGACGACAGTTGTGACCAAGATTTGCTTATCTCTTCATTCCTCACAAAGTCAAACCACCGCACGCCTAAGATTCTCCGCAAACACCTATTCTCAAAGCTTAGTACACGGCTGCTCTGGGCCCTTGTAAGGTGCCATTTTGAAACTAATCATTCTGTATTTAGGATCAAAAATGAGTAACGGATTTCTATTAACATTGTATTTTTATCTAAATGGTATTTATTGCATGGAAAACAACTATAATATCACTTCTCTATCGCTAATCGACGAGTATGTAGAATCCAGTTTCATTGATGTATGGTATAATAATGTTAGTCATATATAATACATAACCGGATATTCCACAACCAAATAGCCTTGCCTCAAATTACCCCTTCCCGTTCTCTGTTTGGCTTATTAAATTCTCCAATAACTTAGACAGGCGCCGGGTTCACATATTAATATAATGTAGAATAGATAACGATGATAAATTTTACAAACTGAATGAGATACTTAAAAAACTCTTATTATTTTTTGATATCTCAACAAAGATGAAGAAGAATATGGAAGTCTGGGCATTTGCGGGGCTGATGACCGTCATAGGCTGGTTTAAGTGATCACTTTACAGACTGTAACATTCACCAATTCTACCCATTATTTACAACCACACTACTCAAATTCTTGGAAGTTCTATATATATATGAACCAATTTTGAAACATTGTTCTTGAATCACTCAAACTTCACTAGAGACATCTATTGGTGAGATGAAAAGAAGCTTTTAATAAGCAGAAACTCTTTAATTAGTATGTGAGGTCCGAATCCTGGATTATAATCACACACATGAGAAACGCCAGGAAATATCATTTCCAATTTTATTATCTAAGATTATAATTTGACCAGATAATACATTTACAACATTTTGAGTGTGTCCAAATACTTGTTTACAAGCGTTTTTCAGTACGTAAATTAACAAGTATTTGGACACACTCAAAATGTTGTAAAAAAAACTCTTATAATAATGAGTGGCGTAAAGTTATGACAGTATTTATCTCAACATAACCGGAAATAATGTAATAATCGTATTTTATCTTGCATGTATAATTTCAAAAAATAAAATAAAATCAGGTTTTCAAGCGTTTTTCAGTACGTGAAATAATCGAATCGGGTTCGAATTTATGCAATTTATGATTTACGAAACCCAGATTTATGAAAAAGTATTTGTTCACACCTAAAAATATTGTGGGTATCTGGTCAAATTATACGATGCATAAAAAATTGAGAATTATGTTTTCAGGCATCTCGCAGTATGTGAAATAACCCGGTTGGGATATCGTATACATCTAAAAGAAATGAAATCCTAAAAAACTAGCAAAATAAACAATATATAGTAAAATGTACCGTTTATCGCGGCTTTGTAACAAAGTTTTACGCAGTGTTATATTACCGTTTTATGTGGGTTCCGAGGAAAGTAATTATTCACCGTATAATTTACACATTATTGATGCGCACTTAAATTTTAGTCGGATATTTTATCAGATACTTAGTTCGCTGTTGCGAATAATGCTCAAAGTTTAAGGTGTCATGAATAATGTATTATATTATTTTTACTTGATTCGTTTTCTTCAGGTTTCTTCGATATTTCCTTCCTTTCCTTCCTTCTTTTATTAATTGAAGGGAAATACTTTTTTTTTATTTATAGAGCACTACATTATTTTGTCCACCTCCGTAGTGTAATGGTCAGCACGCTCGGCTACCGTTCTGGAGATCCCGGGTTCGATTCCCAGGGAGGGGGTCAAATAAATATAAGTGATTTTTTCACTCTAATATTTATTCCATATTACCCTGGACTGGTACCTGAGGCGGAGGGCTGATCACCTTTCCTTCATGTGTTAACGATCAAGATAGCACTGCGTTTGTATGATGCAGTGCCCTATGCACCATTGGGGTGCGGATAAGGGTTTGAAAAAAACATTATAAAACATTATTTTGGGATTTCGTGAGTAGGTTTTACCTTCAATAAAAATGAGACTTCTGAATTCGATTTCTACCTCTTGAGTCTTGTCTACTTGAAAAAATCGATAAAGTTATGAAGGTTTTTTTTGTTACTGAATTATTGAACTCACAAATCATTTATGGGTAATTAATGAATGATTTGAGATATAGAATGATTTTTAAAGAAGCGAATTAAATATTTTAAAAAAAAAAGATAAATCCAAACGAGGAGGACCGTAAACGGATAATATTTCACACACATTTTGAAAGCTTTTCTGCGAAGGCTGTACTTATAATATAGGGTTTGATTTCCGTAACCCAATTACCCATTTCCCGACCCAAATATCCGGTCAGACGAACTCTCTTCCGGTTACTTGTTTGAAAATCACCAAGTGTAATTGGTTGAGAGGATTTATTGAGTACATAAATGGCAAATAATGATTTGGCCCCGGAATGATATTTCGGAACAAATATTAAAACCGAAAATAGGGTTACCATTTTACAAATATATTTTTTTTTGATTTCCATCTTTGTGAGTATTATTTCGTCATTAAATAGGATTTTTTCAACCAACAAATAAATATGAACAGTTATATTCACTTTTATTTGCTTTATATATATTTTTTTTCCTTAAAACATGCTTCTTACCTTATGTTTTTAATATTATATTTAGTATTCACTTTTATTTGCTTTATATATTTTTTTTCCTTAAAACATGCTTCTTACCTTATGTTTTTAATATTATATTTACTATTCCTATTATTGCTTTATATTTTAAATTTTGCCTTGTATTTTCTAGTATTTCTTTCTTATTTGTTTTTCCCTCTTGTTAACCTTAATCTGACTTATTTATGTAATATTTTTAAATAAATAAATACATATGAATACTAAGATTTTTTATTGAAGTCTCAATATACGTGAAGAAGAATATGGAAGTCTGGGCATTTACAGGGCTTTCGACCTTTCATTGACTAGTTCAAAGGACCATTTTATACACTGCGTAATATTCGTCATTCTACTCATGATCGACAGCAACACTTTTTAAATTTCGAAAATTATATTTAAAATTAAAAGCTCTTTTGTATGCTATTGCTCTATTGTATATAAGACTTAAGAAAAGTTTAATCAAATCAACCGTAGATACTGCTGCGAATTCGCGCATGAAGCTACATGTGAATTTTATGATATATGTACGAGTCCCAAATATTTAAGTAGTGTGGTGGTGTTGTTATAGGTAGAATGATAAATTTAACACGTGTGTAAAATGATCACTTAATCCAGCCTTTGGTAGGTCGTAAGCCCTTTAAATACCCTGATTTCCGTGAAATTCTTAGTTTATGTTGAGATATCAAAATTAAACTTTATTATGTACCTATATGTCCGATAAATCTCGAATTCAACGCTGTTAATGATTCACCTCTCGTATTACGTCTGTTATTTGCTCAAAAGCGTTAAATTATAGCAAATTTAATACATATGTACATACGTTTGTTTTGTAAGCTGTTGCAAGACACGTTGACTTGACATATTGCACGATAGGACCCCACAAGATGGACCTCTTAAATTTTGAGATGGAGACCATGAGAGAATAAAAGAAGTCTTAAAAAAGATGGGCCAATGACATCCAGGTCCAGGTCCCTGTGAGGGGTAGAAACTGGCTGCCAACAGTAACCGACAGAAGGAAATGGAAGGATACGGAAGAGGCCTATATCCAGCAGCGGAGGACAGAAGGCTAGAGAAGAAGAAGAAGTATGTTAAGCGGACCATCCCAGCCAAACAAGAGCGCATGGTTACCCTATGTGAGGGTGAATCAGTAATCTTTTCAGGGGGTTTTATTTATCATACCTATTGGTATAAGCGGTTTGTTCAAATACTTTGGAAAACTCAATATACACTCAACATGAATATATATTAAAACGAATATTATTCCACGAAGTAATAATTGTCGAATCAAATTATTGGACTATGGGAAATAATTATTGCCATTTAATTTTTACATTGCAATCTGATTTTTTTTTAAATACACTTTATTGGTAGAAACACAATTCTATAGATACTAGCTAAATAGTATAGGGGTGTAAAGAGGAAAAACATACAAACAAAGAAACACATACATACATTCTTCATTTTCAAATACTTATAAACGTTGCGTAGTAAAATAACAAGTATTTTATGTATCCCACATATCGCTCACTCCTTTCAAGAACGTCAAAAATAAAATAAATTTTTTTTTAGGAGAACGTTTTTAAAGATTAAAAATTTAATATAATACATTAAAAATAAATATCAAGCCACTTATTAAACTTTTTACTGTGCAACAGATCTTTTTAGGTAAACCCTGAAGGTTTTTTCCCCATTTGAAAAATATTTACTTTATTTAAAAAAGTAATTAAATAATACCTTTTCATCAAAATTCAAAAACAACACTTTCTGCCCAGTAGCGGGTAAATATTAAGTTAAAAATATGCCGCTTTCGCTGGGATGTAGTACATTTTTTTAGGCATTCCGAAAACATACACAGCTGAAAATTGACGGTTTTTGATATATGACGTTGTTGAAAGGAGTGAGCGATTTGTATATAGGTAGTTGCTTCAAAATAATATTCATTGCCGATTTATTTATTCTGGCTGTACGCTGTAAGTGTGCTCAAGTGGTAGAGCAATAACGCTTGTTAACAGCAAAAGCCCCAGATAACGGGAGCTTACAAATTGGATGCTTTTCACTGAAAGCTCGTGCACCGGAAGCATCGTTAAATGTAAATTTGCCGCCAAAACATCGGACTCAAATAAATATTTACAAATGAATACCGTAATTGCGTCCATCAGAGCGTTGCTTTAACCTCACGTTACGTGAAACAATATTGAGTAATATAAAGGCCTTTTGTTTTTACTTGATTGGATTTCATTTTTAGTAAATAGTATCAAAGATTTTACTTTTTTCCCAAATAAAACAAAAACAGCATATGTTGGCTTGTTGGAAATATTATTATCTAAGTATTTTCTGCCTCCGTAGTGTAATGGTTAGCACGCTCGGCTACCGTTCTGGAGGTCCCGGGTTCGATTCCCAGGGGGGGATTAAATAAATGAAAGTGATTTTTTCACTCTAATATTTATTCAATATTTCCCTGGACTGGTACCTGAAGCGGAGGGCTGATCACCTTTCCTTCACGTGTTAACGATCAAGATAACACTGCGTTTATATGATGCAGTGCCCTATGCACCATTGGGGTGCGGATAAGGGTTAGGTTAGGTTAGGTTAGGTTAGGTTAGGTTATGCACCATTGGGGTGCGGATAAGGGTTAGAAGAAGAAGAAGAAGAAGTATTTTTATTGCTGCGAATGAAAAATGGAGAGAGATAAAAATAAATAAAAAATTGTATTAAGTATACCTATAACCATTTTTTTCTAACCCTTATTCGCATTCAATCATGCATACGGCACTGCATCGCATATACGCAATGTTATCTTGATAGTTAAACGGGTGAAGGAAAGATAATCAGCCTTGCGCTTCAGATACCAGACATGGGAAATATTAATTTAATAGTAGAGATAGAAATTACTTATAGATTTATTTTGACTCCTCTAGGAATCGAGCCCCACACCTACACCATGGCCAAACGCTCTGATCACTACACTATGGAGGCGGACAGTAAATAATTTAAAGGTTATTTTAAAAATAACACTTTTACTTTCATACTGCCGTAAATTTTTCTCTACTGAATATTCCGACTGAACTTCGACATTCATTAATACAATTTGAAATAAAAACCAGCAAAGCCTCTATCGTAGAGATGTGCCTTAAGATGGGGAAGTAAAGTTAAAAAAATATATGTTAAAAACTTACTTAAAAACTACTTACTAAAAATATACGGCATGACCATAATGCCACACTCTGTAATTCAGACTAGTATTTTTTGTTTTTACAAATATATGTTAACAAGTAGGATTGTCTTCATCGATAAAATTAAGGAAGGCGTATTGAGATTGTTTGGGTATGTGAATCGAATGAGCGAAGCAAGAACAGTAAAACAAAAATCACGAGTCGAATATAATTTGTAATAGAAGCAGAAGAAGATCGAACTCAACATGATACAGTATTTTAAATTTGAAAGTGGTCAGGTCAGGAGTCGAAATAATCTTCGGGTATGTATGAGGAGATGTATTCATCTGAAAGGGGCCAATATTGTTTACAAAGGCATATTGGTTTGGTGTTCCATTCTCTCTGTACCCCTATGGGGAAGGAGCGTTAGGGTTAGTTATTAAGTTTAGTTATTTTTAATGATTTACTTATGAATAACAAAATACTGCATGTATTGGTACATTAAAAGGTGAATAATTATGTATATGAATTACTAACTAACTAACTAACTAACCATCACGACGCTTCCCCGCAGGGGTAGGCATAGAGAATCGAACGCCACACCACTCTATCCTTGCAAACATTCTTTGCCTCTTCTACATTCATGCATCTCCTCATACATACCCGACGATTATTACGACTCCTGACCCGACCGCTTTCAAGTATTTGACATACCTGATTGTGCCAAGTTTTCCTCGGTCGTCCTCTACTTCTTTTTCCAACTACATTCGCCTCATAAATTTGTTTAACCGTTCTTTCTTCACTCATACGCTCCACATGTCCAAACCATCTCAACACACCTTTCTTAATTTTATCGATAATGCTTATCTCAGCCTTACATTCTTTCCTTATTTCATCATTCGAACATCTATCAAACATCGTTTTGCCACACATTCGTCTGAGGGATCGCATTTCGACTGCATTCAGTCTGCTTTCATCCTTCTTTGGCCAACTCCATGCTTCGCTTCCATACATAAGGGTTGGAACCAGAACTCCATTGTGTACTGCCAGTTTAGCTTCCGCTGATAGATTTTTATTTGCTAAAACTGATTTTAGTGCACCATTCACTCTGTTCCCAGCATTCACTCTCCTTTCTATGTCTTTATCAATCTTTCCATCCCTAGAAAACATACTACCCAAATATATGAAATAATCTACCTGTTCCAAAATCTCAACACGATGGTATCCAGCATGACCATTGCTCAGGGAGGCATCCGGTCCAACATCTTGGCCCTCCTCTTTGAATTACTTAATATGAAAAATGTATGTGTGTATGTGACAAGTAAGTTGTAAACCCCATTTCCAAGAAAAGGTAATTCTATCCCACAAGGTATTCTACTACTTTTCTTATATAACAGGATATCAACAAGACACTTTGACGAAAGGTACATATGAAAAATATTTGTATGTATTTAACAAGTCGCTCACTCCTTTCAACAATGTCATATATAAAAAAAACTTGATTTTTCAGGAGATCGTTTTTAAAGTTTAATAATATAATACCCTGTATTAAAAATAAATATCAAGCCACTCATTGAACTTTTTACTGTGCAACAGATCTTTTTAAGTAAAACCTGAATGTTTTTTCTCCATTTGAAAAATATTTAGTTTATTTAAAAAAATAATCAAGCAATACCTTTTCCTCGAAATGCAAAAACAACACTTTCTGCCCAGTAGTGGGTAAATATTAAGTTAAAAATATGTCGCTTTTGCTGGGATATAGTACATTTTCTGGGCATTCCGAAAACATGCACAACTGAAAATTGACGATTTTTGATATATGACGTTGTTGGAGAAAGGAGTGAGCGATGTATGTATTTGACAAGTAAGTTATAAACTTCATCTCTTACTTCCAGGAAAAGGTAATTCTATCGCGCAAGTTATTCTACTATTTTTCTTATATAAGAGTATATCAACAGGACACTTTGACGATAGGTACATATGAAAAATACATATATGTATGTATTTGACAAGTCAGTTATATACCCATCTCCATAGGCAACGGTATTTCTATCACACAAGTTGGTCTTATATAACAGGATGTCAACAGGGCTCTTTCACAAAAGGTACCTACCTACCTGAGATTCGTTTAATGGTTCACTTTTTCGCCATATTTTTTAAAGACGCTTTTCCACGGTGATGAGTGCTTTCTGATACGATCCAATTTATATTTCTTCCTTTTATGCCTTTTATGTCTCTTTTTGATAACCCTATAATTTATTTCCTCGATTCAAAACGTTTCTTTTCATCTATTTTTAATACTCCAAGTCAATACAATTCGAAGAGAGGCATGTAACCGTGATTTGATATTTTATTAAGACGTTCAAATAACAAATTGCTTTACAAAAAAATACCAAAATATGAAAATTAAAAAAAAAATTAAGACACATTAAATGTATAAATCAAATTATAGACGAATTTTCAAGGTAGGTACAATCGCAGGAAATGCATTACAGTACGTACTCGTAGGTACCCTGACACAATCATAAAAAGTATCTACATTTATTACATAATTATGTATTTGTTAATTTAAAAATAAAAATTTTACATCTCTTGATTAATCAATGAATCGATAAATTATACAAAATGATGATCTTCATTTTATAATATTTATTGATTCGGCATAAGTAAATACTGTAGAATGACATGTTAATTATTTAAAAAAATAAACACTTGCATAAAATCACTTAATGAATTTTATTTCATTACACATGTGTGTTATGAAATAAAACTTATCAAGTGGTATTATATATATATATATATATATATATATATACATTATTTTTTGACATTTCATCAAAGATGAAGAAGAATATGGAAGTCTGGGCATTTACGGGGCTTACGACCGTCATAGGCTGGTTTGAGTGATCACTTTACACACGTGTAACATTCACCAATTCTACCCATTATTGACAACCACACTACTCAAATTCTTGGAAGTTCTATATATATGAACCAATTTAGAAACTTTGTTCTTGAATCACTAGAACTTCACTAGAGACATCTATTGGTGAGATGTAAAGAAGCTTTTTTATTAAGCAGAAACTCTTATATTAGTATGTGAGATCCGAATCCCGGATTATAATCACACACATGAGAAACGCCAGAAAATACCATTTTCATTTTTATTATTAAGCTTATAATTTGACAAGATAATTTATTTACAACATTTTGAGTGTGTAAAGTGATCACTCAAACCAGCCTATGACGGTCGTAAGCCCCGTAAATGCCCAGACTTCCATATTCTTCTTCATCTTTGATGAAATGTCAAAAAATAATATGAAAATAACTCCTGTAATTGGAGATAATCCAGATTTTGTGAACAAGTATTTGGACACACTCAAAATGTTGTAAATAAATTATCTTGTCAAATTATAAGCTTAATAATAAAAATGAAAATGGTATTTTCTGGCGTTTCTCATGTGTGTGATTATAATCCGGGATTCGGATCTCACATACTAATATAAGAGTTTCTGCTTAATAAAAAAGCTTCTTTACATCTCACCAATAGATGTCTCTAGTGAAGTTCTAGTGATTCAAGAACAAAGTTTCTAAATTGGTTCATTTATATAGAACTTCCAAGAATTTGAGTAGTGTGGTTGTCAATAATGGGTAGAATTGGTGAATGTTACACGTGTGTAAAGTGATCACTCAAACCAGCCTATGACGGTCGTAAGCCCCGTAAATGCCCAGACTTCCATATTCTTCTTCATCTTTGATGAAATGTCAAAAAATAATATGAAAATAACTCCTGTAATTGGAGATAATCCAGATTTTGTGAACAAGTATTTGGACACACTCAAAATGTTGTATATATATATATATATATATATATATATATATATATATATATATATATATATATATATATATATATTATATATATATATATATATATATATATATATATATATATATATATATATATATATATATATACATATATCTTTATTTTTAAGTGTGCATACGTTTATATTGTGTGGCAGGTATATTATAATAAGTACCTACAACAATGATTATAGTAATTACGAACATTTTGTTATATATATATATATATATATATATATATATATATATATATATATATATATATATATATATATATATATATATATATATATATATATATATAATATTATTTTTTAATATATATATATATTCTTTATTTTTAAGTGTGCATACGTTTATATTGTGTGGCAGGTATATTATAATAAGTACCTACAACAATGATTATAGTAATTACGAACATTTTGTTATATATATATATGTATAATTTTTTATGAATTTATTTTGTCGTTATTAAATTTTCATCATTCAATATTTCAAATAAATGTTCATCAGTTATGTAATTTAATTTACTCAGTTATTTTTTTAACGATTCATAAAATATTTGCCTTAGTTTTGTGTTTATTGTTTCCGCATTTGTTTCGTGGTATAACATGAATCAATTAAAAATTTAACACTTTTTTACGACTTAAATTTTATATTTTAATACTAGTGATAAAATATAAAACTCATGTGGTAAAAACAAAGCGTTTTATTTTCAATTAAAAATTTTCATAATTCGAGAAATATTTAGGATACCTATACAAAGTACAAAGCAACGCTTTGTTGTTTTTAATTAAATAATAATATACAGTGAAATTCATGTTCAGAATTTTTTTGTGTCGTATGTTAAATATGTTGTTTTACCATTTACATGATTCTTTATCATTTAACGAGTACGTAGAACCAGATTACAAAAAAACAGTTTTGAGTAAAATTCAACAATCATTAGAAAGAGTATTATTTTTCGTGTGTACTCAGAAATTTTATTTAATGGCTTTATTACGGAAACATTGAAGTTCGTACGTATTTGACTTTAAAACATCAAAGAATTTCACGTTTATTTTTTCGGAATCGTTTTCTATTACTCTCTCTTCAGTGGAGTTTATTATTTTATTAACTTGAAAGCACGCTCCGCGATTGAAATACACTGGCATAAAATGAAATACGATACTTATAAAAAAAGGACACAAATTGTTCGGCAAAGTCAAAAAGTTTTTACAGTCGCATTTCTTTTCATCTCGGTAGAAAAATATTACATTTTGGTATGATTTACCATTATTCTCCTCAACGCTTCCTACATACGTAATATTTGGACTCCTCCAAAAGTGCTCTTCAGGGGGTATTACCTTCAACATCTTCCAGTTCTCTATCATTCCTGCCTTGGTCCAGTCTTCTTCCACACATTCATCCGCCTCTTCCGTACTATTTCCTTTCAGTCACTATATTGGGGCACCACTTGATAGATACCTTTCATCCAGCATTCTTTCAAAGTGTCCTGCTCACTCCACCCTCTGGGACTTAAAAAATCTTACTTTAGATTAATTTTATATAAGGTTATTTTAAATTCGTGACTATTTCTTAAATGAATTTTATTTGGCGGCGATTTGATAATCGACAATTGGACGAGAATTGGAAGTGAAATTTTAAGGACGCGTCACGTTTATTAAGCACAAGCAGTCCCGGGTCTGGGTCTACTGATCTCTTATTTTGTTTTGCTGGTACCTTTTAGATGAATTTAAAAGCTTAATTTATGCTAAACAAGAGGTTCAAAGAAAAATAAAATATTAATAATAATAATTTTGGATAATTTATACAAAACCATACAAATTTATGTAAAATTTTACCTCGCGAGTCATTAGCTTACTCATTACGCTCTAAGGGTGCTTCATTTTAGGTACGATATTTAATATTATTATGTACCATCAAATGTGGCTTTAATGAATCGCGGTAGGACTTTGCTATCGAAAATATTATTTTCAGTTACTTTTGACAGAAAAATATAATTATATGTGCGATATTTTAGGTTATAATAAATAGTCAAATGTGGCTATAATGAATCGCGGTAGGACTTGCTATCGAAAACATTTTTTTTTGTTACTTTCGACAGAAAAGTAGATATATATGTGCGATATTTTAGGTTATTATATATAGTCAAATATGGCTATAATGAATGGAGGTAGGACTTTGCTATCGAAAGCATTATTTTTTGTTACTTTCGACAGAAAAATAGAATAATAGCTGCAATATTTCAGGTTAACTGTAAATAGTCAAATGTGGCTACAATTAATCGCGGTAGGACATTGCTAGCTAAAATATAATTTTTTTTACTTTCGACATATAAATGGAAATAAAAGTGCTATGTTTTTATTTATAATATATGTAATCAAATGTGGCAATAATGAATTGTAAGGCCTTTCAATTACTACAAAAAAAAACATATATAAAAATCTCAGAACATACTCCTTATATTTATTGAAAAAATATCTCTGCCGAAAAGGATATTTGAATAGCAGATGAGTTGATTTATCAGACCATAATATTGAATAATACATGTATCCGTATATACATATGTTGTGAAACATTTTCGTAGAAGACATCCCAACCTGCCGTTTATTCGGTTGGATAATTTAACCCCACGCAGTTAAAATAAAACGTGGGGAGGTTAAACCACGACGAGACTTCTCTGAAGCGTGCGAGGGGGTCGCAACACCTACCGGCGTACTTAGCACATAGGGATGAAATATAGGCAGGGGATGTTCGCTCTTCATACCATGCTACTGGTGATGGAGAAAAAGATTCGTCATTAAAGTCAGCGTGTAGACATTTAAAAAAAAAACGTGAACAAAAATCTATCATCAAAATTGAACAAAAATAATAAAAAAATCTAAGAATATTATAAAATAGCTAAGATAAGGTGTAGCATATTATACTCGTAAAGCATTCATATTTGGTATTTTTGAGCATTTTATAATATGACGCGTTCATAAGTTTGGTATTTTTGAGCATATTTTAAAACCTATCATATGTTTGGTATTTTTGAGTATACTATAAAAGTATTCATATGTTTGTAATTTTTGAGCATATTGTAAAAGTATTCATATGTTTGGTATTTTTTAGCATATTGTAACAATGTTAATATATTTGGTATTTTGAGCATATTATAATAGCATTCATCAGTGGCATGCACAGAGTTTTTATTCAGGGTAGGCAGTAGGGTTGGATAGGACGTGTTTTTATATGGAACGCGAGTAATCCAGGGTAGACACTACTTTTCTGCTTATATACAATAGAATGCTCGCCTCTGGCATTAATATGATTTTTGAGCATATTTTAATAGTAGATATTCATATGTTTTGTATTTTTTTCCATAGCAAGTGCTATGGTAAACACGTTTGTTTACCATGCATAAAAACTAAGTAGGTACATAGATATATGAAGGTATAACTAGGGACGGATCTAGCACATCCTTATGAAACAAAATACAAAGTACATTGATTACTGATTGCATTTCTCAAACGAATTTTATATATTTTTGTCATCATCATCATGAAAAAAGAAGAAATGTGTCTTAAAAATATCACTCGTACGTTATATTGTGTGCTAAGAACCATTCACACGCGAATAACAAACGCCGCCTTTTGAAATTCTTGCGAGGTAATTAATGGAGCTGAAAACTTTATCAACAGTTAACATTCGGTATTTGAGTTTAATTTGATGATTTTATCAACATAGATAATTTCCAGATTATACGGGTAAAGTATTTTATACATTCGCGCATGTAGAAAGGAAGAGATTACACGCTTGATTAAGTGAAAAATGCTCTCGAGCCATCGAAGTAAATCCCTTCAACCTTCAATTAATAAATCGATACCCGTAATCCGTCTAAGGGTATATTTAGTTACAATTAGACAAGACTCATTCCACCCTTTTGACTTGCTTCTATTCAAATTAATACCTCGTAAAAAATTTCAAAAATACAGAAAATATTTATTTTCACCGTGTTTCTGATATCTGACATTGAAGATATCGAAGCCTGCGCCGATTATAAATAAAAAAACTTATTAGATTTTAAGAAAATATCTTATTATAATATAATACACAAAAATTATATTTAATAATCACGAAATATTTTATATCAAATATAAGTATATAAGTAACTCAAATATATTCTGTTTTGGTATATATTTCGTCATACCTTTTTTTATTCCAGAAATATTTATCATCAATATAATTAAAAATAAAAAACACCATAAAGTCAGGCTCAAGAAAAGCATAGATTTTTTTTTAACTCCGATGTTGATGATTTAAAAAAAAATTAAGCTTTCTTTTATCTTTGTATTTGTGACAATTTTCAGTGAAGATAATTTAAAAACATACTTTAATAATAAAAATATATTGTTCTTTTAAAATGGTTTGGGAATTGTAAGATTCCGAAACAGTATCATGTTTTTTTTTACATTTCCGTCATACTTACTGTCGTGCCTTTTTGGTTGATGTATTAAAACAATAAAATAATTTCAAATAAACAAGGTCTCAATGTCAGATATCAAGAACATATGACAGATTCAGAGTAAAATATTTTGTATTATGGTAAATAATTTAAGACTTTATTAAACTTCATCTTTTGTTGACGTTTGTAAGCCAAAGAGGAAATCTCCTACTAGGAAGAAGGTACAAAGAAAAGTAAAAAAAATCCCTTAAAACTCATATTTTTCTCATTGTCCACCGTTTTCTAAGCTGGTGTACTCAGAGAGCTAGCCCTAATTCGGTAATATGATCATAATTGACCTTGATTGCATTTTTTAATAAAATTGTTAGTAATTTTAGTAAATAAGCAATCACCGAGATTTTAGACTACCGGTTTCGAGACGTACCCATCTCTCCTTCAGGACAATCACTATAACAGCATGCAAACCATACTATACGTTAATACTATGGCACTATTTACACACTTACAACTACACAAAATATTAATCACATGCGTTTTTGGCCGACCCGACAACATATATAACACTAACATGCTCTATACCCAGACCTCGGCCTTCTTGCATATTGTTCTGCAATCCTTAGCTCACGTTGGCCCTCGGGTCGACCTAAAACGCATGTGATTAATAATTTATGTTGTTGTAAGTGTGTGAAAAGTGCTATGGTAGTGACGTGTAGTATTGATCGCATGTTGATGTAGTGATTTTCCTGACGAAGAGACGGGTACGTCCCGAAACCGGGAATCTAAAATCTCGACAAGTGGCTATTTATTTACATTACTAACATTTCGTAAATATTTACATTCATAAATAAAATGACACTTTTGTCAAAATACGTTTATCGATACAAATAAAAATAAAAATTTCAATACTCCTAAACGTGACAGGCATCACACGACACATAAGAAATAGCGGCTTTATTAATGTTGTCATCAGCTGACTATAAAATGATAAAAGAATGTTGCGTTCGAAAGAATTTCATTACGTTATCAATTACATAAGTGTATAAAAAAAATATTTAAAATAAATAAATATAATACTGTCCTTATCATTCATCGTTCACTTTGTGTAATACCATTTTAAAATTATATTATTTATTTATTTATTTAAACTTCATGTACAGAAGAGAAATAAGTACACTGGTGGGCTTATTGCTAAAAAGCAATATCTTCCAACCAACCTAAAACAGACTAGTGATATTCGTCAAAACGGTTGATACTATATATAACTGTTTGCAATCAGAGGGTAGAATGCGCTTGAATAATCAAAAAAAATTAACACAAGTTACAAATTGATAATAATGAGGAAGGCAAAGGAAAAAGTGAGTTTAGGGCAGAAGGTGATTACCATACCACAAAGTTAACAATGCTTTTAATATCCAAAATAAATTGATATAATTTAAATATATAAAATAATATAATATGCTCATAATATAATAAATAAATAAAACTCAAATTGTGTGTAGACATATTTTTTAATAATAAAGTAAATACTATCTTTTTTAATTATCGTTTTTTTTACGTCTCGATAAATTCTGAAGGAGACTAACAAATTTATCGTGATTTTAAGTGAATCTCGGGATCATTTGCAGGTTGAAATTCCTCGCAAATCATTTCGTCACCTAGTAACGAGATTACGAAAATGTGGCTTTTCACTCTGTAAACCGAATTACCGAAGAAACCACTCAAACGGACCCTGCGTTTGGCTTGTCGGTGATGATAAACCGTGTGATCGCAAGGAGCAGGCAAGGGTTGAAGGATCTAACGAAGGTTAAAATATGATTTAAAAAAGTAGTTTTTTAAACTTATTTTAAGTGTCCTCTCTTATCTCTATACAACATTTTGAGTGTGTCCAAATACTTGTATATCGTAGTCATACAGGAGAAAGTGACCAAGTGCATTTTTTACAAAAACGTGATTATTGACTATTTGATATCTTACTAGCTTAATATTGCCATGAAAAAATCCCAAAGGATTTCAAACTTGGAAGTATAGTATATTAATTTGTTAAAAATGACTAACTGCATTGTATTTTATTTTCTTGCCAAGCAAAAGTGACTTAAACGACCCTCCTGAACATTTTAGGTTTTGGTAGTTGGTCACTTTCTCCTGTACGACTACGATACATATACTTGTATTATAACTCTCCTTATCATTTACAACATTTTGAGTGTATCGAAATACTTGTTCACAAATCGGGATTATCTCCAATTAGAAGTTATTTATATATTATTTTTTGGCATCTCAACATAGATGAAGAAGGTTATGGAAGTCTGGGCATTTACGGGGCTTAAGACCGTCGTAGGCTGGTTTAAGTGATCGCCTTACACAAGTGTAACATTCACCAATTCTACCCATGATTGACAACAACACTACCCCTATTCTCGGAAGTTCTGTGTATATGATCCAATTTCGAAACATTGTTCGTGAATCATAAAAACTTCGCTAGAGACGTCAATTGGAGAGATGAAAAGAACCTTTTCACTGAGCAGAAACTCTTTTATTAGTATGTGAGGTCCGAATCCTGGATTAAAGTCACATACATGAGAAACTCCTTATCATTCATCGTTCACTTCGTGTAATACCACTTTAAAAAGCACTACTTCGTGACTACCGTTTTCGGAATAATCATTCCATCAACAGGTTAAATGCAGATTAAAATGAAATTGTTATGGTCTGACATAAAAACAAAAACAAAATTTGAAATGGAGAAATAAGACTAATAATCACAATGGTAATATTTTTAAAAGTGGATTTGTAGTTAAATTGAATCTAAAACCGGTAGTCACGAAGTCGGGTTTTTTAAAGTGGTATTACACAAAGCGAACGATGAATGATAAGGAGAGTGTTATATTACCATACGACTTTGCTATGTATTTGACTTAATTTGAAAAAAATATGTAAATGTAGGTAGTATAATGATAAATCTACCAAAGCATGAAAATTAATATCACTAATTTATAAAAAAAAAAATTGGTCACAAGAGGAGATGCACGAACGTGGGAGACGAGAAGAATAATTGCAAATCATAATGGCTTGGTGTTTTCTTCTCGCTGTCTACCCCTGTGGGAAGTAGCGTGGTGGTTAGTAAATAAGTTAGTATATAACCAAAAAATGCTCTCATTCACACAGGGGCGTGCATTCTATATGGACAGAAAAGAAGTGCCTATCCTAACTTACTCGCGTGACATATAAAAACACAACCAGTACCTACCCTACCTTACTAAGTAGCACCTAGCTTACCTAACTACCTACCTCTGCTGCCTACCCTAGTAAGTAGTACCAGATTATCTTGCTACCTCCCTCTACTGCCTACCTTAATTAATTCTCTGTGCACGACACTGCATACACATATCTAAATATTTGAAGGAAAAAATGAGTTTAACGAATAGTCCTACCATTTTATTTTCTTCTACCCTGAAAAGATCGGTAGGTACCTACAACATTTTCTTTATTCCGAATTTTAAATCATTCTTTATAATGTACATACAAAGATTAGCATACAGAGAGATTACAGATGCCTCTCACAGTTGGTAGAAAGATAAGAAGAAGATAATAATGTTCTCTTTGTTGAAAAATTTCTTTGACGCATTAAATTTTAATATCGCGAAGTAACAATTAACTTCTGCTCATCCCTATATGAAAAACCTACATAAAAGCAAGATTTAGTCATGCTAAAAGCTGCAATTCAATTTGTTCTCATTTCCTTTATACTGCTTCATTACTAATATTTTTTTCCAAATACATACTTTATACAATAAAATTTCATCTTAAAACAGATTTTAAGAAATGTTAGATATAAAATATGGCACATTTTGACGATTTAAATTTGTAAGCAAAATATCCAAATGATAAAAAATATCATTTATCTTTAATTGATTCGACAGTCCCTTTATAGTAATGTCCAGCCTTTTTTAATTTCAATTTTACGTGATTAATACCACTGCTTCCTAAAATCTATTTTCAAGCGTGTTTCGATGCATTCAACATCGTTATCAAACGCTAGGTGTGCGGAATGTATCGAAATACTTGCCACAATAGATTTTAAGAAGTAGCGTTATTTACCAAGTAAAATTTAAATTGAAAATGAATAGATATTACCAGAAAGCGATCGATGAATCAATATACAAAATCTTTATTTGGGTAAGCTTGTTCAAGAAACATATTTTAGTCCACATCACTTCAAGTACATATGAACTTCATATAAAAATCCATAGAATCTTACTATAACCATTCGTAATCAATTTTAAATTTTGATCGAATAGTTCGTTACACTATGTATATACTTTTTTTCATAAGCAAAATATCAATATTTATTTCGCTTTTGTAAAGTTCGATGTTGGAATACAGAAAAATAATTGAGAATTAGTTTATTTTTGACATCTCATCAAAGATGAAGAAGAATATGGAAGTCTGGGCATTTACGGGGCTGACGACCGTCATAGGCTGGTTTAAGTGATCACTTTACACACGTGTAACATTCACCAATTCTACCCATTATTGACAACCACACTACTCAAATTCTTGGAAGTTCTTTATTCTTCTTCTTCTTTTTTTGATGGCTTTTCACCCTTCTTGGGTGTTATAGCCAGTGTCGAGTTATTCTTTATTTACACTTTTTACATTTGACTTATAAGTGTTAGTATTCCTGTTAGTAGGGTTAGTTTTATTAGTTATGTTAGTTTGTTTAGTGAGTTATTTTAGTAAGTTATCATACACCTTTACAAATTTATACAATTAATTTTAAGATATTTACAAATTATTTTATAAACAAGTTTGTTAGGGGAGGTTAGTAAGGTTAAGATGTTGGTAGGAAATGGGACGTTTATGCTGGAGAGGTCTGAAAGGAAGCTCGGGTAGCCGTCATTCAACGGGCACCCAAAGAACATGTGATCTAGATCCTCCTCTTCAAGACGGCATTCACACATGGCAGTATCCCGGACATGTATTCTAAACAAGTGAGCACTGCAACAGCAGTGGCTTATTCGCATTCTGCATAAGGATGTTGTCTCGAACTTGTTTAGAGTTATCCGGGAGAACCAGGGTTTCTCCGTTACCAAAGGACATATATTATACAAATTTTTACCCTTTATTTGGGCAGAGGTATCCCAATGTTCCTGCCATGAGTGAAAAAGTCTTTTCTTTACAATAACGAGGAGGTCATCGATGCTAAGCTCATTCACATATTCTGGGCCCCCGCTACGGACGGCCTCCTTTGCCAGGGTATCCACCTTCTCATTTCCCTCTATGCCACAGTGGCTGGGAATCCAGGCAATACTAATTTTTTTATTTAACGAGGCCGCCCGTAGTAAGAGGAATCGAGTCTCGATGCAGCATTCATCTTCGGGGTATAGGAAAGGAGGAGACTTCAATTTCTGTAGGACACTCAGAGAATCCGACAGAATTAGGAACTTGTTCTCTTGAGAATTTAATGCATATTTTACAGCCTCTCTAATAGCGATATTTTCTGCAGTAAATATCGATGCTTCCCGGTGAAGCTTAAACAATTTTTGAAATTTATTGTATTCGCAATAAAAGGCCGCTCCCGTGTGGGCCGACGAGTCCGACCGAGATCCATCAGTGAAGATGATTTTCCAACCTGTCCACTTGGAAGCCCGGATTTGGTGGAAATTTCTATTGGGTTGGAGGTGGCTCTGAACTCCGAACGAGAGTAAAACACTTGGGGAAAATATATGGGCACTGAAAGGATAGCGATAAAGGGGAAAAAGGTCTTGAGTGTTTATATTATTTTTAAAGGTAGTGTAGATTTTAAAACTGTTAACTAATGATGGGGGGTTTTTGTTTCTCCAAAAAGAGGAGAAATTCACATATTGGGAGAGATTTTCTATTTTTTTAAAAAGGAGATTATCTTTTTTAATTGAACATTTTAAGAGAAATTTATCTGCCAAGTACTGTCTTCTCATTCCGAGGGGGGGATCAGAGGCCTCCACTTGCAAGGCGTTAATTGGAGAGGACTTCATCGCTCCGACAATCAATCTCAGGCTCTGTGACTGTATCCGGTCAAGTCTCTGAAGATTTTTTTTCGAACAGGGTTCCAGAATGACTGACGCATAGTCGAGATGGCTGCGGATATACGCAGTGTAGAACAGTCTCTGAGTGAACGGATGGCTTCCCCACCACACCCTTGAGACTGCTCTCAACGTGTTCAATCCGGCTTGGCACTTGTTTACTATGTGATTTGTGTATGAGTTCCATGTAAGATGAGAGTCCATTATTACACCTAAGAACTTAATTTGTGTGACAGTTGGGACTGCATCATCTCCGTGCTGAATTTTTAAGGCTGGGATTTTTCGCTGTCTGCAAAAAACTATAGCATTACTTTTGTTCGCTGATAGTTCAAGGCCGTGTTCCACTAACCAATTCCTTATGTTTCTCATACTAGTATTTAAAACAGTTTCCAAAGTCTTAACGTCTCGACCAGACACATAAAGGAAGAAGTCATCCGCGTATTGCAATAAAGCTGAGGGTCTAAGGATTACATTGCTTATATCATGCGTATAGATATTGAAGAGAATTGGGCTCAGGACGGACCCCTGAGGGAGGCCCCTGCTCAACTCTCTTCCTACCGTTGCCTGACCACGTACCTGAATCTCCACTTGCCTGGAAAGAATCAGGTTTGCTACAAATGAAGTTAATTTACGCGGAATGCCTAGACGTAACATTTTACTTTCCAGAATGTGTATTATGACATTGTCATACGCTCCACTAATATCTAGACACACTCCTATTAAAAACTCATTTTTTGAGAATGCCACCCTTATATCGGAAGTCAGGACAGAAACGCTTTCAATAGTGCTCTTCCTTTTCCTGAAGCCAAATTGAGATTCGGGAAGAGTTTTGGAGCTCTCCACAAACCAATCCAGACGATATTTCACCATATGTTCAGCTACTTTTAACAGTGTGGAGGAGAGGGCTATAGGGCGGTAGGATGATCCGGAATTGGGGTTTTTGTTGGGTTTTAGGATTGGGATAATTGATTGGGTTTTCCAGGAGATGGGGATATTACCAGATTCAAAGAAAAGATTGATAATAGATAGGATATAGGAGAGGGAAGGGTCACTGTTATGTTTGATGAAACTGTATAGTATACCGTCTATACCTGGGGATGAGTCACTCAGGCGGCTGAGGACAGACTTCATTTCTTCTAGACTGAATTTTTGGTCCAACCAGCTTCTCTCTCTAAAATTGTATGTGTAAGAGGTTTCATTCCAATTATTCGCGGTTGACGGGGCTAGTTTGTTGGCGAACTCTTCCACCCAAACCGATGTCTCAGGTCGGCTGATTGGCGGACTGAAAGAGCATCTAAATCGGCGGATCATGCTCCAAACCTCCGAAAGAGGTGTATCTCGGGATAAAGAGCAACAAAACTTTTTCCATCCCTGTCTCTTCTTACTTCTCAAGAGATGTTTTGTTTTTCCCTCCACTTGTTTGAAAATTAGGAAATTTTCGAGGCTCATGTTTTTTGAGTAAATTTCAGCCTGTTTTTTTCTTTTCAGGATGGCCTCTGTACATTCTCTATCCCACCATGGGGCTGGGGGAGGTTTTGCTCGGTTGCTTTTTGTTTTTAAAGGAATACATGTGTTAGCAGAAGAGATAATGTGCGATGCTAGGGTCTCGTAACATTCCACCGCACTTTCTCTTGTTGGAGTTGGCATTTCCTTTACCCTATTTTCTACTGATCTCGAGAAGTCCTTCCAATTGGCGCTTGCAGTGATATATCTCGGTCGGTGCAAGCCCCCAGGAGAGCGGTTCAGATTACAATTTTTGTGACTGGACATGAAATCAATAATGATGGGATAGTGATCACTGCCGAGAGGGTCTTTCAATATTTTCCAGTGGAGCGTTGGTGCAATTTCAGCGCTGGAGATTGTTAAGTCTACAGCACTGGGTCGTTGGTTTGGAATTTGGAGGCGTGTCGGTGAACCATCATTAAGGATGCACATATTCAGTTCATCCGAGAGATCAATAATATCTCTTCCTAATCTATCGCATGTCGGAGCACCCCACAGACTGTGGTGGGCATTAAAATCCCCGAGGACTAGGAAAGGAGGGACTAATTGCCGAAAAATAGAAAAAAGAATTGATTTTGAGGGTTTGTTGGATGGAGATATATATATAGATAGGATGGTCAATTCGCAGACCCTAACGGCTGTCACTTGGAAAGGGCAACCTTCAGGCCTAACATTGATGGGGAAGAATGGTAAGGAGTTTTTGATGAGAAGGGCGGAACCGCCCTTTCCATCTTCGCGATCGTCTCGGAGACAGTGGTAGCCCCGAAATCCAATATTGGATCCCGGTATCATCCATGTCTCCGAGACGGCCGCAACAGATATAGATTCTTCGTGGAGTGAATTAAGAAGGTCTTCTTTCTTATTTCTAAGGCTATGGCAGTTCCACTGAAGAATCCTCATCGGAGGAGCCATTTTTTGTTAAAAGGGAATTTAACGATTGAACTAGTTGATGGGCAACGTTGGACGGTATTTTAGTGTTTTTTTGTAAGAGTGATAATATGAGGTGTAGGACTGTAGTGATGAGTGTAGAGTTCGTGTCTGGTTTTGGGGGGACTGTGTTGGGGAAAGCACCTCCGTTAGATCCCGATGGAGACTGTCCATTTGGGAAATAAAGAAGTGAGGGGTCGATATGTGTTTGAGGATTAGAAGGCACGCCTCTTGACTTTGACTCTTTTTCCACTGTCTTTTTGAAGGATGTAGAGGGAGTGGGGTGTATGGTCGTTTTTGGTTTGGATGTAAAAGTAGGATTTTTTGATGCCATTTCTGCATAAGAGACTGTGGATTTATTGAACATTTTTGATGCTTCTATATAAGAAATGCTCTTGTCCGCCATCGTATGTTTAATATTTTGTTGCCTGCTAAGTTCCGGGCATGACTTGCTAATGGCAGAGTGCATTCCTGAACAGTTGAGGCATTTGTATACTTCAGCTGCTACATTGCAAGTATCCCCATTGTGTGAGGACCCGCACTTATAGCAGCGTGCGAGGGATCTACATAGAGTTTTTGTGTGTCCAAATCTACAGCACTTGTAGCACTGTATCGTTGGAAACACATAAAGCTCCACGGGAAGGAGTACGTTGAAAATCGAAATATTCGAAGGCAGTGACTTGGAGTCGAAAGTCAAGACGACAGTATTGGAAGGTTTCCATTCGACAGTTTCCCCTGTTCTCGATCGATAATTCAATCGTCGAGCCTTAAGGACCTTACCGAATCCTCGAGGAACCTCAGCATTCTCCACAATGTCCTGTTCAGACCAATGTGAAGGGATGCCTTTGGTAACTCCTAGTTTTGTTATTTGGTAAGACGGAATAAATGCATTATATTTTGCCGTTTTTAGTAAATCTAAATTTAAAAATGTATTGGCTTCGTTCGCCGTCTTAAACTCCACTGAAAGACGGTTGCGGCCGACGGACTTGATTCCGTTCCAGGCCGTCCGAATATTATTTCTGTGAAGGAAGCGACCGAAATCAATATCATAAAGGTTGGTTGCGGTTTCGCTGTCAGCCTGGATTTTTGATACATGTACAATGTATGGAGCACGGTCCATTCCATTGTATAAGCGGGATAATGGGACTTTTGTTTGTGTATTTGTGAGCGTATTTGTAGGTAAGTTCGGTATTGGGTTAGAAATTGGCTGAATAGGTAAATCAGAAACAATATTAGAAACAACATTACGTGGACTTGGACATTTATGAACGAGACGATCCGAGTCGGAACTCGATTTCCTCTCACTACGTTTGGTCATTCTTTGTTTTTTAGGTTTGTTTTGGCATTGAATTGTGATAAAATCTGCCGCATCCGGGACAGACTCCATCGTTGCTTGTGACGAATCTGATTCTCCATCCGGAGGGTCCGGAGGTTTTTCTTTGTCACTCATTTTTTATAAGTGAGTAGTGCGAGAAAGAAACCAAACGTTTGAAATTTAAAAATAATTAAATAAAAAATATTATAAAGTATGAAAAGATTATTGTTACCTTGACTGTGGGTAGAGGAAACACGGGAAATAAACAAACTAATCTAAGAAATGTTATATTAATAATAATAGAAACACTAATTCACCTACAAAACTGATTTTACATTTGTTAAATAAAAGTATGTTAGTTTTAAAGCAATTATTTTCACGAGGATCAAAAACCAAACCGCCACCACTGTATTAGTCCATAGAAAAAAAAGGGAAGTTCTTTATATATGAACCAATTTAGAAACCTTGTTCTTGAATAACTAGAACATCACTAGAGACATCTATTGGTGAGATGTAAAGAAGCTTTTTACTAAGCAGAAACTCTTATATTAGTATGTGAGGTCCGAATCCTGGATTATAATCACACACATGAAAAACGCCAGAAAATACCATTTTCATTTTTATTATTTAAACTTATAATTTGACCAGATAATTTATTTACAACATTTTGAGTGTGTCCAAATACTTGTTCACAAAATCTGGATTATCTCCAATTACAGGAGTCATTTTCATATTATTTTTGACATCTCATCAAAGATGAAGAAGAATATGAACTTCCATGTTCTTCTTCATCTTTGATGAGATGTCAAAAATAATATGAAAATGACTCCTGTAATTGGAGATAATCCAGATTTTGTGAACAAGTATTTGGACACATTCAAAATGTTGAAAATTAGTTTAAATTAACTAGTAGTTTTTTCCACGTGAGTTTTATTTGACCAGCAACCAGGTTTCGTCGGAACAGACAGCATCTTTACCAGTATGATGATATCGTTTACGACGAAACCCGGTTGCTGGTCAAATAAAATACTTTTGGAAAAAAACTTCACAGTTATTTTGTTCTATAAAATGCAGTTCCACCAAGAAATTTCAGTATAAAACTAAAATCCAATGAATGTGTTTAATTGTAGGTATATTTCACGCACAGGTGAAGGTTTTAATGAAGTTCGAATTCGATATTGATATTTTGCTCGTACATTTATTAACGTATTCCAATAATGAATGTTAAAATGTATTTCTGAATTCCGTAGTAACGCATTATAGTTAGTGACCGATAAATAACTGACCTGAAATAATTTTAATGATTATTATGGTGAGGATATATAAATTTCGGAAATTTCATTTACGATATATAAAAATGAAAACCTCTTTTTTTATTCGTAAAATATCGCATTTTAAGCAAAACATAGGTTTATCATTTTATATATATGTTTAGTTATAAATTAAACCCTTAAGAGGGCAACAGGTTGTTGCCGAAACTAGTTGGTTAGTAAAAATATGAGTGGATCAAAAAACAAAGTATTTTTATTTTCAAAATAATATATCAATATGATCCACAAAGTTATTGCTTTCAATATTCAAAACAAAAAATGGGTATTCAAGTGTTTTACATTTATATTTATTGTTCCCTGGTTATATATGTTTTATTTGGAAAAGCGTCCGCCTCCGTAGTGTAATGGTCAGCACGCTCGGCTACCGTTCTGGAGGTCCCGGGTTCGATTCCCAAGGGGGGTAAAATAAATATAAGTGATTTTTTCACTTCATATTTATTCAATATTACCCTGGACTGGTACCTGAAGCGGAGGGCTGATCACCTTTCCTTCATGTGTAAACGATCAAGATAACACTGCGTTTATATGACGCAGTGCCCTATGCACCATTGGGGTGCGGATAAGGGTTTTATTATATTTATTATATATTTGGAAAAAGAAGAAGAGTAAGACCGAGATAAACTTGGCACGATCAGGTATGTCAAATACTTGGAAGCGGTCAGGTTAGGAGTCGAAATAATCGGCGGGTATGTGTAAGGAGATGCATTAACGTGGAAGAGGCGAGGAATGTATGCAAAGACAGAGTGGTGTGGCGTTCTGTTATCTCTGCCTACCCCTTTGGAGAAGCGGCATGATGATTAGTTAGTTACTTGGTTTTTATTGTTCACTCTTGGGACCATCAACCCTTCGTTGCGTGTGAATCGGGTATTATAGTTGTGTACTAGAGAATTTTTATACTTTTTTACTAGTTCGTTGTTGGTCAACCATGACATCCATCCAAAATATTCTACGTACTGGAAGTGATCTAATATTGGTTTTTAACTAATTTTATATATATTATATAACTGGATACAATTTTTGTTATTATAAAATATATTGCAGATTTTCAAATATCATTTTCAAATTTGTTTTCGTATACCCATGACTTTATTCCATATCTCAAAATGGATACTACAACGAAGAGAAAGTAATCTTGCGGCCAAGTATTCGTTAAATAGCGACTTAATTTTCTTTAAACCCATGTAAAATTTGACGTAATTGTTTTTTTTAACACTGTTTTATGTATTGAAAAATAAAGTTTTTATTCGACATCAATGTATGGTTTGAAAAGAAAAGAGTTATTGAAGGTAATGAGTTCATAATTTATACACATATATTCAACACATATAGTTAAAAACGTCGGGCTCTATGCATTGCCGGAAGCCAACTGAATTTTATAAAGGCGAGTTGGACCTTAAGAGTCGGTTCAGGCAGGATAAATGAATGTCATCTTAGTATTTTGAAGGTTATTCTCAGTTAATCTTAATGATGTTACTCTAACTATAACAGTTGCGGGGAACTTCCTAGCACTGATTTAAATTATTAATGAACATGTTTAAACATACGTCGGAGGAAATAATGATATAATTATATTTGACTAACTTCGACGGAGTAAATTTCGTGATGGATAACTTCAAGAGCGCTTTACGAATTACGTGAATTCTAAATTTAACACAGTATCTGTCTATTTCATTTTGGAATTAACTCCAAAACATGAGTTTTATTTTTTAAAAATATACTCTATAAAAATATACATCCACCGCTTTCAAGAAGTTCAAAATATTACCTTTATAATCAATAGAGTACTGGTTCTAACCCTAATGTATGGAAGTGAAGTATGGAGTTGGAAAAATAAAGATGATAGTAAACTGAATGCAGTCGGAATGCGATCTCTTAAGGGAGTGTGCGGCAAAACGATGTATGATGGATGTTCGAATGATGATATAAGAAAATAATGCAAGGCTGGGATGACCATTATCGATAAAATTAATAGAGGTGTGTTGAGATGGTTTGGGCTTGTGAATCGAATGAGCGATGAAAGAACAGTAAAACAAATTTTCGAAGTAAATTTGGTCGATAATAGAAGCAGAGGAAGAGCGAGGAAAACTTGAAAAAAAACATGGTCAAGTATTTCAAATACTTGAAAGTGGTCAGGTCATGAGTCGGAATAATCGTCGGGTATGTATGAGAAAATTAATGTATGTGGAAGAGGCGAGGATTGTTTACAAAGACGATTGGTGTGGCTTTCTATTCGCTCTGCTTATTTTTGCGAGAAAGTGGCATGATGGTCAGTTAGTTAGTTAGCTAAAATAACCAATAAACTGAAGATATTCATACGTATTTCATAATGATTGAAGCATTTTATCTTAATACTCTACTCTACTCTACACGCTTTTTTTCAGTTCCATCTGCTTGCCGATTACATCTCTATCGCGGTACCGCCTGAATTATCATTTATCTATTCATTTTTAATAGAAAATTCTCAGTCAATTTTTTTTCTTGAATCTGTGTAAACAGGTGTCCCATAATCCAACGTATTCCTTTTAAAGGGTGTTAGGCCAGCTTATTACTCACAAAAAAATTAAAATATGACCTTAGTAAAAGTGCTTTAGTTTTCCAGATATTTCCACTCTTATGAATTTTCCGAACATCTACGCCTTAGATCAGTTTTTTTGAGTGCCATTTTTTCAGTTTTTCTTATTTTAGGATTCTAATTTTTTTACATCGGAATTCCTAATAAATGAAACAATTATAAAATCAGCTCATTTTGCATTAAAAAAGCAATATCTTTTTTTCTAAAGTAAAATATACCGTAGTAAATGTTATATTGTTTTTAAATGATTTAAATTGAACAAACTTTTAAAACAACTTGCCAGATTATCGTTACATATTTTTTTTCAGGGTGAAGAGTCAAAGTCACCTTAAGATTTATTTTAAAATCATTGACCGGGCATTAAATTTTTTTCCCGCCAATGCAAGCAAGTAATGGTAATATTTTGGACTGTGATCAATAGAATACTTATTTAGTATTATGAAACAAAAATTTAAATCCTAAAATATGCATATAAAAATGGAAAATTGAAAACGTGGCAATCAAAAAAATTGATCTAAGGCGTAGATGTTCGGAAAATTCATAAAAGTGCAAATATCTGGAAAACTAAAGCACTTTTACTGAGGTCATATTTTCATTTTTTGGTGAGTAATAAGCCTTACACCCCTTAAAAGAAATACGTAGGATTGTGGGACCCTGTATAACTAAGACTTTTTAAATCATTATTTTCCGGTACTGATTTCAGGAATAAAAATACAATACGGAACAAGATTCTCCTCAAAATTAACAAGTTGGCGTGTAATGAAATCCCGCTAATGAATAAGGTTTCGGAGAAATACGAAAAGGGGAAAATCTCAATTTAAATCAGTCCTAAGTAACACCAGACAATATAATTTGAAAGGTTTTCGGTTGGCATGGAAACCTGGGTATTCCTCATCGGGCGGAAAATAATAAATTATTATCTGCTGACTTCAAGAAATGAAATCTTATTGTTCAACTCGTAAAATGATCAAACAATGCCTCATGATCCTGTCTTGTATTTTTTTTCTTTATCCGCGCATGACAGTGCATAGAAAATAAGCTAAAAATTGGAGATATTTCAACAGTATTCACTGTAAGTGAGGAAAGAACAGTAAAACAAATTTATGAGGTAATGTTTTTAAAAATGATATTTATTAGTTGCCTAAGAAAATTCTCCTTACCCATTATATAATTTATATACATGAATATATATATATATATATATATATATATATATATATATATATATATATATATATATATATATATATATATATATATATATATATATATATATATATATATATATATATATATATATATATATATATATATATATATATATATATATATATATATATACTTATATATATAAATATGAGTAGTGTGGTTGTCAATTATGGATAGAACGGTGGATATTACACGTGTATAACAGATCATAAGCCCTGGAAACATCCAGACTTCCATATTATTTCTCTTCTATCTTGAGATTTTAATATAAATAATTGTGTAATTTATGTTTGAATAAATAATTATAAGCGATATTTCAAGTCGTTTTTACTTAAAATATATTTTTCAAGAGCTGACTTGATAAGGTCAAAATACACGATGTAATGAAATTTTTAATATTCAACGGAGATTAAAATTTCAAGTGGGTCTATAATTTACAAATGGACTTTACTTTAAGTTAATAAAAATATGAATAAATTATGTTTAAATAATTACTCTATTGCTTTTTTGCATTTTTTATTTATTTATTACTTTTTATAATACATTAATACCTTAATTAGTAGAACCCTGTAATATATATACAATTTAAAATCAACTCAATAAAAGACATTCACAATTATGTCAGTATAAAATTGTACCCCCACTAAATTTTTATCTGAAAACGGTTTAGATTAGGGGTAATCCTAAGCCATAAACATTCTGAAAATATAAAATTCCAACAAAGAAGGTCAATACTAAACCACAATCCTTTTTGGTTGAATGATCTGATAATTTCTAAAATATAAACGTACGATTTTGTATAGATGAACACATCCTCGTTTATGGTAGACCAAAACATGTTCTTTTGAATAGAAGGTTCAAGGTGTGCTCTGCGAATCCCTATTTTAGGGTATTGAAGTCATTATTTGAGAGATTTGAAGCAGTTATTTGAGGGTATTGATAAACAAATGATAGCACACTCCAAGCTAATGGTTTTTTGAGCACTTTGAGATAAAAAAAAAACTACCTACATAAGTGTCTAACGTAAAAAACTTACTTTTCAAAATCCTTTACTTTACCATTCAATAATACTTTTCTTTTCAAACCCGTATATTTGTTTCGTAGAAAAACTTATTTTTTCATTACTAAAACGGTATTTTAAGCAAAAAGTTCAATTGCGTCGAATGTATGTTGAACGTATATTGAGCCTTAATGCAATATAATTGGCCAATAATTTTGAACGTTACATAGATGTATAAGGTGATCGCTTAAGCCAGCCAAACACCTTTAAATATACATATCATCCGTAGGTTGAATAACCCAGTGTCCTATATAATAAATAATATTAAAATGAAGAAAATTCCTGTTGGGGGTCGTTCCGATTCCTCGATGCGTCATCTTATGACTATGGATAACGCGAAAGACAGAAATTACTGAATTTTTTAATCTCGGGTCCCTAATTTGTAATATCTTGGGTTTAAAGATGATGATGTCTACGTATCTACGTAATTAAATTATTCGTTTGATTTAAAATTCATAGCGCGCCTATTAAACGACGAGAAGAGATTTATTTACAGAAATTTAGACTGATCCTGACTTAATTTGTAATGTTCCGCCTTTTAAATTATCGTCCATGTTTTTAAAAATATTTCATGCCTAAGAGACTTTGTTTAAAGAATCTTGGAAGGTATGTTTGATTTTTTAATAAAATCCGTTAATTTATCTTGAAATTATTTTCATTATCTGTGTATTTTTTTTTAACATTAATTTCGTTTTTTATCTTTCACGTATTTTCCCTACAGGGAATTGTTTTTGAAAATAAATGTTTTTTTATCATAATATTTAGAAAAAAAGGTATCATAAAAAGGTTACAAGATATCTGAGAGTTTAAGTCAAATTCGAATTTTCAATTCCTTGAACTTTATTATAAAATTTATAGTCGGGTTTATTTACAATGCGCAACCATCTCAACAACAAACTCAAAGGATGCGATAACAATTTCATAGACAGATATTGTCTAGCTCTTTTATTTTTTTTAGTTCTAATACCATTATCAAATGCTTCCACAATAAAATTAATATTTTTTAATGTTAACGTACTAATAATTTCATAATTATTAGTACGTTACGTGATAAAAAAAAAACACATTTGTGTAAATATATTCACAAATACAATACAAATGTTGATTTGCTTCAAATCTTAAATCTCCTAAAGCAATTCACTAATTCCTGTGAAATTTGGACTCAAATTGCATTTAAATACGCACGTATTTTCATTCTTATTTGTGACAGGTGTTTAAACCTGTGACAGGTTAAAATAAGCATTATACGAACAGTTTTTTTACCGCAATGGTAGTGCCATCTATTGAATTAGGATCAGCATTTATTTTTCAACAGCAATACTAAACATGCCTCATGTCAGATATAATATATATTTTTAAATATAATATTTTAAACCAACGTGGACATATAATATAAATATACTCTTACATATATCATTCCTTGTATGTGGTGACAAGTCCACTCTCCAGATATAACATACTGTCAAAGGAAGCTTCGGACCAAATTTGCAACCCTCTTATTCCGAGCTAGTCCCAAACAAAGGGTTTTTCAACCCCTAATGTACCGGAACTAATTGGACGCCAGCGGTAACTTGATTAGGCCAACCCTAACCCCGAAAAAAACCATGTTAATACATAGCCAACCCCTCTACGGGCTTAATGCGACAATTTCACAGCAATAAGAATAACATATTGGCAATGTCGCTCAATTCGAAGCCGGAAATGGTGTAAATTCTCAATTTTTTTCATGTGCTAGATATATTTAAACAAAATGTTCGTAACCCCGTTAATTTTTTTATTTCATGAACTGTTAAAAGTTCAAAAAGGGTTTCAAAGAGACACACAGTCAGCGGTTTATTTAAACAATATGACATGTGTGGTCTTTCGGTACATTCACATCAGTAATAAAGCTTTCATATTTACATACCAATAATTTTGAAAATTTTACGTTTGATTTATGAAACTTTCTGTCGTCACGTATTTTATTTTATTTTAAAAAAAAATACAATATTCATAGGTACTTTACCCATATTATACTTTCAGTCAGTCATCTGTTAAATTGCTCATTTTAAGACATTGTTATAACAAGGTACATTTAAACATATGTATCACTAAATTTTGGGTGCTTTGCCATTGAAAAATACATATTTAAAAAAACTAAGAACAACAACCTAGAATACTATGAAAATAATGGTGCATCGGAATATTAAGCAAGAACGAGTAAAAAGTAGTTAAATGTACCTTTTTCAAACATTAAAAACACCTTTGGTTAATGGAAATAATGTTGATAATATTTATGGCTTAATTAAAACGTTTTATTTGATTTATTATGTAATTCTATTTTAACTAATAAATTGATAAATTAACTGATATTGTGAAATCGGAAAGATCAATTTTGTAAGTAGTATTACAACATGACGAGAAAAAAATTCAACACCCTAAAAAATTTTTTTTTTTCAATGAATTAGGCATTTACATGTTGTCCTTTAAATAGCTTTAGTTATGATGTTACCGATAATGAGACAGTGTAAAAACATTCGTATCGAGTGCCTTAGTAAAAAAAAACATGATAAGGATAACAGTAAAAAATATATCGAAGGACCTAATTCCCTAGAAAATTGTTTGAAAATCGTGAGTTATATATTATATATTAGTGGATTGTTCTCGTTCTAAATTATACATAATATTTATGATATTCAAATTTTTCTATGAAATCCAATTCAAAATATGTTCACCTTAGTTAAACATAATCAACTCAGGTAAAGATATTTTTTAAAATACCGATTTGTTACTAAATACATCCAGGAATAATCATCAATTTCAATGGAAAATAAACATCGCCCATCACAGTAATAGACTTTGTGTTTGAAATGTATTATTTATATTACCTACAGGAGCAATACAACTTTATTGCTTTTCCAAAAGCAGAGACATTGTATTTTATATTTGAAGAGTATCATATTGTCAAACGGAGCAGAAACTATGAACAGCGAAAATCAGTGCCGAATCCACACTTCTAGGGATAAGTGTCCTGGAATTTGCGTATTTTCTACTATTTTTAGTATCAGTAACCTTTCATGATGTGCAGTGGAAATTATTGTTTTTATACTGCATTCCCCTAATCGTAAATTAAAACATATGATAACTGCCTAACAGTCACTATCCCAGCCAAAAAAAAACACCTTAAAGCATATAAAATGTACCTGTTAAAATTTAAATTATTTAAAATTATTAAGTTGAGTTTTGTGTGTCGACGTGTGTGGTTTTTATTCCAATTGTTTTCTCTGCAATAAATTCTCAAAGCTTCAATGTATTCAAATATTTCTTTATTTAAACTTTATCTAAACTTGTACAGAAAAGATACATAGGCAGGCTTATTGCTAAAAAGCAATATTCTCCAACCAACTAAAAATAAACTAGTGATATTGGTCAAAACGTTTGAGACCATATATAGCTATTTTTTGACATCTCATCAAAGATGAAGAAGAATATGGAAGTCTGGGCATTTACGGAGCTGACGACCGTCATAGGCTGATTTAAGAGATCACTTTACACACGTGTAACATTCACCAATTCTACCCATTATTGACAACCACACTACTCAAACTCTTGGAAGTTCTGTATATATGAACCAATTTAGAAACCTTGTTCTTAAATCACTAGAACTTCACTAGAGACATCTATTGGTGAGATGTAAAGAATATATAGCTGTTTGCGATCAGAGGGTATATGGTGCTTGAACATTAAAAAACATAAATTAAAAATTAATGATAATAAGGAAGGCAAAGGAAAAATGGAGATTAGGGAAGGAGGTAGAGGAAAAAACTAATGGAGGAGGTTCGATGGACAGTTAGGATTCTAATGATAGACAGTAATGTATAAGACGTTTCTTAAAAGTTATAAGAGAATACAAAATATATAATATAAGTTATTAGAAATATATATGTCATTATATAAATGTCAGACCCCGGCAAAATATATTAATTTGTTTCCGTGCACTTCTAGATTCGGCACTGGCAACGATCGTTTGATGTCATAGAAATATTGGTACAAGCTTCATATTGCTATATATATCTGAAAAACGTTGCAACAGTTTCAACTCAATGAATAAATATCAACATCAGACATATCAGGAAGTCAGAAAGCAGTTTTGCGTAAGAAACTAATGGGATTCCAGATCGCTTATTCCTCTATGCTTCCCCTCTTAATTCGCTCATTAGTCCATACGGCACTCATCCTCTCGACCGTTAAGGTCCAACATACGTTAAATCGCAACTTGGTGTTCTTTAAACCTAGGTAATATATAATATCCGTCTCTGTAGTGTAATGGTCAGCACGCTCGGCTACCGTTCTGGAGGTCCCGGGTTCGATTCCCAGGGGGGTCAAATAAATATAAGTGATTTTTTCACTGTTATATTTATTCAATATTACCCTGGACTGGTACCTCAAGCGGAGCGCTGATCACCTTTCCTTCGTGTGTAAACGATCAAGATAACACTGTGTTCATATGTAGCAGTGCCCTATGCACCATTGGGGTGCGGATAAGGGTTTTATTATTATTTTATTATTAATATATAATATATTCTTTAAAAAATCAGGCGTGAAGTGACGACCGGCTCTCTGCGCAACCGGACGCTTAATGAATTATATTATTGAAAGAGAGGCTTTAATAGCGTTTAAAAACTAGCTGTGTGTAATCTGGTTAAATGGAAAAAAATAAAACGAGATAGCACACATTTCTTATATCGCTCACTCATTTCAACGTCACATACATATATCAAAAATCGACAATTTTCAGTTGTGCATTTTTTTGGAATGCCCAGAAAATGCCTATATCCCAGCAAAAACGGCATATTTTTAACTTAATATTTACCCGCTTCGGGTCAGAAAGTGTTGTTTTTGCATTTTGAAGAAAAGGCATTGCTTAATTATTTTTTTAAATATACGAAATATTTTTCAAACGGAGAAAAAACATTCAGGTTTTACCTAAAAAGATCTGTTGCACAGTAAAAAGTTCAATAAGTGGCTTGATATTTATTTTTAATACATTTTATTATATTTTTAAACTTTAAAAACAATCTCCTGAAAAATCAAGTTTTTTTACATATGACGTTGTTGAAAGGAGTGAGCGAAATGTTTATTTCACAATCCTTTTGGGCATACAGTACATATTTTAGCGGCTGTCAAAAAATACGTAAACCGTCATGAAAAAAAATAGTATTGCTTGTGTTGCTGTTGCTTTCAACAGATGGCGCTGTCATTGCTTTAAAAAAATGGTACTAAAATAACATTCTTCTACCTGTCATAGGTAAAATCTCCAATCACAGGTATTCATTAGAACAAGCGCGTATTCAAATGCAATATTAATGATTTTGTTTTGTCTTGTAATTTTTTTGGTACCTTCGTTTTACCATATATTATATATTTTCTTTAAAACCTTCTGTTATTTTCTTTTGTGCATTTTTAAAAAATATGTATGAATGCATGTTCATTGTAATTGGCTTTGCTGTCATGTAGGTACATGTAAATTTAAATAAACAATAAATCAAATCAACTTTTTGTCAAAATTTTCATACCTAAGACAGCGTCGGCATAGATTGTTTCACATTCCTATACACAGGACCAACCTGCCGATGGTTATGCCTGTAGGAAGAGCTACCGCTATGTTGAACAATATCACATTGGTTATTAATCTGTTCCATGTGTCCGAAGGAGTCTTCCGAAGCGGGATTCTTCTACACATTTAACAAGAGTCTTCTTGCTTACTTTTCAATTTGTTTTTTTAATGGATAGGCCTTAAATGTTAGTTTGTAATGTATATATTAATTATTGAATAAATTAAATTGAATTGAATTGAATTGAATATCACAAATTTCAATCTGGACACACTCGAAATGTTCTGAGCACTTACTTTTTATCACATCACAAAATATATTCATTTTTCCATCTTTTAATATTCCACGTTGCAATCCTACAGAAAATTTATAACTGCAATTCAATTATCTTTAATAATAAACAATTATTTCGAGAATATCAACGAAACAATTAAAAACAATATCGCGAGTCATGTTCACTGAACCGCAGTGACGTGTTAGGCCGATTTTTTTGTATCGAAAATTCACTCTCCACCGGTCCCTCATAATATATATAGCCCAGGTCGCCTTTGATACATTTTAATTAAACCTGTCAATAGAGTACATCTCGTTTCGTAGTCGGGGGTATAATCCACCCTATAACAAAGCACCCGCGCAATGGAGGGTCAAAGGTGTTCTTTTTTAATATTATTTCGAACGTAATATGAAAACAATAAAAAATACTTTGCAAAAGGTAACACTCGAGAGCGCTCCAGATGTTTTTGAGTGCTACACAAAACAAAGTAATGTTACATTTTTTTCTTTTCTCATATTCCTATCAGAGCAGTACCGGAGGCGATTTTTTACTTACATTAATTCCCATATTGTGTATATTATTTTTATGCCTTCAAGTCAAGCTTAGACAATGATATTCTCTGCGTTAATCTTACCATGATGTTGTGTGAAAACACTAAAAATAAAGAATTCACGATTGTATTTTTTTCATCATAGACACAATTGTGATTAACAAGAATGTACCCTCACTGGGTTTTTCTGTGCCAGGGGCACATTTTATAATAATTACTTATAAAATGGCAGAATACAGTGGAAATGTAATCTCTCAGATAAATGCCCGACAAAACAATGTACGACAGGTACCTACTCAAATGGTAATATTAGGAAATAATGCAAAAATGAGATATGTATTATCGATAAAATTAAGATAGGTGTGTTGAGATTGTTTGGGAATGTGAACCGATTGAGTGAAGACAAAAAAGTTAATATATATATATATATATATTAGGTGAATGTGGTTGGTAATAGAAGCAGAGGAAGACCGAAGAAAACTTGGTATGATAATTAATTTCAAATAATTTTAAATGGTCAGGTAAAGAGTCGTTATAATCGGCGTGTATTTATGAGAGGATGTGCGAATGTGGAAGAGGCGAAGATTGTGTCCAAAGACAGAAATGGTTTAGCGTTTTTCCTCTCCGACTACCCCTGTGGAAAAGCGGCGTGATAGTTAGTTTAATGCAGTATTAACATTTTTATCGTGAAATTATTACTGAACCATCCAATAATCGAATTTGGGGTCCCATTGATGAGTAATACAACGTTTTCACCATTATATAAGCTTATAACGATATACTCGCATATTGGCAGACTAATTACCAACTAATCACATGTACATACGTTAGTTAATGCGGGTTTGTGGTTTTTTATCATTTTTTTTAGTTGGTACAGTTATCACTATGTATGATATAGGATAAACATTATATTAACTTGCCATTTAAGGTACCTATTTACTAGAGTAAATGTAATATTTTTCATACAAAAATTACGAGTATGTCGGGTCGACGCAAATCAACTATAAAATGGAAGTTTTCTGAAAATGCAATACATTGTTTCCAATCTTAAACTAAAAGAGGATTTAATAATAAATGAACTGGTCAAATTATAAGCTTAAATAAAAAAATTAAATGATTTTTGGAGCATTGCTCGAATATGTGAATACAATTAAGGATTCGGACATCACATTCAAATGAAACAGTTTCTGCAACACGCGTTTCTTAATTGTATCTGTAATGCGTATTTACGCGTATTTACCATTCGAACATCTATCTTACAACGTTTTGCCGCACATTCGTCTGAGAAAACGCATTTAATATTGCATACGGCTAAATAAAAATAATCATAGGAAAATATCATATTATAAGTAGTTGATTACATAAATAAATCATTAAAATTTCTTGTATTTTCACGGCTTTTTATACTCTTATTACATTTTTCTGGGTTATTATGCCATTATGTCAAAACTTCTACATCCCAATGTTTTAGCCGCCATCGCGCTTGATACTATCACGACGACGAGGGTGTCAAATAGGTGTTTCTACACGCAACGACACAATCGCCCAGAAAATGCAATAAGAATAATAATCACGCCCTGGAGACGACAAAATTATTCTCCTACGATTCAAAAGATACTCCTGTTTTATGATTTTTTTTTCTAAATTTATTATGTTAAAGTATTTGTGTGAGATTTAAAACCATTTTTAACAGTGATATAATATTTTGAGTGTGTTCAAATACTCGTTCACAAATCTGGATCATCTCCACTAAGGAGTTATTTTTTACATTTTTGACATCTCAACATAGATGAAGAAGATATAGAAGTTCCAAAAATGTTAGTAGCTAGTAGTAAAAACGTTAGTCGTGGGTAGAATTGGTAAACGTTACACATGTGTAAATTGATCACTTAACCAAGTCCACGACGGTCGTAAGCCCTGTAAATGCCCAGATTTCCATATTCTTCTTTATGTATGATGAAATATCAAAAATATATTTATTACTTTGCCAATATCAATTTTCATTTATATTTTAAATAAAAAAAAATTAAAAACTCCGAAATAATAATTTTTACTCATAAATCGGAAAAAATACCAATAAAAATATAAATATATGATTATAACAACAATTAGATGAAATGGAAAACAAAAATATACTATGGTAAAAATTTGTAAATTATGTACAAAACTTTCAAATACCTTTTTTGTAATATGCCTTTATTAATCAGTATTCTTAAGTACGTAAAAATTAATTAAAATTTCAGAACAAAAATCTTCAGTACCTGCCACAAACACTATTTGAATTTATTTATTTTTCAAAAAAAAAAGTTCCAATTTTAATTTTAAATTTACCACTAAAAATTTTAAGAGAATTTTAAAATTATATTTGAAATTTAGGATTACCGCCAAAACCAACGGACACAAAGTGCAACCAGATTTCCGAAGCAACAGGACCTTACGCGGGAAAAGCGCGAACAGGACTGATGGATGGCTGCGAGCTCTCGATAGCCTACTCGAGATGAATTCAGCTATCTGTAGGGCAAAATGCGACCACTCGGCAAAAAGGAAAAGGGGCCTGCTTAACAGTTGAATGTGGACCGCAAAAACAAGAAACATTTTGATTAGTTGATCTTTAGTCCATGATCAGGTAGGTAGGTACTGCTATTATGATATTTATATTATAATGTAGGGTTTCAAACGAGATTTGTATGAGATAAAACTGACTAAACTAAAACGCATTTAGCTACCGTACTGAAGGTCCCGGGTTCGAATCCCAGTGGGGGTGAAAATTAATATATAAGTTATTAAACACTCTAGTATTTATTTAATAATAAAAGAGAATAATACCTTGCCTTCATGTAAGGAACGATCAATATAACACTACGTCAATACGAGGCAGTTCCCTTTGCACCATCGGGTACAGAAAAGAATTTGAACTGTTTCTTTTACTATGTAACCAATGAAATAAAAAATCAAGCAACTATATTTTAAACCAGCCGGTTACTATCAAAGGTTTCTATGATTTCTGGTACCGATTTCATTTGAAAACATGTCACATTGATTAAATTACTTACATAACAATGCATGGCAAGGTTTGTATGATTCGAATGAATGTAATCGATGTATTTAATTAATTTATTCATTGTTACCATTACTCGATTGTAAGAAATAATTCGATTTAATTAATTCAATCGATTCAGAAAAACACTTATATGAAATAACTGAAAATTTCGGAAACCGAAAAGTTACTCGCCAAAAATCTTTCCCTTACTCCTACCGTGAGTCCTGAAATTCCCTGAAAATTGAATACTTGAATACATGAAATTTGAAATTCCATGAAAATTCAGGGGAGCCCTGAAATACATCCTAGAAGCTAGCAGAGCCTGGCAGCAGGAGGGAAAAGGAAGTAGTGAAGAATGTTGTACATAGTACGGCAAGGAACGTTAAGTGTTCTCTCTTGAGAAGAGCGAAGCGATAAACCGTGACCATAAAGGTACATAAAGTACTCAACAAGACATTAGGGTACATTGTGGTTGTAAAGATTATTTAGGAGTTAAATAAAAAGTAACAGTTAGCCATTATCAAAATATTATCCATTAAAAAACTAGTTTCATACAACTTCAATTTTATCGTATATCGATTCGGCATTAACTTTGTGGGATGATAAGTTGATTATTTGGGCCCTGAGCCCATATGCGGACTGACACTCAGCACTATGAAGTTTAGCATAAAAAAACTGGGCCATGGACAAGAGCCAAGAGATCTGGTCCAACAGCTCAGGGATGAAACACGCAAAGGAACTGATCATGGGGTACTCGCGGAAATTCAACAAAGAAGCTCTTAAGCGTAGCAAAAAACAAATAAGGATCCTAAACAGGACCTTGACAGGACACTGCAGACTGATGAAACATATGACGAAAATTGGACTACATGACTCCCCAGTGTGCAGATTTTATACGGAGGATAACGAAACACCAATCCACATTCTCTATAATTGAGACGCACTCGTTCGCAAACGAAGTCACATCCTTGCAGGACCACTACTGGACTCCGAGAAGGTGAAGCTCTTACCACCAAGACAAGTCGTAAGCTATATGACTCATGTAGGTCTTGAAAGTGAGCTGTGATAAAGAGAGAGGGCACATAAGATCCAATATAGTCGCAGTGACATAAGGGATGCAAGATCCCTTGACCTCACAACAACAACAAAAAACAAAAATAATCAAAATATGAGTTTGTGTTATGGTACGAAATTGGTGTTGATTTTTTAAATTAAACCCTTGTATAATAACACTTAATGAGTTATATTTCATTACACACGACTAGTTTCGAAAACTTCAGTTGTTTTCAACGACAGGTGATTGTTAAAACTAACGAGCAAAAAAAAACGGATATATTTAAGAGGTTAGTAGGGTAATAAATAAAGGGGGGGGGGGGTTAAGGGAGGGTACTTTTTGTAAAAGGAAACACAGATATTAATGGTAATGTACAATATTTTGAAAAAGCTAATTATTAATTAATGTTTTAAATTAAATTATACATTTCTAAATTTTCTAAATGTTTTAAGAACAATTAAGAAAATTTAGAAATTCCACACATAAAAATAATCAACATATCCCACAAAGTTAATGCCAAATCGATAAACAATTAAATTGAAGTTGTATGAAACTAGTTTTCTAAATATATAATTAACCTTATATTAATATCAAACTCTAGATTCAATAGAATAGATTCATAAGAACAATATGCAATTCAATTTACAACATAATACCTTTCTGTCTACATATGTACATACGTAACCACCATATACATTTTAATCATGATTCGATCACACTGTGCAAGGGTGAATATTAAACCCTGAGCCTCCCTTTGTCCAATGACAACCTACCCCGTATGGGTGCTGAACTATAGGAAGGGGGTGGATCTGAAACTGCATTACCACCCTTTAGTAATACAATAACAATGTTACTCAATATCGCATATATGTATGTATTTATGTATATATATATATATATATATATATATATGTATATATATATATATATATATATATATATATATATATATATATATATATATATATATATATATATATATATATATATATATATATATATATATATATATATATATATATATATATATATATATATATATATATATATATATATATATATATATATATATATATATATATATATATATATATATATATATATATATATATATATATATATATATATATATATATATATATATATATATATATATATATATATATATATATGTATATATATTTATCCTCCTCCGTAATGGTCAGCACGCTCGGCTACCATTCTGAAGGTCCCGGGTCGATTCCCAAGGGTGGTGAAATAAATATAAGTGATTTTTTTCACTCTAATATTTATTCAATATTACCCTGGACTGGTACCTCAAGCGGAGGGCTGATCACATTTCTTTCATGTGTAAACAATCAAGATAAAACTGCGTTTATATGACGCAGTGCCCTATGCACCATTGGGGTTAGGATAAGGGTCTTATTATATACATACATTATTATATACATATATTATTGTATATTATATACATACACCAATGACCCTTTTCCACACCTAGTGGTGCACAGGGCACTGGATCAAAGAGATACAATTTTAATTTGATTTTTTTTATTATATGACAGTGACTTGTCCAAGGGAATATAAAATAAATATTATAGTAAAAAAACACTCTAATTTTTTTTTTAAATTTGACCACCTTAAAGTCCCATCTACGTAAATGAGATCTGAAAAACTTGGCTTAGAACATACCGTAGAACGGCAGAAACTGATCCATAAGTAAAGTGTTTTAACATTCTCTGTCGCGAAGTAACGATTTTGTTGTCCAAATTCAGGACTAAACCAACTGGACGATAACCCTAAAACAATTATTAGGAAGCAATTTGTAGATGTGATTAAAATTCCAGGAACGTGGTTAAAGTATTGCGTTGCACCCTTTGGCAAGTATCCCCCAGTTCTGACACAACCCCGAGATTCTCAAACATTCGAAAAAATGTGTAAGAATTAAACCATGCAAAAATACATAAAAAAACAACAAAGGTCTCCTCTAAATACAAAACAAAACATATTCATACTCAGCTTAACCAAAGCTGGGACTGAATGTACTGATGGTATTAAAGGTGACATTTAAAAGATATATAGAACTTCCGAATTTTTCGTAGTATGGTTGTCAATTATAGGTAGAATAAATATGTTTATAATGTAACCATTTTACCCATAATTTACAATCACACTACTAAAATTTCGTAAATTGTATTTATCCTGATTGATATCCTATGATTAACTGGGTATTTACCCAGACTTCCATACTCGTCTTCATCTGTGTCGAGTTGCCAATACATAAAATACAAGATTCAAATAACATTGTAAGATTCATATAACTTAATTCTGTTTCAAATAAACGTACAAGTCCCTCTCTGTGCGATTGATGAAACTTTGCTTGGAAAGTTACAGTGAACTTTATACAATATATTGTAAACAATTTGTAACAATAGATGAAAAAATTATACCGAATATATGTCATGAACTAATTAGGTTGTAATATCGCGTGTCATCTGACAGTACCTACTATTTAATGTCTTTTGAAAGTGATTAAAATGCATTTTCAAAGCTTTATAATTCAAGAATATTTGAAGTTTTAACAGATTGGTGTATTTCAGATTATAAAATCAAAATTCATTTTTTTATTGAAATTATATTTTGCTACAAAATACATATTTAAATACATTTTCAGGGACTTTTTTATACATGTTTCTCTGAAATCTAATATCTGGTTTCAATGTTTATTATTATAAATAAACTCCTTTTCCACATATATTTTATTTGACCAGTGACGACAAAATCCGGTTACTGATCAAATAAAATATTTGTGGAGAAAAATATATATAAGTAGTAGTTATTTTATTATATAAAATATAATAATAAAAAAAACCTTATCCGCACCCCAATGATGCATAGGGCACTGCGTCATATAAACGCAGTGTTATCTTGATCGTTTACACATGAAGGAAAGGTGATCAGCCCTCCGCTTCAGGAGATATAAAATATAGTTCCACTAATAAATATCAGTAGAAAACTAATATCTAATAAACTCGCAGTTTAATTTATTATAAAAACTAGCATTTTCCCAAAAAATCCATGAATCACTTCCCAATTTAGTACATGAAATATGACAGTTTAAGCTTTCCCGATAATTCCCTGATCAAATACAAGATGGCCGTGCGCATGCCCTAACTGTTGTCATGACAACAGGTGGCCTCCACCCCAAACAATGCCCACCCCCTGAAAGCTCTTAGAGGTGATTTTCAGTTCATCTCCCGCACTCGCTTATTCAGAGTTATTTGAAACGATCCCTAATGAACTTTTAAAGCTTCTCCAGTAAAGTTTGATGAGATGGATTTGTCTACTCCGTGCTATAAAGAAATGCCTGATGTTCGTAAACGAAGCATGAGCGATTCAATCATTAACACTAAGTAGGAAGAAAGGGGATGTAAAATCAACTCAACACCCAGGTCGACTGAAATGAGATATATCTTGATATTAATAGTTTCAATTATAGTTAATAGTTCCAGTTTCAAAGCGAATCCTACTGAATTGAACTGTAGTCCCGTGGTTAGTGTCTGAGACTCTTGAGTCAGAGTTTCTGGGTTCGAATCCACTCTACAACAATTTGATGCCTATTTCTAATAATGAGCCGCTTAGGCTCACAGAAATAGGGTGAAATTGAAGTATTTTTATAAATAATAAAAACACAAAAATTTCTTAATTTTATAATTAAAATGTAACTTTGTTTTAAAATCACTATAAATATTTTATTAAAACTTTATTATAATGTCTACCGGTTTCGAAGCTAGCCGCTTCTTTATCAAGACTGATTAATTTAGTATTAATCAGTCTTGATAAAGAAGTGGTTAGTTTCGAAACCGGTAGACTTTATAATTAAGTTATAATTAAGTTGTAATATAATATTTATAGTGATTTTACAACACAGTTACATTTTAATTTTAAAATGGAAAATCACAAAGTTAGTGCTTCAAATATAAATTGTTCAAATATTTCTCTTTTAATATTAAACGCCTCGTAACCAATTTACATAATTTTTCATTAAAAATCTATATAAATATGTACTTTTGTTTTGTTTATTTTTCCTGAAAACTCCCCTACATATTGTATATTATCACGACTTTGAATACCCGCGATAAATGTATGAGGATGCTTATTGATAATAACTTCCGCGGGAACATCACAGATGACTCTTTTCCCTTTATAGGGAGGGATTATTGTGAAAAAGGTAAGAAAAGGGCCCTTTGGTATATTACTGAATTCGGAGCGGCTCTTTTCTATTATATATTCGAATATATGAAAATCGCGTTTGATATTTTTGACGTACATGCCAATAATTCAACAAAAGGTATAATCTCATATTCTGTATTATCAAACTTTATATACGAACAGCAACATAACCGAGTACCTATCTATACAAATCTTTCTTCGGAGATTTTTTAAAAAATATTTCAAAGCTTCGATTTACTTACTAGCAGTACCGCGCGTTGCTGAGCCTTAGTCTGATTAAATGGAAAATAAATCAAATAGAGAGCATACATTGCTAATATGTTTATTTCACAATAGGTACTTGTGAAACAAAAAACATATAAAAAAACTATGAAATATCACAACAATGTTGTCGAATAAAATGAGTTAGCAATATGATCTATTCAGAGGACGCTGTGGCCCATGAACAATATTTAGTACTGCATGTGTTGCTTCAACGTTAAACAGATGGCGCTGCCATTGCGTTAAACTGTTTTAGAATAAAACGGTTTCACCTTTTACAGGTAAAAACACAAGTGTATTCGAATGCTACATTGTGTCAAAAATTCAAAGCAATCGGTGATTTCAGGAGATTAAAGATTCCGAACAAACAAAAAAAAGTATTTATATATATAGATTTAAAAAAGCAAACAATTAAAAGGTTTTTTTAATGTAAAAAAATTGGCAGATTAGCGTGATAGTCTTCAAAGAAATTATTTAAGAGACAGAAAGCAAATGTGATCTTCAAAAATTTTAACCATTCAATAAGTAGGTACTATTTAAAACACAGTAGTAGTAGCACAGGAGTAGTAGTATAAACCATAGTAGAATATCTCATATTTCCATCGATTAATCTTAAAATATTCCCTAAAGGTAATTATTTCCATAAAGACTTATAACATAACAATTTTCAATAGGATCCTCATAGGAGTTCAAGGACTATTCTTTAATCGGGTCAGGGAAACCATTATTTAATGAAGGACCAGCCCAATCCTTGCGAATATTGTATTATATGATAATTTAACTACCCAAAGATTTCATGGTAAAATAATTAAAATCTGTAGAATTTACACAACGCTTATAAATATACTCTTCACTACAAATTTCAATAAACACATATTTTAAACTGAAACATTTTGAGTGTGTCCAAATACTTGTTCACAAATCAGGATTATCTCCAATTATAGGAGTTATTTTTTATTTTATTTTTTGACATCTCATCAAAGATGAAGAGGATAATGGAAGTCTGGGCATTTACGGGGCTGATTTAAGTGATCACTTTACACGTATGTAAATGATCACTTAAACCAGCCTACGACGGTCGTCAGCCCCGTAAATGCCCAGACTTCCATATTCTTCTTCACCTTTGACGAGATGTCAAAAAATAATATGAAATTGGAAATATAATTTATTAGGTAGAGTAATTATTAGACTTTAACTTAATCCTATGATACATTAAAGTAATAAAAAATGTGCATTTTTTTTAAAGTTATATTATAATAATTACTTATAATAATATAGTTAAATATAAAATATGATAAAAGTCCTTGACATAAATATCAATCAATGATTAAATAATTATATATCAACATATTTATATAACCCCCGCTAATCCGAACACTTCTGTAATCCGAACGCCCACTCAAATACATGCCTAGAATGGGCTGACCAAGTAGATATTATTGTGTCAGAGAAGATGCTTTTACATAAATTGAGAGACAAAGATTTTAACATGTCATCAAATAAATCTCCAACTAAAATATTTTATTTCTTGAATAAATAAAAATGTTGAATAAATACATACTTAAACATTTCACAATACATATTTGATAAAAAAAAATACCCTATAGATTCGCTCCACTGTATGTAATCCGAAAGCTCCACTAGTCCGAACTGATGGTAAATTTTCGGTGTTCGGATTATAGAGGTCCTACTGTATATATATACATATGTACAATTATAAAATATATAAAAAAATCTAATTATCATATGATTCACAAAAAGTTTATTAATTTATGTGAAAAAAATTTGCTTGTCTCATATAATATTTTATAATAATCTGTAGGCTAAATAAATTCAAATAAATTGATCACTTTTCATAACTCGTGAAAAAAAACAATAATGATAATGGGGTGAATAATTACAAGGTTTTTGATAGTAAAAGCCCAGTTCAAATGAAAACTACTATACGAGCGCTATGTACAAGATTAGTTTTTTTTTTTATTCAGCGTACGAAAGCAGTCTATGTAAATTTGTAGGGATATTTACACGTGGCATCTACCAACTAGCATATCAGCGGTACCAGGATAATATGAGGCTGTAGAGTAACATGTTGGGGAGTGCACGGGAAGTGTGAGGAAGCTTACGGTAAATCCGATGCCAACGGTAGCGGAGAAGTTGCCCGACTGGAACTTTCCAGTCTCGAACTGGACCAGGAGAGACGTCTTCCCCACGCCACTGTCTCCCAGCAGGATTGTCTGGGAAAAAAAACAATTTCTTTCAGTAAAATAAATGTATCAAAACCCCTCCACCCACACAATATACTACTTTCACTCATAATTAATACCGTATTTTACATTTTTCAAACCCTTATCCGCACCCCAATGGTGCATAGGGCACTGCACCATACAAACGCAGTGTTATCTTGATCGTTATAACACATGAAGGAAAGGGGATCAGCCCTCCGCTTCAGGTACCAGACCAGGGTAATATGGAATAAATATAAGAGTGAAAAAATCACTTATATTTATTTGACCCCCCTGGGAATCGAACCCGGGACCTTCAGAACGGTAACCGAGCGTGCTGACCATAACACTACGTAGGCAGACTTGATTTTACATACTATTTTTAATATTTTAATAGCATTTTCAACTTTGTGTTATGGTAATTTAGCGTTTTCCTTACCATAACATTTTTGGGTGAGTCCAAATTCTTATTCACAAATCAGGGTTTTTAGGAGTTATTTTTAAATTTCAAGATAGAGGAAGAAGAATATGTATGTCTGGGAATTCACAAGGCTTATTATCTGTCATAGGATGGTTAAGAGATCACTTTCCGACTCATGCAAATATCACTTTTATACGTGATCACTTTACACACGATTAACATTCACCTTCTACCAATGAATGACAACCACACTACTACTTTGAATCGTGAGCACTACTTTGAATATGATTTTTAAAAATCTAACCTTTTAATGAAATAAATAACGTTTATAATGTCCAATTTGTTTTGTTAGAAGTCCAGTTTGAAGTGAAAAACCCATATAATATTATACATGGTATCCTCACTTCCAAAAAATTAGTATGTTAAATAAATACAACTCAATAAATTGTTCGAAAGTACATCACAACCCTTGACCTTTCCGGGGATTTAGGCAGTATCAATACAGAACACTTGTCGCAATCTGCCAGTGTTGCGCGGGTCGTTTAACCTTCCAGCAGGCGCGCTAGGAAATTTTCCTTGAGCGGGGGGCGTTTGTCGTAAATTTTACGTCATCAAGTTTTCTCCATGTAAATTGTGTTTTCTTTATATGAATTTTAGGGAATTGCTGTAAGGTTATGAAAAGTGACAAATGACAGTTCTTTAAATAAAATATTTGACATTATTAAATGAAAACTGAAACATCACTCTAAATGTGTTAATATTTGAAACCAAAATATTTTATCGACCTATTTATTCTCAAAAAGAATATTGTCATCTCATTTAGTGAGTTTACGTATTAAGTTAATTTTAAATACTGAGAGCATTTTTAGTCAAGTACATTTAATTTACTCATACTTTTATTTCTTGTTTCGCCATTCACTTTGTGGTAAGACATGATGATTTAAAGAAAACACTTGTTTTTTACCACTCGAGTTATATTCATTTAGACCTGAAGATGGAAGCATCTGTATCTTCCGAAACTAAATAGTCGTTGAAATAAAATAATTATAAATCAAGTGGTAAAAAACAAATGTTTTCTTTTAAATAACTTACACTTAAGGAACGTTTCTTAAAATTTGAGCTCTACGGAAATTTCGTAATATCTATGAATAACAAAAACTTCTAAGGATACCAGGAACGTCTTTAATTTAGAAAGACAGTAATCCTCCAATAGCTCGGAGCTCGATGCTTGCAACTAAATAGTACGAGTAAGATCAGAGCAAGAGTAAGAGTGGAGGAAGCGATAAGGCGCATTTGTCGTAGATTTTACGACAGCGCGCCCGCCCGAAGGTTAAGTATTACCCTACGTACAGCGGTTGGTGACACGTGGGACCGCGCGGACACGCTTTCTTGTAGACCCCAGGGAGTATTCCAGGCACGTGACCACCCCCTAATCCACTATTCCCCGTTCTGTCTGCACCCCACCCGCCCTTAAAGAGACAGCCCTCTCAAACAAGGGAAAATTCCCTCATCTCTTGAGTGGTTTTTCGGAGAATGGAACACTCAATCCTCGAAACAATATGTTATTCATTTGTACGTAAATGATAATCATTGGCAAATGCATGTTATTCACCAGAACGTATTATATAATATATATATAAGCATATTATGCTTATTGATATATTTTTATAAATACCTTTAAATATATATATATATATATATATATATATATATATATATATATATATATATATATATATATATATATATATATATAAGGCTAATGTAATTGGGAAAAGGAGCAGAGGAATACCGAGAAAAACATGGCACGATCAGGTACGCCAAATACTTGAAAGTGATCAGGTTAGGAGTCGTAATAATCGGCGGGTGTGTATGAGGAGATACATGAATGTGGAAGAAGCAAAGAATGTTTGCAAATACAGAGTGATGTGGCGTTCTATTCTTTCTGCCTACCCCTGCAGAGAAGCGGCGTGATAGTTAGTTATATATATATATATATATATATATATATATATATATATATATATATATATATATATATATATACATATATAGTGTGTGTGTATGTGTGTGTGTGTATGTGTGTGTGTGTGTGTGTGTTTTCTAACGATAAAATGCGTAGTAATGTAAAAATAATTGTTTTCTGTATTGTAAAAAGGCGTAAATATGTATGATGTAAATTAGGTTTAAATAATAGTTTGTATTAAATGGTTATTTAAACTAACTTAAGAAATTAAAAAAATATATGTTTGTTTTTCGTTAGAACGTACCATAGACATGTGTATGTTTTTCATTAGTAATTATATCATATTAATTAATACGTACAGATTATTTATAACTACATTTATTAATTATAACACATATGTTATTCATAAGTATGTAAGAAGTATATTTCCAAGGATTTATCATTTTAAAAAACATACTTCAATAAGTTATACATAGAGTGTAATCGGTTTTATTTAAACCTACGAAAAGTTTTATCTTAACATTATTTTTACCACTTTTAAGTTTACACATAGACTTATGCCTTCTTTCGGCTTCTGGCTTCTGTTAGGTCAACTTTAAAATAATATTTGAGACTAATTTTGTTTTTTATGGAAAGTATGTTTAGTGATAATCAAAAATATTGAAAAGCTATTTTCAAATCTAAATATCATAACACTCTGTCGAAAGAAGAAAGTACAAGCATTATATATCGATATTCGATATATGTGGGCTGTTCAATTAATACGTAGTCTGAAAGTCCTTATAAGGAAGAAGCTTTGAGGCGATTCCCGAGATTAAGGCAAATGCGACATAAGAGCTGAAGGACATCACAAAAGAAGCGTTCCAGGACTGATTCCAAAAGTGGAAACGACTTTGGGATAAGTGTGTGCGTCGGGGAGTTGAAAACTTTGAAAGGGACCCAGATATGTTACTTCTAAATACCTAATGATTTCTAAAGCACAATGTACTTCTAAAGTACATTTTCTTTGATGACGTCAGTCTACGTATTAATTTTTACCTTATGTCCGCCTCCGTAGTGTAATGGTCAGCACGCTCGGCTAACGTTCTGGAGGTCCCGGGTTCGATTCCCAAGGGGGGTAAAATAAATAAAGTGATTTGTTCACTGTAATATTTATTCAATATTACCCTGGACTGGTACCTGAAGCGGAGGGCTGATCACCTGTGCTTCATGTGTAAACGATTAAGATAACACTTCGTTTATACGACGCAGTGCCTTATGCACCATTGGGTGCGGATAAGGGTTTTATTTATTTTTTTCTCATTTTATATATTTTCTCATTTTTTATTTTAAATATGCTTCTTACCTTATGTTTTTCTCATTTATTTCTTTTAAATATGCTTCTTATGCCTATTTATTACACCTGTTAATTGTTTTTATTAGTTTTGGTTATTTAAAAAAAATGTTATTTTGTTATTTGTGTTCCAGTCTTGTTAACCTCAATCCCATGTCCCAAAATGAGAAATAGAAATTACTCATCGGGAATATTATATGTATATATAACTTATGTATGTAATATGTTTTGAAATAAATAAATAAATAAAAATTATGACATTAATTTAGTTTTGGGTTTTTTTGTTATACAATTTATTATATACAAAATAGTAATATTCTATTTACTATTTTGTGAAGACCAGACTTTATAAGCTGAACGAGACGATGTGTGCAAAATAAATATTTTGATAGTTACCTTCATAACATTTTATGTCTCACTACCTCTACTATCTCCATATTTTATTTCTACCCAATAAACGTAAATAAGTTTACAAAGAAAGGGGAACTCTTAAAGGTTCAATAGCTTCTAAAACCACTCGAAGTAATAAATAAATACTTCTCAAACTGATATTGAAAATGATCAAGTAACGAATTACCATAAATTCAGTCTATGGCAGTTTTTTTCAAGTTTATTTCTTACCTTTATCATTTTTCAATGAGCACTCTTCAAACTAAATGCTTTTATTTTATTATTTATTTAAACATACTACATTAACGTTCATAAACTTAATCAATTGTATTAAGTTAAAATAATATATAATGTCCGCCTCCGTAGTGTAATGGTCAGCATGCTCGGCTACCGTTCTGGAGGTCCCGGGTTCGATTCCCAGGGGGGTTTAATAAATATAAGTGATTTTTTCACTCTAATATTTATTCAATATTACACTGGACTGGTACCTGAAGTGGAGGGCTGATCACCTTTCCTTCATGTGTAATCGATTGAGATAACACTGCGTTTATATTAAGCAGTGCCCTATGCACCATTGGGGTGCGGTAAGGGATTTTTATTATTTATTAAGTTAAAATATATTATTTTGAAATGCCCTACAATTCGAAGTTAAAGTCAACCAAAAATGCAATATTCGTTAACAATTAAATAAGGGTACAGTTTAAAAATATAAACTAAATTTCTTGATATTTCAACCACTATGAATATCCATTTGGTCTAAAATATATCTGTCGGCATATGGTAGATAAAAATATTTAAAAATAACTTCTTTCATTTTTTTTTAAATAACGCCCTAACCAACCGGCATATCTATTTATCAGACATGGGGGATCGAATTAAGTAACGACTTCTTTAAAATAAGTGTTTACTTAATTCGGTTTTTGGATTCGAATCATTAGCTAATCATGGCAAATATGTTTGCGTACTAGCTCCTAATATATTTGATATCAATAACTTACGGGAGAAAAATATATAACCGAGAAAAAGTATCGAATACTATCCCAATGGGGCATTATTTATTTTTCTATTTATTGGACACCATTATTAAAAAATAATGATAATATTTTTTTAAAGTATAGGTGCGTATGTGGTAGTATTGTACGAAAAAGGCGCTATTTAAATTATCCAAACTTATTATAAGTATTACAGCATCATGTTTCTTTGAATCTTTCAACGTGCATCGACTACACTTTGTTATTTACTCTTGATATAAAATTGATTTTATATTGTTTCACATTTTCAATAAATTTCGCAACTTAGTTAAAAAAAAATTGCTTTGCAAGAGCAGATCTGTCAGGAAGCCTAGACTACACTTTGTTATTTACTCTTTATATAAAATTGGTTTTATATTGTTCCACATTTTCAATAAATGTCGCAACTAAGGTCAACAAAAAAAAATTGCTTTGCAAGAGCAGATCTGTCAGGAAGCCTAGATGCTTCTGTATCAGATCTGGGCATGTGGTGGGACAGCTTTCAATTTACTCTTGATGCCTCCTGTGACCCTGGTAGAAACTAATTCAATGTAACGAATAAATAATAATTTCCTCACCTTATGAATCTGTAACTCTTCCTCCACCCTCTTGGCATTGTAGTGGTTCAGGAGATCGGGAGGGGGTTCATAGTCTCTGTATCCTGTAGATGACCTGACTGAACCACTCGGAGCAGGGTGAACCTCGTCTTCAAACACGTCATCACTCATACTATCGTCTGTCATCCTGGAAAGAAATTAACAAATTAGTAGAGTAAAATAACGAAATACATATTTTTACCTTTTACATGTAATTTATTATCGTATATCGCTCACCCCTTTCAACAACGTCATTTATCAAAAAACTTGATTTTTCAGGAGAACGTTTTTAATGTTTAAAAATATAACACAATGTATTGAAAATAAATATCAAGCCACTTATTGAACTTTTTACTGTGCCACAGAACTTTTAAGGTAAAACCTGAAGGTTTTTTTCTCCATTTTAAAAATATTTAGTATATTTAAAAAAAATAATTAAACAATACGTTTTCTTCAAAATGCAAAAACAACATTTCCTGCCCTGTAGCGGGTAAATGTTGAGTTAAAAATATGCCTCTTTTGCTGGGATATAGTACATTTTCTGGGCATTCTAAAAACATGCTCAACTCAAAACTGTCGATTTTTGATTTATGACATTCTTGAAAGGAGTGAGCGATGTGTATTATCATTATCATAAAAAAATGTTACAATCCCAAATTATAATAACGAAAAACATAATTTTAACCTATACTCGTACGTGTAATTCATTATCATATTTTATCATTATCATAAGAAATGTTACTTCCACAAATATGCCTCACATACTTAAAAAATAAAAATACCTACGAGTATGACGAATAAAAATATTTTTTTCTGTGTCTAATTATCAACGTAAATTTCACGCTTATACTATTTGCTAAGTATTGTTTAATATTTAAAAATATGTTTTAATTAATTTAAAGGCGATTTTCATAAACAGTATCCACAGCAGATTTTATACACAGCCTTTTTTGGCTTCGCTTCACCTAATACGGCACATAGTTCATGACTCAAGGCTGGAGTGACGCGTTCATATTCTAAATGCAGACTGGTGCTGAATAAAATTTAAAGCGATGCATATTAGATCATGCAGTATTATCTTTAAATAAAAAATATTTTTTAAAAAATATAATAGAATAACAACTACATAGTTTTTTTCCATTATATTTTATTTGGTGACCGGGTTTCGTCGTTACCGACATCTTCACCAGTCTGATGATGTCGGTAACGACGAAACCCGTTCACTGGTCAAAAAAAATAGATTTGGAAAAAACAAGATACTTGTAATTTTATTCTGTTTAATACTATTTATATTTTTATTCCGAAATCGAATCTAATAACTCTCATAATTGCTGAACTTTATGTGAAAGCAAACAAAATCAATACGTCATATATTTCTCCCAAATACAGGTACGTTGTTACGTGTAATTATTAAATTGTTACAGGAAGATATTGCAGTAGGTACCGAGAAGTTTCAGCCGATTAGTTTGACAAAGAGCATTTGAATAAGGGACACCTGATACTGAACTTGACAGTGTTTCATGTTTCGCGAACTGATAATACGGGTAAGGGGTGGTAGTAATACAAAATCCAGAGGTATAATTAGCAATTACCTCTTCCCAGATTATGAGGGATTCTAGTGTTATCTCGTAATTACAAGACTTCCGGATCAAGGTATATTCACAATTCATGGTAGTAGAATTCATCAAGTGATTTTATGAATTTATATAGGTATTAATTTTTAAATCAAACAGGTTTTTTGAGTCTACTAAATTGTATATTATTGTAAAAAAATCACATAAAAATTAATACTTTGACAGTTGTTTCGCCTAGTTATGGCATTTTCAAACGAATTTAAAGTTTAAATGGACTGACGGTCCTTTTACACCTATACAATTCTAGGTACTTAAGTAATTTACCAGTGCTTACAATTTGTTATTTTATTATTGTTTAAAACTTTTTGTTTCTCTATTAGTGTATTAGATACTGTATAAGTATATGTATTATGTAAAAGGCATTGGCCGTTCAATAAATAAATAAATAGTTTTGACATGTCCAGTAATGATTTTATGAACCTAAGAATCTCTAAAAGAGCCATAATTTATATTGAAAACTCGTTCAATTATTTAAAAAAAAAAACGAATAAAAACGCGTTAGAATCCAATCCTTTTTAGGTTTGATCTGTTTTTTTTTATACATTTATTATTTGCCATGCTTTTTATGTATAAGGTTTGTAGATCAATTTGAGGATTTTTGTTTCTTCTAGATAAGAGCATGTTTTATTTTAATCTATCTTGTGATGGATCTATCGAAGATCTTATCGAAGAATAAATAAAGCTGTAATTTCAAGCCAGCAATCTCGTTTGTTCTTTTAAAGGCCTGTCTGCAGATAAAGTAATAAGAAAAGGGAAGGTAGATGTGAAAATCACATCATAAACACCCAGACAATTTGAAAATAAATCGTTCTTGAATTTATTTAGAAATTGGCGGGAATCAAACCCGCGACGCCAGTTTCGCAGTCAAACCCAACTACACCACGGCAACATAATTTTTAAAAACGCTTTCTGGTAAGTATTTAAAATACTTGAAAAAGTGATAAAGATTGGTTAGGATTCTGAATAATCAGCGGGTATGTTTGAGGAGATGCATGAGTGTGGAAAAGGATAAAATTATTTGCAAAGACAGAGTAATGTGGCGTTCATTTTTCTCTACCTACCCCTGCGGGGAAGCGACGACGTGATGGTTAGTCAGTAAATTTATCTACATTTACATTTGTATGATTAATATACGACTTTGTAGTATATTAATAATTCAAATATTTTTTATGCGCAATATTTGATATCAGACACGTGTAAAGAAAGTTGCCAGTTACTTTTAGTAACTTAATACATATATTAAACAGAATATAATAATATTCTAACATCATTTTGAGTGTCTCCAAATATTTACTTTTTCACAAATCTGGATTATCTCCAATTGTAGGAGTTTATTAAAATATTTTATGACATTTCAACAGGAATCAAAAAGAATATAGAAGTCTGGGCCTTTACGGGGCTGACAACCGTCATAGGCTGGTTTGAGTAATCACTTTATACACGTGTAACATTCACCAATTCTAACCATGATTGACAACCAAACTACTCAAATTCTCGTAAGTTATTATTCCAATTTCGAAACATTTTTCAAGAATCACTAGAATTTGCACAAGAGACATCTATTAGTGAGATGAAGAACCCTTTTTTATTGACCAGAAACTCTTATATTTGTATGTGAGATCTCCGAATCCTAGATTATAATTGCATACATGAGAAACGCCTGAAAATATCCTTTTAATTTTATTATTTTAGCTTATAACGATACACGTGTGTAAAGTGATAACTTAAACCAGCCTATGACGGTCTACATTCCATAAATGTCCAGACTTCCATATTCTTCTTCATCTATGTTGAGATGTCAAAAATTATATTTTATTATAAAGTAGCTCATATTCCGAGTTTTCAATAAGACGTTCTTCATATTCGAGTTCATGTCGAAGTGACGTAATGAGATTCTATTTATGGTCGGATGTTCGCCGCCATCTCTGCACCGGATATGGAAATGCGATTAACGGAAGCATCCTTGATTGTGGGTAAGAAACACCGAGAGCTTTATTTATAGACCATGGTACATGGGACAAGGACGAGGCAAGTAAATAGGAAATGGTGGGTACATTCTAATTGGGAGGCTTTCAATGATATTGGAACAACCTTCCTTTCACCATAAAACCCACCCCTCAGATAAAACATCAAATCGAACTTGTAATATCCAAAAGATGTTAGTTATGCACTCGCAAGGTGATTTATTTTATATTTGAGAAATGTGTCAGAAAAATACGTTTTTTTTATTTGTTCGTTTATATTTTTTTAAGAAGAGACGAAGAATGTTTGCCAGAACAGAGTGGTGTGGCGTTCTATTCTCTCTGCCTACCCCTCCGGGGAAGCGGCGTGATGGTTAGTTAGTTTTTAACTAGTTGTACCCCGGTCACGTCTTGTTATGTGTCAGTCTGCCTCATATGCCTAAATATAATAGAAAGCACACATTTGTTTATAATTTCACAATACTTGTGAAGTAATAAAAATATATTTTTATTAAAAAATCTATGAAACAACAATGCAAATGCAAACAGCAACTGTTACGAAGCGCCAAGATAATTGTTTAGTATTACGCGTGTTGCTACTACGTCCAACAGATGGCGTTGCCATTGCAGTCAAGTATATAAAAAAAAAAATAAAAAAAAATGGAAAAGCTAAAAAAGTTCTCAGTTCTCAGTTTCATGTACAAGATTTTCTTAAATAATTCAAGCCTAGTATTTATTATTACATATTAATATCAACCGTTATCAAATTCAAAATTGATTCATTTTAATTCAAGGAACGCCGAAATGTTTCCTAAATCACGACTGAAGGGGGAAAAGAGAAAGATAATAAATAGGATATTATGGGCTATCATAATCCACTTGACTGACAGTACGTGCGATCCACCCTCTGGAAACATAGGGTGAATGTTACTGTCTATTCCGTTTCCCCTACAGCCTTAAACGCACCCTCTCTCCGAAGGGTGGAATAATGATTCGTCTCATGCACTACATTTCTTTCAAATCGTTTTATTATATAACAAACAATGTATGACGATATTTGATTAATAACCAATTGATTGGCTTGTATTTTCCCCCATTATAAACCCTCGATTTTTCTTTTCTCTAAGTTGAATTACTTTAAAATTTGATATATTTTCAATAAGACATTAAATCATAACGGCTGTCCAAACTCAAAACACAGTAAGGGACATTTTTTGTGGTGGGTTTTTTTTTGCATTTTTAACTTAATAGATTCTACTTAGTCCAAAAATGCAAAAAAACACTACTTCAAAAAAATGTCCCTTACTGTGTTTTAAGTTATAATAGGACAGCCGATAATCATCAATGTCTCATTAATGATAATGTTTTGAAGAAATAATAGTGAAACAAATTTATGAGGCGAATGTGACTGGTAATAGAAGAAGAGGGATTAAAACAAAACTTTTTCTTAAGTTAGAAGAAACAAAAATCCACATAATGATCTACAAACCTTGTATGAGCAAAGTAAATATTTCCCAACTAAAGAAAAATTAGAGCAGAGGAGGGCCGAAGAAAACTTGACTTGATCCTTGGAACCCTTATCCGAAGGGGTACGCAGAGAAAACAGAACGTCACACCACTCAGCCTTTGCAAACATTCCTCGCCTCTTTCACATTCACTCATCTCCTCGTACATGCCCGCCGATTATCACTTTCTAGTATTCAACATACTTGATCATGCCAAGTTTTCTCGATTTTTCTCTGATCCTATTTTCAACTACATTCGCTTCATAAATTTATTTTACCGTTCTTTCCTCACTCATTCGTTCCACACGTCCAAACCATCTCAACACACCTTTCTTAATTTCATTGAAAATAATTATCTCAGACTTTTTGAATACCATTTGAACAACTATGTATCGTACATCGTTTTGCCGCATATTCGTCTGAGAGATTGCATTTCGACTGCAATCGGTCTACTTTTATCTTCCTTTTACTAACTTCATACTTCACTTCCATAAATCAGGGTTGATAACAGGACTGCCAGTTTAGCTTTTGCCGATTTTTTTAAACATTAATTGTATACATTTATTTAAATCACAATAATGACATTTTTTTAAATGCAGAGACCCACCAAGCCACCTTGTGTGTCTTGTCGGTGGAGTTCTTTTTTAATTCATTTTTTTATTGTTTTCAACCATTTTAACCTAATATACACACAAAAAAGAGAGAAAATTTAAGCATATAAACATTTTCAATTTTCATGAAATTAACTCCATAGCGCACTCCAGAACACAAGCTTGTAGTAGTACTATCACGCACATAAATATGGTCCAAAAACGAGCTAGTCGTGATCTGTTGTATGACAGCTTCCCTAGTTGTATCATTTATGCACCTTGTCATACCAGGTGATGCCGTCATATTTTTATATGACAGAACAGCGGTATCTTTAGAGTCCGGCAAATTAATGTTGATATCACCAATTATCACCGATATATTTTTTTAAATATTTAATTGTCAACTAAATATGAGTTTTAATAGATACAATTAATGACATAGTTTCTGACTAAATTATTATCGAACAATAATGGTAGATAATGTTATTTTCACCTAGGGCTTTTTTCCATGTAACGCGGTGGAACGGCGTTCCGGCAATTTTTTTCACGGATATATATTTTTTGATATCCAAAATCAATTAGACGAAACAATGTTTGCGCTTACGTTATTACAATCCATATTTATATAATTCGTCAAAATGATAAAATATGGTATTAGATTAGTAATGAGTATTTAAATGTTTTTTTTATTTAATATAGTTACATTTAATAAAGTTATTTTTTTATTTAATATATGTATTTACATTTAGAGACAATGGTATGCGCATGTAAGGAGAATGGAACCATCCAGACTCACCCACATCGTACGGCCAACCCCATGACGACGAATCCCGGGAAGACCTACAAAAGAGATAGATCGATAGCTGGGAATCGACATCGCAGGAGCCTTATTAATCCCTCTTAAAAAAACAGGCCACGAGGCCACCAAGATGAAGAGGAAGAAGAAGACATTTTTTTATACAATTTCTATACATTTATGCATACCTATGACAAACTTATGACTTTAGTTTCGCTGTGCCTTCTCAAAAAAGAGACTGCGCCCTTGTACTTGGAGAGGGACTTACACTCAAGGTTTATTGTGATATTTGAATTTATAAGCTTTTTTTAGTAAAAAGCTTGGCATGAACTGAATTCCGGGACTCTCCCTGCCTATAAGATAATGTTACTTTGACTGTCCATATAATGAAATATGATATAAATCCTCTTTATTTTACGAACACTTATAAATTAGGATATTATGTAAATACTCACAGATATGAAGTACCTACCTACATAGTAACCGGATCAATATTTCCGATTTCACCCACTTCAATTCGACGATAACGATAATAAACTCGACTGTTTAATAAAACAATATTAAGAGGGGATTATATCGATCAAAGAGCACTTCATTGTAATTGACCTAGCTAGTAAAATTATTTTCTAGAAAATAGAAGAGGAACTTTATTGAAATACAGCTTCTACCCATTATTGACAACCACACTACTCAAATTCTTGCAAGTTCTATATATATGAACCAATTTTGAGACATTATTCTTGAATCACGTAAATTGATAAGTATGTATGGTATATCTCGACTCAGGTACATTCATGTTATACGAAATTTGCTGAAAATAAATAACTTGTAATTACTCGTATCAATCTTTGAAGATGAAAGAAAACGTACTTATCATAATTTGTGTGGAAGTACGAGACGTCTGATGGATTGCTTTATAATTAATTTATCGTTAAAACTTAACGCATTGAAAATTCTCCTAAACTTTAGATTTTGATTGAGTGTTCACCGGAACTCAACAGAAGTTGAATAGAATGGAAAAACTTTGGATTGTTGAATAACGGTATACACTAAAGTAAAGGTCTATACAAAGTCAATACGTTGAACTTGAGATGAAATTTTCTCATAACTAGAGCCGTAAGAATTCAGAATTCATATCTGAAATACAACATTATTTTAAGAGATTTTATATTCATTTGAATTTCATTATAGAAGAGCAATATGTAATATATAATACATAGTAATTCAATAAATTACATTTCTATAAGTAGAATATGTAAGCAAAATAAAGCTTTAAGAATAGTACTTATAAAAATTCGGCTCAACACAGGCCATGCCTAAAGAGCTGTAATACGTATAATAAATGTGTATATGAAATGAATATGTATATTGAATGTATCTATGTATTATGAAAATAAATAAATAAATAAAATTAAAAAATAAATAAAAAAATAAAAATTAGATATAATGAGAGAAGTACTAAACTGGTTAACTTAAAAAAAGTAAGTAAATAAGATATAAAATATGCTTAAATATTTCAAGGATAAAGTAGTTTTAAATAAATATTAATATATAAACATAGTACTAGAAATAATGATGGAAGAGGACTGCCATTTAACAAAAAAAAACCTGGAAATTACATTTCTATAAGTAGAATATATAATCGAAATAAAGATTTGAGAATAGTACTTAAAAAAATAGATATAATGAGAGAAGCACTGTACTGGTTACCTAAAAAAAATGAAGTAAATAATATATAAAATATTCTTATTTTTATATTTCTTTTTTAAACGATAGATTGCTTAAATATTTGAAGGATGAAGTAGTTTTAAATAAATATAAATATGTAAACATAGTACTAGAAATAATGATGGAAGAGAACTGCCTTTTAACAAAAAAACAGTGACAAAATTGTATAATGTATAAGGGTTTGAAAATATATGATAAAATGCCTGAGTGTATGAAGAATGAAAACAGTCTGAAAGAAATTTAAAAGAAATGTTTTGTATACTGTAAGAAGATGTTATTATACATATGACACAAATTGTGTAAAAAAATCGTATTAAATTTAATATAAGCTTACTAAAAAACATAAAAAATTAAAAAGATAAAATGGATTAATCTATCTACAACATTTTGAGTGTGTCCAAATACTTGTTCACAAAATCTGGATTAACTCCAATTACAGGAGTTATTTTCATATTATTTTTTGACATCTCATCAAAGATGAAGAAGAATAGGGAAGTCTGGGCATTTACGGGGCTTACGACCGTCATAGGCTGGTTTGAGTGATCACTTTACACACGTGTAACATTCACCAATTCTACCCATTATTGACAACCACATTACTCAAATTCTTGGAAGTTGTATATATATGAACCAATTTAGAAACCTTGTTCATGAATCACTAAAACTTCACTAGAGACATCTATTGGTGAGATGTAAAGAAGCTTTTTATTAAGCAGAAACACTTATATTAGTATGTGAGATCCGAATCCCGGATTATAATCACACACATGAGAAACGCCAGAAAATACCATTTTCATTTTTATTATTAAGCTTATAATTTGACCAGATAATTTATTTACAACATTTTGAGTGTGTCCAAATACTTGTTCACAAAATCTGGATGAAGAATGAAAACAGTCTGAAAGAAATTTAAAAGAAATGTTTTGTATACTGTAAGAAGATGTTATTATACATATGACACAAATTGTGTAAAAAAATCGTATTAAATTTAATATAAGCTTACTAAAAAACATAAAAAATTAAAAAGATAAAATGGATTAATCTATCTACAACATTTTGAGTGTGTCCAAATACTTGTTCACAAAATCTGGATTAACTCCAATTACAGGAGTTATTTTCATATTATTTTTTGACATCTCACCAATAGATGTCTCTAGTGAAGTTTTAGTGATTCATGAACAAGGTTTCTAAATTGGTTCATATATATAGAACTTCCAAGAATTTGAGTAGTGTGGTTGTCAATAATGGGTAGAATTGGTGAATGTTACACGTGTGTAAAGTGATCACTCAAACCAGCCTATGACGGTCGTAAGCCCCGTAAATGCCCAGACTTCCATATTCTTCTTCATCTTTGATGAGATGTCAAAAAATAATATGAAAATAACTCCTGTAATTGGAGATAATCCAGATTTTGTGAACAAGTATTTGGACACACTCAAAATGTTGTAAATAAATTATCTGGTCAAATTATAAGCTTAATAATAAAAATGAAAATGGTATTTTCTGGCGTTTCTCATGTGTGTGATTATAATCCGGGATTCGGATCTCACATACTAATATAAGAGTTTCTGCTTAATAAAAAGCTTCTTTACATCTCACCAATAGATGTCTCTAGTGAAGTTTTAGTGATTCATGAACAAGGTTTCTAAATTGGTTCATATACATAGAACTTCCAAGAATTTGAGTAGTGTGGTTGTCAATAATGGGTAGAATTGGTGAATGTTACACGTGTGTAAAGTGATCACTCAAACCAGCCTATGACGGTCGTAAGCCCCGTAAATGCCCAGACTTCCATATTCTTCTTCATCTTTGATGAGATGTCAAAAAATAATATGATTAATCTATCCATTTTTCTATGTTTTACTTTGTAAATATCACTATTTAAAACTATTGTGACACGTGTTTCGATGCATTACGCATCATTTTACCGTGTACGGCAGAATTTTCACTCATGAATTACATGAAATTATAGTAACTTTAAACATAAAGAGTAAATCCACTCACAAGTAGGCATAGGCTATGAAACTTATAAAGTTGAAGCCTGAGTAGGGATATGATAAACGGTGTTGCATAAGCCGTAGCTAGATTTCAGAGTCACTTGGACGTTAGGTAATTTTAAAAAAAAATGATGCGGAATGTGTACACCCAATTTACAATACCTACAATTTGGGTCACATTGTCACATAATCTCATTATCTACTTGAATTACCGAGCGACGCATATTTCACAATACCGGTAATCTATCATCGGTCAAGTTGTCACCGCTTTGTGACGTCATTGTCACCGCTGACGTCAGAGTCGAATTAATTATTGATGCACCGCGGGGGGGAGCGGCGTAAAAACTCAATAACGGCTGTCACCATCGCAAGACAAAATATATTTCCAATCAGTCGACGAGCGAATAGGTACGTAATTCAATTTGTCACATTTATGTTACGACAAAGTTCAATCTAGTTACCTACCTAACTAGGTGAAATATATCGCTCACCCTTTCAAGAACGTCATAAATCAAAAAACTTGATTTTTCAGGAGAACGTTTTTAAAGTTTAAAATATAACATAATGTATTAAAAATAAATATCAAGCCACTTATTGAACTTTTTACTGTGCAACAGATCTTTTTAGGTAAAACCTGAAGGTTTTTTCTCCATTTGAAAAATATTTAGTAAATTTTAAAAAATAATTAAACAATACCTTTTCTTCAAAATGCAAAAACAACATTTTCTGCCCTGTAGCGGATAAATATTAAGTTAAAAATGTGACTCTTTTGCTGGAAAAGAGTACATTCTGTGGGCATTCCGAAAACACGTACAACTGAAAATTGACATTTTTTTATTTATGACATTCTTGAAAGGAGTGAGCGATATGTACTAACATATATGGTGGAAAACAATGGGTGGGTAGTCGAAAACGAAAAGAACGCAAGCTACATACGTGTAAACGCAACTATTTACAAAATTTTAAGGGGCTCCAAACATTTGTTCACAAATCTGGGATTCTCCACATGAGAGTTATTTTTGACACAGATGAAGAAGAATATGTATTTCTGAGTATTTACAGGGATTACGACCTGTCGTAAGCTAGTCAAGTGATCACTTTACACACGTGTAACATTCACAATTCTACTCATGATTGACAATATTTTACATACTGAGAAAAACGCCTGAAAACCTGATTTGCAATTTTTTTATGCAGCTTATGCTTTGACCAGTCATTTTATTCACAACATTTTGAGTGTGTCCAAATTTGGTCACTGTGATTTTTAAAATTAATGTTTCAACAGTAATATGTAGCTATAAACAAAATATGACTGACCAAATATTGTACCCAGTGCTTAGTCAAGCCTGAATATGTTTTTATTCATATTATTATCGTTCCTTATTCGTTTCTCGTGGTGCATAGAGCACTGCAGAAAAAAATGAAACATTATATTAATTACAGATTTAATGGCTTATACAAAGGGATTTACGATACGGAAATATACTCGTTAATATTGCTACAAGTAGGTACTTACCTCCGTAACCAAACAATTTACTGTTAACTAAGATTTTAAATTTGATGGAAAAGTTTTTAATATATTATAATTGTGCATTTATCTAAAAAAAATATATTTATTATGCTTGAAGTTAATATTTTTAAATTCATTTATCGAATTTTTCTGATTTTTTCGCATTAAAGCGGACGAGACGTTATATTGACTCACTTTCGTTGTGAACTCTTAAAGAAAACGATTCAATAAAAAAATACAAACAAAAGTCATACTTAAAATTTTTCAGTGTTCTAATAAAATCGAAAAATTACGTAATTAATTTTCAAAAATTATATGCACGTAAATTCTTCATAAATTCGACATATTTATGTGACATTTTTTATACGCAATATCGAGAAATATTTCAGGGGACATTTTTCCTCCTCAGCGCAATTTTCAGGACTAGCTACTGCCATCTATGATCGAATTCCGAAACCAACTGAATGTGTTGAACATTTCCACCGCTAGATGGCAAGCGTCTTCCATAGACGCGACTTTTCCTGTCGCACACGGACCAACCGACCAATTGTAGCACACCTCTGGGCAAACACGACACGTGAGACCGCGCGCCTGCGTATTTTACACCTTGTTCGAATGAAACCCGAAAAACAAATATCGTTATATACATCCACACACAAATTAGAACATAGATTGGAATTGGAGATTCCGACACACTGAATAAATCACATCCAAAATAAGTAAATCCTCAACTTGGCCATACGGTCAATTTTAAATAGCGTTGTCTTTCTTTACCTTGGCACGCTGGGAATATTAACGACGATTTTTTTACATACGCGCACTGCAAAAAACTAATGGAAACATTCTCATTACATATATACATTCTCAAAACTATTGTTGGGGAAGTATTTTTAAAAATTCACCTCACTTCGTCAATACTCATCCTCTTATTTAGGCTGTGCGCATACGAATAAAAACTAGTAATGTAAAATTCAGTAAGTAAAATACAAAAAAGTAAAATTCGAATAATTTTATTTACTGATATAACTAAAGAGGATTGAATTGTTGGATTGGATTTTCTCGCACTAAATTTCTTTCCATCGTTTAGGTGGTCTTCCTTGGAAGTCCGTTACCTCTTCCATTAATTATATTATAGCATAAAATACATACACTAAACTAGCGACTGACGACTTGTAAAAAAGTTTATCGACTTATTTTTTAAGTTTAATTTGTAAGGGAGACTATTTGGGGACTATATCAGAATTGTTCAGTACTCATCATTATTTTCAGAACTAATCATTTAGATTTTGTTGTTTTTTCCCATGAATTACAATATTTTCCATGAATATTCCATAAATTCAATTTACGAGATAGGGCAAAACGATGTTTGATAGATGTTCGAATGATGAAATAAGGTAAGAATGCAAGGCTGAGATAAGTATTATCGATAAAATTAAGAAAAGTGTGTTGAGATGGTTTGGACATGTGGAACGTATGAGTGAGGAAAGAACGGTTAAACAAATTGATGAGGCGAATGTAGTTGGAAAAAGAAGCAGAGGAAGACCGAGGAAAACCTGGCGCAATCAGGTATGTCAAATACTGGAAAGCGGCCGGGTCAGGAGTCGTAATAATCGTCAGGTATGTATGAGGAGATGCATGAATGTAGAAGAGGCGAACAATGTTTGCAAAGACAGAGTGGTGTGGCGTTCGATTCTCTCTGCCTACCCTTGCGGGAAAGCGGCGTGATGGTTAGTTAGTTAGTTAGGGATTTATTTTTGACTACCAGGATATTAGAACTCTCTCTACACACATCGCTCACTCCTTTCAAGAACGTCATAAATCAAGAATCGTCAATTTTCAGTTGTACATGTTTTCTGAATGCCCAGAAAATGTACTATATCCCAGCAAAAGAGGCATGTTTTTAACTTAATATTTACCCGCTACAGGGCAGAAAGTGTTGTTTTTGCATTTGGAAGAAAAGTTATTGTTTAATTATTTTTTGAAATACATTAAATATTTTTCAAATGGAGAAAAAACCTTCAGGTTTTATCTAAAAAGATCTGTTGCACAGTAAAGTGGCTTGATATTTATTTTTAATACATTGTATTTTATTTTTAAACTTTAAAAACGTTCTCCTGAAAAATCAAGTATTTTGATTTATGACGTTCTTGAAAGGAGTGCGCGACATATGGTACATAAATGTATATATTTGACAGGAAGAGATTTAGGGTGATTCCTATATTTTTTCCGATTTTCATGAACATTCAACACATTCATTTCTTTACGACGAGAAGGTAGAATTCCTTCTAGTTTATTTTTAAATTTTCAGGACGCCTCAAAGTTCGAGCTTTAAAGCGCCGCTAGCGCCCTTGGCGCCCGCGGCATTTGCCCGACCTTGTCCCCGAAATACCGGCACCGACTACTCGTCAAAAACAGGATTAAGGGGGTGGTAGCCTGGGCTGGACCTAACATAGGTTCACTCGGCACAAACACCCAGGCACTCGACCACAAGGGAAGGGAGAATAAAATATGTATAGTAACTGCTGACAGTTGGTTGAATTCCATTTGAACTTTTTGGGTAATATATCCAAAATTAAACAAGGTTATTGGATTGGATTCTACTTTTATTTACATATATCGGTATTGTAAAGGCAAAGGGGTATATCTGTCTGAGACCAAATTTTACAGGAGAGCAAAAACACACATGTGAAATTAAAATAACTCATTTGTTTCATGTATTTTTATATGTACATATCTTCATAGCACTAAATAAGTATTGCAACTACAGATATATCCTTTTGCCAGATATAAGCAAATAACCTTGTTTAATTTTGGATATATTACCCAACAATTTGGAGAATAAAATGCCATAGTTTACTAATTTGCATATTCCTGAACCTCTTCAGCAAATAACGGGACGCTAGATACTATTGAATCCGGCGCTGGTGACGACATTTACTGCCTTAAAAATAAACAATTAAGTCGAGATAATTGGCAGAATATATGTATATATACATAGGCATAAATTGATTCCAATTTATGTCTTACTTCTTACTTACTTCTCGTGCCTTCTTCTCGTGCCTTCTTCTCGTTGGACGCGTCTCTCTTGCAGGCAGGCCCGCCACTTTCTTAGTGCTTCGGACCATCTTGTCTGGGACCTACTCACGCTTTGCGTTCTATTCTTGGCCTCCAGTCAAGAACCTTTTTTGTCCATCTATTCTCATACATACGTGCCACATGACCTGCCCGGTTCCACTTTTGTTCCGCGATACCTATGTTTATTTATAAATATATATATATATATATATATATATATATATATATATATATATATATATATATATATATATATATATATATATATATATATATATATATATATATATATATATATATATATATATATATATATATATATATATATATATATATATATATATATATATATATATATATATATATATATATATATATATATATATATATATATATATATATATATATATATATATATATATATATATATATATATGTGTGTGTGTGTGCGTGTGTGTGTGTGTGTGTGTATTTTTTTGCAAATGCTTTGAAACAGGTCTGTCTGCTATGCTAATCGTGGCTGTGGAGGCGTCTGCGCACCAGCGACCACTGTATTGGCTTCGGTGCTAACTGAATGACGGAACTAGCTTCTAATTCCAGCCTTTGCCAAAACTAGGATACTTACATCTATATATAATCTTAGTGATGGTTTTCTAAATTTGTATTATTTAGGTTGTCAGTGACGGGGACTCGAAGGCTATTTAGGACCTGTATTCGTTAAGTCGCAACTTAATTCTCTCTAAATCCGGGTAACATTTTACGTCTTTTTTTTTTAAAAACGCCACGCCGATTTTGCATTGAAAAAATAAGTTTTTCGTCGAAATGATTACAGTCAAACCTCGAGCTATTGTTCCTCGAATAATCGTTGTCCCAGATATGTCGTTTATTTCTTCTACCCCGAATTGAATTTCGTACACAAAAATATCGAATCGATCGATTCTCTATCACCATTTTACCGCATTCATCGTTTGAATTACGTTGCATATTAGATATATTTTGTCTGCGTATTTTACATTCTTCTCAACTTTGTAACATTCGACGAAGTCTTACTATTCTACCTGCAGACAAGCCTGTAAAAATGGAAACTGTGGGTGTTTTTTTTTATTTTATTTAATATTAAAATAATAATTATTTATTCTGATTCACCACAATAATAAAAAAGTAGGGGAGTACCACCATGAAGAGAACATTTTTTTTTCTCCTTGCTGTAAATACAAAATCAATACACTGTTTCAAAAACAAAGTATGATGTTTTGTAGAGTATTCATTCATTCTATAATTCCTAAAGTGAATTTTGAATTCACCTGTTAGATTCTAGGTTATGGATAATTTTACAAAAAATGGGAAATGTTCACATCAAGGGATGGTGTAGGTACTATGAAGAGAACACCTATGTAAGCCCCTTTATTTATTATTGTTATATATATATATATATATATATATATATATATATATATATATATATATATATATATATATATATATATATATATATATATATATACATATATATATATATATATATATATATATATATATATATATATATATATATAGATATATATACAGGTATATTATCGATAGGATCACTTTAATAATCGTATGCTTAACAATAATTCAGACTTCATGAAAGGGTGAAAGCGTATATCCCTCATTTAATAGAAGTTAACCCGGCATTATCTATTCACAATTCACCCCCTTCCCCCGTTACATGACCACGTAATTTGAAAAGGGACGTGAATGGCTTCACGACTTGGGTATTAACAAGTTAGCCGATTAATTACAGAACTAATTGCCTTAATTATTAACTCGCTACACTGACTACCGACCTGCTTTCTCATTTATGACTTGTTAAAGGTGACGTACTATTATTTTAATACAATTTCAACTCCAAACCTATACATAAAAAATGGAATTATATATTTTTAATTGGTACAGATCTTAATTGCGATTAATTAAAACGAATCGAACATCGAATAACAAATGCGAAGATATCGCACACTCCTTTCAACAACGTCATATATATCAATAAAAATGATTTTTAGGAGATCGTTTTTAAAGTTTAAAAATAAAATAAAATGTATCAGAAATAAATATCTAGCCACTTATTGAACTTTTTACCGTGCAACAAATCATTTTAGGTAAAACCTGTATGTTTTTTCTGCATTTGAAAAATATTTAGTATATTTAAAAAAAATAATAAAAAAACAATACTTTTCTTCAAAATGCAAAACAACACTTTCTGTCCTGTAGCGGGTAAATATTGAGTTAAAAATATGCCGCTTTTGCTGAGATATGGTCCATTTTCTGGGTATTCCGAAAACATCCACAACTGAAAATTTTCATTTTTTTTAATATATGACGTTGTTGAAAGGAGTGTGCGAAATGTGTACCCGTCAAATAATTGTAAGATTGTGTTCGTACCTAATTAGTTTCGCAGACTCTTCATAGTTTCAAGGTTTGAACTTACTCTACCACAACATGATGCATACTTTTAATAACGGGCGATTAAGTCTACAAATAAAAAATAAAACAAAATTATGTATTTAAGTTTATAATAAGAAATAATAAATAAAATTTAAATATTTTAAAAATCCAGATTATTGAGATTTTTCATGACATATATATCTTATCTAAAAATAATCAAAATTACCAAAAACTAGTTTTTTCTTCTAGCTGTAAAAAGAAAACGAATATTTTGGGTTCCCTTTAAACGATAGGAACCTACTATTATAGTAAATCGAATAACTAAATATATATATATATATATATATATATATATATATATATATATATATATATATATATATATATATATATATATATATATATATATATATATATATATATATATATATATATATATATATATATATATATATATATATATATATATATATATATATATATTTATATATATATATAATAATTACTTCACGTTACTAGGACTGTGAAAGTGCTAATTACGCAAATTAATGAATTTTTTATTATATTTTATGTTACAACCCAGATCCTCCCTTTGCTCACCTATTATTTATAAAGGTTCATCATTAAAATTTTCATATCGTGTCAATTATATCATAAATTTTTCCATACAAAAAATGTATAAGGAGAAGAATTATCTCGTATTAATAACGAGATAGCGCGGGGTTAAGCTAATAATGCTTACATTAAGATTTTCTTAGATAAAACATGTTTGTACTCTTTGTCTAAAGTGTGGATTATCGTTAATTTATGCAAAATGTAAATTTATGATTAAATATTTATCAATTTTAGAGAAAAGCGATAATGTTCATACCTAGAAATAAAATATAAAAAATAAAAACAAACAAACGTGTTATTTCGAAGAAAAACTTACTTTTTCAATGCAAAAATAGTGTTTTTGAAAAACTAACTAACTAATCAACCATAACACCGCTTCCCCGCAGGGTTAGGCAGAGAGAATAGAACGCCTCATCACTCCGTCTTTGCTTACATTCTTCGTCGCTTTAAAGAATTTGACATACCTGATCGTGCCGTTTTTTTGACATCTAAACAAAGATGAAAAATAATATGGTCTGAGAATTTACAGGGCTTACGACATATGTTCTGGCACGACCATTGGTCGTAAGCCCTGTAAATGCCCAAATCATATTCTTCTTCATATATGTTGAGATATTAAAAAAAAATATGTAAAAAATGACTTCTTATTGAAGATAATCCTGATTTGTGAACAAGCATCTGGATGCAGTCAAAATGTTGTACATAATCGTATATACTTATGTAGTGCAAAATTAACACTATTTTTTTTTTAATATAATAATATAACGAAAAATTGTCGAGTCACCTTACAGTAAAACATGCTTTAATTATCGAAATTTGAAATATTTAAAATGTACATATAGTGAATTCTATGGTTGAAACCATAAAATAATGTTCTTTTACTACCGCAGAGGAAATGAAAGGAAATGAAATCCAATAAAAGGTTTTAAAATTCACAATACCACAGTGATGAAAATGGTCCCCTATAAATCCCCTTCCAACCCCTACCCGGTGCGTACTGGTAAAGGTCCCCACGGCAACGAGAATACCGAACTTTCATCGCCGGTAAGTGACAGTGTGGAAAATGGATTTCACTAGGTCACCCCCCCTCGCCCTGGGGGAAACTCCACAATTATTATAACGGAAAATCCGACATACTTTTACGAGCTTCATCTCGGCTTTTAGGCGGCGCGAATCGTGTCAGCCATATTTAATTAAGTTTATTAAGAAGCTTTTAAAAATTCATTCAAGTATCACGTGTTTTAGAAAAAATATTTTAATATTCATGTGATAAAAACACCTTGTCCACCCCATAGTGTAGTGGTTAGGACACTTGGCTATTATGGTGTGGGTCCCAGGTTCGATTTCCAGGGGGGTCAAAATAAATACATGGGTTTTTAACTCTAATATTTATTTAATATTACCGTGAACTGGTAGCTGAAATGCATTACTGATCACCTTGGGTTAATATAATAAACGATCAAATATGAAAATGATGCAGTGCCCTATGCAGTCGTCTGCTCCATATTCTTGGATATAAGAGTGCAATACACATATTTGAAAGTCTTTATTTGAATTTTTCTTCTAGTGTTTGTATGAAGATATTCGTAACACCTTTGAGTATATTGGTATATTAAAAAAAAATTAACACCTTCACAAATCCAACGCCTTGCGAAAAAGTTACACCCGGAGCAAATCTTGAACCTATGGCGCCCTCTCTTAAATGAAATCAAAATGAATAACGTTTATGGGTTATTCATTTTCTTTTCTTTTTAATTGTGGCCTTAAGCCAAAAATTAAATTTAAAAAACCAATATAAAACTTATAAAACTGTAAATATCTCCATTTGAACATTGACGTCACTTTATTTCATGATGGGGGAGAAGTATTTGAAGATTTTAAATCAATAGTTAATAATACTACGATTTGAAAAAATACACTTAAATCGTAAAATATTACCACTTAGGGATAGTTATTGAATTGGTAAATATAGAACAAGAAAATATAAAATGAAAAAGTATTCGAAAGTTTTTACTCACCTATCAATTTTTCCTGTTGATTGTAACACTTAAGACATAAATACAACTAGCACGGAATTTCACTAATTTTAATGTCTTGAAAATTCTACTGGTTAGAAAAAAACCCTTTATTTTATTACAGAAAGCGAGAAAATATATGCAGATTTTGTATCTAATTTATTTTGCAAATATCAAGTCGCGAATGTAATATTTGTGGCAGATAAATCAAAATGCACCAGCAGACTTGACGTCATCCGAGAGTCAAAAAGTTTTGAGAGCGAAAAAAAACCGAGGGCGCGACCATTCACCGAACTTCTTAGATTCTCCCCCTCTCCGTCACAGTATCCCCACTTAGCAACCCAATCACTACGTCACTGTCATGTTTATAAACACACAAAGCGAGAAACGCCGAATTTAATTAACCGATTGATTTTCAAAAGGGGTAACAGATGTTCCCAAGAATCCATGCTACACTTGACGCACTTTCGTAATACCGTGTCGCGTTCGGAAACACGGTAACGTGGTCCATCAAAAGAGCGAACGTAGGTGAAACGTTCGGTAATAAAACATGCGATCGAACGAAAATTTGACAGCTGTCTGAATTGTTTTGGAGCCGCATGCGGGTGCGACGGCCCGCCCTAGGTTATGGCCCGTATTTTCCGAGAAAACTCAAAAATCCAGCAACTGAGCCCGAGTAAAAGGGTCATATTCCTCCGCGAGAAAGCAGCGTAAATTTCTCGTATTTTCTTATAAAGAACCCCCCATTTCACGAATATTTCCATCAAAAGCTTGAAAATACGATGTCGGTAAAGCAGAGACCTTTCCGGAAAATACGTATCGGTTGTGCAATTAAGTGTGTGCGCAACCTCTATCGGTAGAGCTGCGAGTGTGTGCGGGAAACGGATCGATTTTCCGTGACGTCACTCGTACCGAACTGCAAGGGGATGGGATAAACTTTTTCGATGTATTCTGTTTTTGACTGCGCAAGTCGGAAAAAATGCAACAGTTCTAATTTTACATTCGCGAATCGGATTTACATTTTAATGGGGTTCGTGTTCTATTTCTAGAGTAAGGGGTGTGGAGGATTTTCACTTGAATTATCCAATTTTACAATATCTGTATACAAAACACGTAACTTGGAAAGCATGATATCATTTGATAATTTCACCTCGAGTAACCTCTAATATACTCTTAATTATATTTTTCTTCTTCTTCGTCTAACCCATATCCGCACTCAATGGTGCTTATGGCACTGCATCGTATGGACAGTGATTTTATAATCGTTGATTACATGAAACCTAGGTGATCAGTCCTGCACTTCAGGTAACAAACAGTCCATGGTGATATAAAATCAATACTTGAGTGGATATCGTTCATATTACAATCGAAAATTACTAACTTATTTTATTTTCAGTATCCCACTTACATTTTATTTGTTACTGATTTTTTTTTAAACAGGCGTTTTTTGATAAACGATAGGCAGAGAAGATGGAACGCCACATTCATCTGTCCTGACTTATTTCGCATCTATACATCTAGTCATACATGCCCTCTGATAACGTAGACTTTTGACAGACGCGTTATAGACGGTAGCGATTTCAGAAATTTCATGGAGAAAAAAAATATAAATTTATATTTGAAATATGTATTACAAAAATGCGACATTTACCAGCAGGATCAAAAATATGTATCTAATACAAAATAAATATTAATAATTGAATCAAATATTTTTTGACCCTTATCCGCACCCGATGGTGCATAGGGCACTGCATGATATAAACGCAGTGATATCTTGATCGTTAACACATGAAGGAAAGGTGAGAATCTCGCTTTACGTACAAGGGTAATATTGAATAAATATTAGAGTGAAAAAATCACTTTTATTTATTTAACCCCCCCCTCCCTGGGAATCGAACCCGGGACCTCTAGCACGGTAACTAAATACGCTTACCATTACACCACGGAGGCAGACAAAATTAATTTACTTATACAAAGTTTCGGGTTGTGGTCCCGTGGTTAGTGTCGCGGTTTCTAAGTCAGAGTTTCTCGGTTCGAACCCACTCTACCACAATTTGATACCTCTTTCTAATAAAAAGCCGCTTAGGCTCACAGAAATAGTATGAAACTGAAATATTTGTGTAAATAATAAAAACACAAATATTTCTCTTTTTTCTATAATAAAAAATATAAATTCCTTTAAAGAATACCTAATACAAAATGTCAACTAGGCGAAATGGTACGCCTACACATTTTGTATAAAGTATTAAGTTTGAGCTCAAAGTAACGTATCGATTTATATATTTATATAAAACGTCTCATCTTTTATTTAAGAAACATGAATGATTGAATAGCCAGGAGGACAGAAGACAGAAGGAGTAAAAGAATGTCTAAAATAGACTACTCCGATACCGCCCCCGTGTTTATTGTGACCTACAAAGGGTAGACGTGACGTCACAATGCCGTCAGACACTCGGCTAAATTAACATCATGTTTACTCTCTTTGCGAAATAATTTTGAAAACAAGGGTTTTACGTAAAACTGATTTTTGTAATAAACTTTTAATTTTATCAACGATTTAGTCCACTACTGTGGTGTAAAGGTTAGCGCTTTTGTTTGCCGTACTAAAGGTCCCGGGTTCGATTCCACAGTGAATCAAAATAAATATTAATAACTTTTACTCTAACATTTCTTTTATATATCGACAGTTTTATAATAATTAATACATGGCACTTTAAAACAATGTTATTTTGATGGTAATTCATATTATAATCCATTTTTTTAAGGATTCTGCAAATACTTTAAAGATTATTATTATTTTATATTGATATCTCAGCAAGGATGAAGAAGAATGTGGAAGTCTGTGCATTCACCGATTAAGTGATCACTTTACACACGTGTAACATTCACCATTATATATCATCGATGTCAATCAAAAAATGTAATGTAACTAACTAAGTGGAGAAACCCCTAACTAAGTGGAGAAACCCAGATTTGTAAACAAGTATTTGGACACACTCAACGTGTAATTTTTAAATGCATATGTAAGGATTGTTTTAGCGTACAGTTGTTTGACATTGTACGATAGGTAAGTTGTATTTTTTATAATTAAGGCCAAGTAATCGTCAAACGTTTTATGTCCGCCTCCGTAGTCTAATGGTCACCACGCTCGGCTACCGTTCTGGAGGCCCCGGGTTTGATTCCCAGGGGGGCGTCAAATAAACATACGTGATTTTTTCACTCTAATATTTATTCAATACTACCCTGGACTGGTACCTGAGCCTGGCTGATCACCTTTCCTTCATGTGTTAACGATCAAGATAACACTGCGTTTATATGATGCAGTGCCCTATGCACCATTGGGGTGCGGATGAGGGTTTGAAGTGAATCGTCAAACGGTTATTAAATTCCTTACAACAAAAATTATTCATCAAATTCACCCAGTTTTTGGTAAGCAATCCATAAATAATGCACATTTTATAACAAAAATATTATTTTTCACATCGCTCCATTGTATCCCCTTAAACACGTTTAATACCACGTTTAAAGTTTTGTTTCACCTATCGTTGAAAACATCTATAGTTTTCGAAAATAGTCGTGTGTAATGAAATGAAACTCAAAATGATGTAATTTTTTTGACTATTGATTACGTTTTAGTAAAATAATACTAAACAATTATTTATTTCCCACTGTTCCACGGATCACAGTACCGATACAACTTATATTTAGCAGTAGGGTGGAATACCAACCCCCGCTTCCCAGGGGGATGGGGGCGAGGGCATAGGAAACGGGTAAAAACGCGGGGAACCGATCCCATAGGGTGTTGTTTCAATTAATTTCTCTCCAACCGCCCCCGACTGTGAGTGATGGGTCAGGATTCATCCCCCGAGAAGCCCTTCTTGCAAGACAACAGGGATAGCCAACCGAGAATAATGAACAAGTCTTTGTTACATATTATACAATACTGAAGAAAGAGAAATGGCCATTCAATATTAACGCTAAAGTGGGAGATAATAAAACCACTGCAATATAGTTTTTTCCACATTTATTATGTAAGTGGAAAAACTTTATAGTTGTTATTTTATTATATAAATGCAGTTCCACCAAGAAATGTCAGTACAAAACTTAAAAGCTAAAGTCCTTCCTTAAAACTTAAAAGCTAAATCACTCCTTTCAACAACGTCATATATCAAAAATTGACCATTTTCAGTTGTGCATGTTTTCGTAATGCCCAGAAACTGTACTTTATCCCAGCAAAAGCGGCATATTTTAAACTTAATATTTACCCGCTACAGGGCAGAAAGTGTTGTTTTTGCATTTTGAAGAAAAGGTATTGTTTAATTTTTTTTTTAATGTACTACTTATTTTTCAAATGGAGAAAAAACCTTCAAGATTTACCTAAAAAGATCTGCTGCATAGAAAAAAGTTCAATACGTGGCTTGATATTTATTTTTAATACTTTTATTATGTTCTTAAATAAATTTAAAAACGATCTGCTGAAAAATCAATTTGTTTGATATATGACGTTGTTGAAAGGAGTGAGTGATATGATGTAACAAGATGAAAAAGGTATAAGGTTTTTTTTTAATATTACTAAACTTATTAAATGATAAAGTAGAAATCAACAGAGATAACGAGTTGTCATGAAATTACACTCCTCTTCCATATTCAGCTGTTTTCTCATCCATATATTGTACATAGCTACAATCATCATCCAATGTAACGAAAATAGCAGATTTTAAATATCCCAGATTTTTTTGTGCCAATTTTTTTGCCATCGATCTTCAATTTCAATCCTTTAATGGTATGACTGTTTATATTTCCAATGTTATAATACTTATTGTATTATCCATATGTACTTACATGTTTCTAGGTCCAGTTGAATGTACTTCGCGCCATGTCTCATTCGTCTGTAATTTGTATAAATTTAAAGTAATAATAACAATTGTTTATTCCGGCATGACTAGCGGTAGATTTGGTTCTTCACTGGTACTACTACTACCATCACGCCGTTTCTCCGCAGGGGTAGGCGAAAGGATGGAACGCCACACTCTTCTGTCAAGACATACACTCCTCGCCTCCTTCACATCCATACATCTAGTCACACATGCCCTCCGATTTTTGCCCTCCGACTTTTGACACTACTAGATTTTAGGTTCTGATTGATCTGCTCGTGCCAAGTCTTTTTCGGTCGTCCTCGATCTGTTGTCCCGCTCACATTCGCCACATATATTTTCTTAGTCATTCTCTCGTTATCCATTGCTCCGCATGTCCATACCACCGTAAAGAACTTTTCCTTATCTTTTCAATTAAAAATAAAAGAAGAAAAAAAAAACAAATAAGATTTATGAAAAAAAAACATACTTAGAAATTGAAAATATAAAAAAAAATTGGTATAAAATCTAATTTTATTTATTGATTTGGCGTTTAATTTGTAGAACTCCATTTTAATTTATGTATTAATTTTAAATCAAATACAGATTTTTTGAGTCTACTAAGCTGTATTTTATTAACAAAAACACATAAAAAAATTAAAAATCTGTGTTTGATTTAAAATTAATACATAAAATATAAAATCAAACCTTAAAAAAACACGTAAAAAAGAAGTGAATAAATTAATAATATGAAAAAAATACGGGAATATATTAAAAACACGAAAAAATAAAGTTATAAATTCAAAACATGGAAAAACGCGAAACATGAAAAAATATAGACATAAATTCAAAAAATAAGATAATGTAGTAGGAATGATTAAAGAAAACACTTCGTTTTTTACCACTTGAGTTTTATTATAGACTACATGTTTCAGAAGTTAAACTATTATTATACAGACCTGAATGATGGAAGTTTAACTTCTGAAACATGTAGTCTATAATAAAACTCAAGTGGTAAAAAACTAAGTGTTTTCTTTAATCATTGTAACATGTCTTACCACAAAGTTAATGCCGAAACAATAAATAAAATAATGTAGTAGGTACCTGTGTTCATCATTTTTTCGTCAACAGGTCGTGAAGTAAAGCTCCTAGTGATTTTACACAAAGTGTATGACGAATGATAAGGAGAGTTAAATCGTCGTATAATGTAAATTATCATACCACAGAATTAATAATGCTATTTAAATAACATACATACATATATCGTATAAACCAATTCCCTTTTTCGAATCAGTAGATTTTACACATGGTCTATAAAGGGGTGTCTGACGTCACAAGTACCATTTTTCCTCGTTTTTTCACATCCCCCACATAATGCCTTTTGTTTTCAAGTCCCATCTCAGAGGACTCGTATACCTTATATACTTTACTGCAGACAACAATACGTGTGTATCTGTACTCTATTCTTTTAGATGTATTCGTTATTTGATACGTTTTTACTCTTACCTTGATAGTTTTATTGTATTCTTGTTTATTTTTGGATGGCTTTTGGATGGATTGCATATGTATTTGACGTGTTCTTTGTCTTTTGTTATTATTATATATCGCTCACTCCTTTCAAGAACGTCATAAATAAAAAATCGACAATTTTCAGTTGTGCATGTTTTCGGAATGCCCAGAAAATGTACTATATCCCAGCAAAAGAGGCATATTTTTAACTTAATATTTATCCGCTACAGGGCAGAAAGTGTTGTTTTTGCATTTTGAAGAAAAAGGTATTGTTTAATTATTTTTTTAAATATACTTAATATTTTTCAAATGGAGAAAAAACCCTTAGGTTTTACCTAAAAAGTTCTATTGCACAGTAAAAAGTTCAATAAGTGGCCTGATATTTATTTTAAAAACATTGTACTATATTTTAAAACTTTGAAAACGTTCTCCTGAAAAATCAAGTTTTTTGATTTATGACGTTCTTGAAAGGAGTGAGCGATATGTGGAAACGAGAGGTTTTTACGACTGTTACGTCTTTAACGTATAGAACTCCGATAGCCAATATTCTGGCTTTTGAACGTTTGGTTTTGGAACATCAGGTCTCTTTTGTTACTTTTTTGCCAAAAATAAATGAGTATTGATAAAAGTTACGGTTTGTAAAATACGTTTGTATTTTATTTATTTTTATTATTTATTTATTTCAAAACATATTACATACACAAATCATATTTACATATCTATAATATTCCCGATGAGTAATTTCTATTTCTCATTTTGGGACATGGGATTAAGGTTAACAAGACTGGAACACAAATAATAAAGTAACAAAAAAGATTTTTTTGAAATAAACAAAACTAATAAGAATACATGGCAAAGTATAAAAACAATAAACAGGTATAATAAATAGGCACAAGAAGCATATTTAAATTAAATAAATGAGAAAACACAAGGTAAGAAGCATATTTAAAATAAACAAATGTATTAGTTTTGAAATTTGTTTTTTTTTTATTATGTATATACATTGCTAGAAAAGCGCTCCAAAAGTTCTGGTTGGCGGGATACTTCACCGCAGCTTAGTTCATATAACGAGTATGTAACCCTGAGTGCTCTAATCAATGCCGCTATTTTCTTTATTTCTCTCCTTCAGTACCCACCATTCCTCCATGTTTTCCATTTTCGTATAGCAGCAATATAGTTCATCCTACACTTCTTTCATCATCCGTAAAATATATTCCACTCTTAGATTCAAACAATAAATGTAACACAATTTTCAAATGATGAAACGCTACATGATAATAAATTGTAAATATGATAAACACATAACTGACCACAACTAAGCATCGGCCAAATTCAATCCAGCTACGAAAACTACGAGTAATAAATTTAACTGTTCCCGCAAACATGTATTACAATACAACACGCCTCCCTCTCTTTGTATTTCATCCCCCACCAATCGCAATAAACTTAGTTTTACAACGCTTTGAATACAACACGTGAAACTACCACGTGCATTACGGGAAACCACTTTCCATCTACCCTTTACCGTAACAGCGTGGGCTGGTAACTTAGTGAAAACATTAATACGGATTAAGGTGGGACAAACCGTGAAACTGGTAGATTACGTGATTATAAAAAAATGTAAAGAATCGTAAGCTTTTTTATGAAATTGTGACGTTAAAAATGCTCTCCAAGTCATCAGTATTCTTTAAAAGATTTCGTGATAAAAATAAATAAATCTTGAGTTTTTATATGGAATGGCGTCTTAAAAAATACTTTCCCAATAATTTTTCTAGTTTCAGATAGGGGAGATTTGTTTTTAGATGGGAGTTGCATTTATTATTTACTTTGCTTATCATGTAGCTAAAAGGTTTTTAGATCATTATGTGAATTTTTGGTTCTTCTAACTAAAAACATGTTTTTATTTTAATCTATGTTGGGTACAGGTGTAATCTAGTGTGGGCCAGTTAGGAACTTGTCAGCATTTGCTCATTGCTGAGAGGAAACCGCGTAAAACTCCTCAGGAGAAGCCGGACTATTGTCTGTCGTCAGCAGGCCTTCCGTTCCACTAGAAGAGGGTTCAGCATTTTGTGTTCTAGCATGGTTTATAGTACCAATGTCCTTTAATATTTTTTTAATTATTTTTAAAGGGAGAAGTTAATGCATTCCCAAGAAAAAATATTATCGTATCAACTATAAAATAATTTTTTTATAGGCATAGCAGTAAATATGTCATATCATGTGCGCGAATTATTGAATTCAATTCATTGATTAATTTCTAAGGTACATACATGAAACGCATCTATTTCCGATGATTCGATGCCAGCTGTCAAACAGTCGACTTTCATAATATCTGTTTGGTGATGGCTGTATTGGGTGTATTGAGATGGTAAAATTATTGATTATATTAAATATCCATCAAGAATCGAAAAAAAGTAAATAAATGGTAAGTAATAAATGAAAAACCATACTACTATCTTTAAAGTAAATAGGATAGAAACGAGTATTTTACGATGTATGCGCGCCATAACAGATAAGGTAGACTCGATTAAATTCAAAGTCTAGCTGCCCGTAAAGTGGCGTTATCTTATACCGAATACGAGAAAAGCACTATCAACACAGAAATAATAGTTTATTTTAGTTTCGGCATTAACTTTGTGAAATAATAAAAATAAATTATATTAGAAATAATAGCATAAACCCGTATTGAAAATCGCGTTAAACATAACTTATCGTCAGTGACGTGCACAGAGGTTTTTTTTTATCAGGGTAGGGAGTAGAGTTGGGTAAGGATAAGGGCACTGGTCGTGTTTCTATATACGGAATATCTATATCGAAATACGAGTGATCTATGGTAGGCACTGCTTTTCTGCCTACATAGAATACACGCCTCTGCTAATCGTCTCCATACTAAAGCAATCGTTTGCTTCAATTTTAAGCACATACGACAGAGAGCGATGGTAATTCATTTAAAAAACTACAAATGGTTTTGTATGTGTAAGCGTATTTAGCTATCGTCCCGGCGGTCCTGGACTCGATTCCCAGGGGGGGTGAAAATAAACATTAGTGATATCACACTCTTAATATTTATTTAACATTACATTACTGGACTGGTAGGTACCTGAAGCGTAGGACTGATCACCTTGCCTTCGTGCAATTAACGATCAAGATAACACCGCGTCGATATGATCCAGTCTCTATGCACCATTCGGTGCGTATAAGGGTAAGAAGAAGAAAAAAATATTATTATTAGTTTTATGGAATAAATTATTAGTCCATGTTTATAAATTTGCATGAACGCGACACTTTCTTTATGTCGTGTTTATTAAAGAGACTAAAATATGAATTATTTTGTGTTGACAATTTTTTTTTTTAAATCAGCATTTTTTATTGAATGTAATTTTCATTTCAAAAGTAAAGAAAGTTTATGGCATTTTGATTTTAAAATGAAGTCAAATCCAGGGTTAATGTCAAGCATCACGAGTATTGCAAATTGACCTATTACACGTGATATTCCTAAAAATCTTATTTTTGTGTAACTGGAACGGTACAAATGTAAATGAATTTATTTAACTGTTAAATTTTTAAATAAAATAATAAAAATCCTTCGTTTGAACCTTGATCGAATCATCATCGTTTGTTCAAACTCCTGAAGTAGAACGTAACAGCAAACACACACTGCTCATGGCAGAAAGCGTGATTCTTGACAGCTGCTGTTACCTGAGCATTTTCAATGTTTTCGATTGCATTGTTATTTCATAGATATTTTATATATTTTCATTGCTTCACAGTCATTGTGAAATTAAACATATAAGTAATGATAACACTCTCCTTAACATTCATCGTTCACTTTGTCTAATCTATACCACTTAAAAAGAGAAATCCCACTTCACGACTACCGGTTTCGGAATTACCATTCCTTATCAGATCAACTAAGTATGTATATACTATAGTTGACCTGATGTGGGAATGGTAATTCCGAAACCGGCAGTCGTAAAGTAGTTTTAAGTGGTATTACACAAAATGAACGATGAATGAACGATGGTATTATAATGCCATACCACAAGTTAATAATGCTTTTTGAATACAAAATTAACTAAAAATATAGGTTTTTTTTTTCAAAATATTTTCGCTTTTGGGTCTGAATATGTCAATATATTACTCAATTTTACTATACCACAAAGGTAATAATGTTTAAAATACAAAGTTATAATAATGTATTAGAAATGTCTACGTTCTATTTTCTTTCTTTTCCATTCAACCAGACTCAGCCACAGCAACGTGTGGCCGTATTCTTCTTCTAACCCTTATCCGCACCCAATGGTGCATAGGGCACTGCATCTTATTGACGCAGTGTTATCTTGATCGTTACTTACATCAAGGCAAGATGATCACTCCTCTGCTTCAGGCACCTACTAGTCCAGGGTAATATTGAATAAATTTTAGAGTGAAAAAATCACTTATTATTTATTTGACATCCTTCCTGGGAATCGAACCCGGGGCCTTCAGCACCGTAGCTAAATACGCTAACGGTTACACCACGAAGGTGGCCTCATACATCTGGTAAAAAATAAAATATTAATTTAATTTTTCATATTGCATTCTTTGAATGTCATTTCGCAACGAGTGGGGGATATGCAATAAATAGGCCAATTACAAACATTTAGAGCGAAACACTAATAAGTACTTTCCGTCGAGTCGACATACTTAACATTCTCTGTCTCATTTATACGAACCTTGTTACGGCCGAGCATTAATTTCGAACACACATTACTTTTTATGGTCCGTTAATTTCACTTAATAAAACGATTTGTTGTCCCTTATTATCTGGCGCAATAAAACGAAACGGCGAGATAAACTCGTGTCAATTCTTTACTATTTTGTTTCTCTTTTCAACCGGCACGACTTTCCGTGATCGCTTAACACGCCGATTTATATCTGTCTCTTCTGTTTGTATGGGGAAAGTAGAAACAAAACATATAACGGTAAGGGATTAGTTTGGGCGCCAGCGTCGACTTGGCTCGTTCTGGTAAGAGACTCACGTTTATATTGATTTATAGGGTACGTGTTCGTGATTGAATCGAGTAAAAGAGATAACAAGCAATGGGCCTGTGTTGTTTAGCACCGCACGTACATGATTCTCAGCTCAGCTGTTTTTGTACACTCGATTCATCAACAAAATTGAAATAATTCATTGATAAATATTTTAAGCAAAAAAAACTTTAAGGAAATTTTATTTGTTACATTTAATATATTTTCAATTACTTAACCATCAAACCAGTGATCGTTTGTACTTAGACAGCCGTTTATTTATTTTTAATACAAAAAAAATATTGGAGAAAAAGATAAATAAAGCAAAAGTAGTGTTGTGATCCTATGGTTTGTGTCACGGATTTCGAAGTCATTGGTTCCAAATTCAATCCTACTCTAAATGTTTTTGATTGCTAATAAATTCCACAAATCTTTTAGACTTTGAATTGAAATATTTGCGTTTATCTTACGCCGGCGCCGTTATCTTTTACTTAGCGGAAAAAATTAGACTTTTTGGGTCACGTTTGCACATGCATTGTATTTCATACATATTTAAGCTTAAGATTATGAACTTAAACTTAAAAAGCATAACAGACGTACTCTGAACCTAACCCAACCTGAAATATACAGGTATTTAAACGTATTCTGTACATAAATGTTTTTATACGTTGTTATGTACTTGTCATATCATGATTTATGATAAAAATATGTACAATGAATAATTAAACGCTGAATAAAAAATCGGTAAAAGTGACTATTTTTATCATTGATAAGCTCGTTCAATAATTTGTATATCAATATATACAAATTATTGAACGAGCAGGTCAATGATAACAAAAATAGTCTCTTTTACCGATTTTTTATTCAGCGTATGACCAATGTTATTATTTTTAACCATTCATTGATGTGTAGTGCAGGCCACTGGATTTGAATTAAAAAGTTCACAGAGAAAAATACTGATTTTTTCGTTTTACGTACTTCCATCGACAATGAAAAGGTAAATTCCCATAGAGCAATATCATACAAACACTATATGCTCATTATAAACGTTCTTTCTACATGAACAGTTTGGAAGGTTTTACTTCTTATTGATCCCACCATTGTATAAAGAAGGCTCTTTTTATTTATTTTAAAATGGAAAAAATATGCCAAAATCACTTAAATAGAGAAATAGACCAAAAATAATGGTCATTTTTTTTAAATAATTAAATATTTGAATACTATCATCTAGATAAACATTTCACAAAAACTAGTTTCGGAATGAGCATTCCCTCATCAGGTCAACTATAGACTGATGATCTATAGACCTGATGAGCGAATCGTTATTGCGAAACCAGTATACGTGAAGTAGAGTTTTTAAGTGGTATTACACAAAGTGAACGATGAATGATAATATATTATTAGATTAAAACCAATATTTTTAGCTTTTCCACTTTTTTTTATTTGACCAGCGACCGGGTTTCGTCGTTACCGACATCATCAGACTGGTGTCAGAATGATGTCGGTAACGACGAAACCCGGTCGCTGGTCAAATAAAAAAAGTGGAAAAGCTAAAAATATTGGTTTTAATCTAATAATATATTAAAAATGCAATTCCATCACGAAGTGTCAGTGGATAATATAAATCTATGAAAAAGATGAATGATAAGGAGAGTATTATGTTACCATGCCGCAAAGTTAATAATGCTTTTCTACTTTAATTTTTTTTTAATAAATTCTATTATTTTATTTTATTTTGACAATATATTTTCACTTAAGCGTCTGAATCTGCCAGTACATCGGTGAAATGTTTTAAAACCACATGTATTATTATTACATTCATGGGTCGAGTGTTCGTCGGAATAAATATAAACTGCTGTCATTTGATGGAGAAAGCCGTGCGGTTATGTGAAGGTCATGAGACGCGCCAGTTCGGCACTAGTGCGAGGGAGACGAATAACCCCAGTCTGTCTGTAGGTGGGAGAGAGTCAAAAGTAGTGTCGTCAGTGCGCGAAAACAGAGAACGGTCACCGTCTGTTTGTGGAACAAATGAGACGGTACATGCGGGGTACAGTCATAAAAAAAAGTTGTACAATTTCGTGTATTTTATTTTTTAAGCGATTTTTTTTCAGGTTCATAAGCTGGAGTGTATATGCGAATTTTTGCTCCGCATTCTGACAATGGGAATTGTTTCTAGAGACAATACAATTTCTAAGACAGAATGTTGTCCAATTCCTTAAAAAATTCATTGAAAATTTATGTGTTTTACTCGAAATTGTTAGGGCTGAAATCACTTATATTGGAAGTCGACATTTATATCTTGGTGTGTCCCTCGTTTCGGACAATTTGTCTTTGATTTGAGCTTTAATCTTTCCCCTTTTCCCTATTCCTCCCTCCCGTCTCTCTTCCAGGTATTTTCACAAATTTACAAATGTGGAATTTTATAATTAGAATAGTAGAAGATCTTTTGTGACGCTAGTATATTTAATGACTTTCCGTAACTGTTCCGTAAAAATCCCTTATATCTCGTAGGAAGAATTTAAAATCGAAGAATATAAAATTTTTAGAGAAGTGAAATTTCAATTTACACAAATATGAATTCTTTGAAAACAGTTTAGTTTACTTTCCTACAAACTCAGCGTCCACCTATGCATCTACTCTAATAAGAATTTTGGACAGTTACATTTTTAAATTATTTATCTGGCAGTCACCCAGTGAAAGGGTGTTTCTGCCAGTGTCAAGTATTATAGACAATTATGTACGAGTGAAATGCTCTCCTCAATAGAATGAAGACGCGAAAGTGAGATGATATTTCAGAAGAAATAACTAAGAACGTAATGTGCTATTTGAATGATTGATATAAATGTTTGTTCACAAAGTCATTTCCATTTTTTCCTTACTAATTTTCGCAGGTAAATTAAAGCACTTTGTAAATTAAGTTTTACTTGGTAAATATCATTATTTAAAAAAATCTATTGTGACACGTCTTTTGATGCATTCCACATCATTTGCAGAATGCATCGAAATCATATTATTTTATTAATAACAGACGTAGACACTAGTAACTAGTAATTTTGTTAATAAATTCCCTTCTAGAATTTTGTTTTTATTTAAAAAAAAACCTGAATATTAATAATCGCAATCTTGATTGACTAGCGAAATAAGAATTATGTGGCGAAATCAAAGATTCTTCTTCTCCCTTCTTATAGATCCTCAGATTTGTTTGTTCCGTAATCAGTCTCTTGTAGTGTGGACTGCCAGCTGTCACGCCATCGCTTTGGGGGTTTTCCAGGTGGTCTTCTTCCGTCTGGGTTCTCTTGAAGAGCAACTCGAGCCGGTCTATTTTCTCGCATTCTATTAACATGTGCATTCTAAATTGTCTTCGCTGTCTTCCCCATCTGACTATATCCTCCATACTACACGTATTTACACAGAATTTCCGTGTTCCGGTCTCTTAACATGTTGTTTGAAATCTAAGCAAAAGCAAAAATATGTTATTAATTAAACCCCCCAATCAGAATATGTTTTTTAAATTACCTAACGTCCTAAGGACTCTGAAATCTACAGCTTATGCAACACCACTTATCATGGCCCTATTTAGACTTATGTTTTGTAGCCTGTACCTACTTGAGAGTGGATTTACCCTTTATGTTTAAAGTTACTTTAATATCATATAATTCATAATTTAATATTCTAGGCAAAAATACGTGCTTAGTAAATGTATTTAGAGGATGGAATCGTTAATATAAAGTGTACAAAGAAAATTTTGAATGTGAATCACTTTGGACTTCTGAAACAAAAAAGAAGAAGAAGAAAATAGTTTTTTTTTCTTTTACCGAAACCGTTGCATTTGACTGTACTCAATATCTAATATAACCACAGCAGTCACGGAGCGGTTCTCCCACCATACATATTCATCTCTCCCCTTCTCCCCTCAGCCGTCTCCTTTCCCCGCGCCCTGTGCGAGTACCGCTTTTTCAAGAACAAAAAAATAATGTTCCCCTCTTCTCTTCGCACTTCATTCCCCGGCAAAATAGCCGACAGTCTTCGCCTACAGAAACGTGAACACTACATTTTGCATTTTAACAAAAATGTCATATCATTTGTATGTATTAAATATTTATCTAGTGTATTTGAATTGAGCTTTTTAATTTTTTCAGGAGGGTACTGGTTGGAAAGTACGCTTCGTGAAGACACCTCGTTGAGTGAATGCGTTTGGTGTAGAGCTCGGTTCGGTTGAAATAATAATGTGATTACGTTTCAAATTTGAAATTCGTATAACATTATGAAATCTGGATGTGTGAATTGCATTTCATTCGCTATTCGTATCGCAAAAAGTAGAAAACTGGGCATTATGAAACTTGTTCGCATTAATAATGATATTATTTCAAATTTATTCCTTGCGCGAGGTCAAAGAAACCGAGAAACTTAACGTGAAACGGAGATAATTTGCATATTAATTATTATCGGTGTCGAGATTTTGATATCGTTGGCATTCCGACTGTTTTATAGTCCTGAAATCGTTTACAACTACTGTACTACAGTTTTCTGCAATATAAAATTGTGATAAACCTACGTCACCCAATGCAAAATACCTTATGCATCAATGCAATCAGATATACGAATCAAATTTAATAATAATCTGACCTTGAGCTGACATCAACAACAAGTTTCGAGAATGATGCCTACATACATACTTCCCTAACAGGATAACGCTGCAATTGTTCAAATTTAAAAAAAGAAGAGTTCCTTAAGGACGTGTGGAGCGAATGGATAACGAGAGAATGACTAAGAAAATATATGTGGCGAATTTGAACGAGGACGACCGAAGAAAACTTGGCACGATCAATCAATTAGAACCTAAAATATAGTGGTGTCAAAAGTCTGCGTAATCGGAGGGCATGTATGAATGTGAAGTAGGTAAGCGAGGAGTGTATGTCAGGACAGAAGAGTGTGGCGTTTCATCCTCTCTGCCTACCCCCTGCGGGGAAACGGCGTGATGGTGGTAGCAGTAGTAGTAGTGGATAACGATGCATTGACCAGAATCCTAATCATTTATAAGTTTGTCATTCGACATCTGTGATTAAAATTTCAATAGAAATTAGCTACCTACATAGGTTTAATGAAGATTACACTCTCTTCTTGAAACTTCATTAATTAAAAAAAAGACTTATCTAGAAATGGATAAATCCTTATTCCACACCGCTTATCGTAATTATTTTTCCTACGTAAGCGCCTACATCTTTGATGAGTATCCATCCATCCTTTAATATCTAAATATTGCCGAAGATTTCATCATCAGGCGCCATGTGCGGTCCCTCGAGCGTGTGCTATCAACAACAGCTTCTAGACTCTTCCAATTCTGGTCCAGTCCCGTACATTTTGAAGCCAGGGCAGTTGCCTTCTGCCAATGTTATTTCTTTCTTTTTCTTCTACTTTGCATCTGAGAAACACCTTAAATATGTGCTTTACTAATTTCACAACTAATTTCTCCATTCTGACAGTCAGTTTGTTCATTCAATTTATTCAATTCAATTCAATTTATTCAACAAAAAAAATAATATATACAAAACAAACAATATTCAAGGCGTATATATTAAAAGTAAGCAAGAAGACTTAAAGGTGTAGAAGAATCCCGCTTCGGAAAACTCCTTCAGACACATGGAACAGATCAATATCCAATGTGATATTGTTCAACATAGCGGTAGCTCTTCCTACAGGCATAACCATCGGCAGGTTGGTCCTGTGTATAGGAATGTGAAACAATCTATGCCGACGCTGTCTCAGGTAACTATCAGGAACATACAGACCAATGCTCCGGATAATTTCAGGATTATCGATCATACCGCGCAACAATCGATAAAAATGCGTAATCAAATACACATTCCTTCTAGTCTCTAAACTATCACAGAGCCACATAGTCTCTCCATTGTATCCAAGCCAGAGAATCCGTCACTTGATCATGGAATTAGTAAATAGCGCACAAGGCACTAAGGCACTGCATTTAACATTTTATTAAGCAAATAATGGTTATAAAGACAATCCAAAATTCCCAAGAAAATGATTTTATAAGAATAAAAACTATAATAGTGACACAACGTTACAAAATGAAGCAGAGGAAACAAGTTCATCCAAGGAAAGGGTCCGAAATTGGTATGGCCGAGGTGACGTTGTCCATTATAGAAGGATCTACAACCTGAGGACGAAGAGAGCTGACCCCAACAGTCTACAAAGACGATAAGCTGGGATGATAAGATGGAGGCAGGAAGAAGATATATGTAAATATTATTTTTTGACATCTCATCAAAGATGAAGAAGAATATGGAAGTCTGGGCATTTACGGGGCTGAAACCGTCATAGGCTGGTTTAAGTGATCACTTTACACACGTGTAACATTCACCAATTCTACCTATTATTGACAACCACACTACTCAAATTCTTGGAAGTTCTATATATGAACCAATTTAGAAACCTTGTTCTTGAATCACTAGAACTTCACTGGAGACATCTATTGATGAGATGTAAAGAAGCTTTTTATTAAGCAGAAACTCTTATATTAGTAGGTATGTGAGGTCCGAATCCTGGATTATAATCACACACATGAGAAACGCTAGAAAATACCATATTCATTTTTTATTATTTAAGCTTATAATTTGACCAGATAATTTATTTACAACATTTTGAACACACTCAAAATGTTGTAAATATATGTATATATTTAAACTTATATATTTGGCATCTCTCTATGGGCATCTGTTTCATAAAATAAATCTGTAATCTAGGTCTCTTTGTCTTTTTATTATTCATTACATTTCATTTCTTTGTTAACCAACGGTTATGAAACAAAGAACAATGTTTATAATAATTATCCCACGATCTCTATGCAGCCACCCGTTGCAACTGTCCGATTGAATTTTATTAAATTAACGTGTAATTTCCCAAACTTGCACGAATCTAGCGCTAGTTTTTGTACGAATAACGGTCGACATTCGAGTTAACCCTCACTCTCGCCGTATGAAGCGAGTGTAAACGAACGCGAGGCAGAATTTCCAGTCTTGCGTCTACGGGTCTTATACTACGTATGAAGAATTCGAACAACGAATGCACGCTTAGAGTACGTACTATATATTGTATTATACATACAAATATAGGTACTCGTTATTATACTTATTAAAATACCTATGATGTATTTTTTATATTTTATTTTAGCAACTAATACACATTCTAAACTCCTATTGCGTAGTAGGTACCTACACATATGCCTAACTATTAAAAATAACGGTCACAACCTACGTGGGTAGGTACGCAGATAATCAAATCAATATTTACTTACCAATATGAGATATCATTAAAATTTGGGAAAAGAAAGTTACAGAAATTAGTGCAAATGCGTTTTCAGTTTTTTCTCTAAAGATCATATTACTCTCAATGCTTCTGCTGGCTCGCAACAACACACTCGCCAGATTTAGCGCTCTGGTTGCGAGCTGGTAAGATCATTTTACCCATGGCAGTTGTTATAGCTGACCGAAACATGAGACGTATGTCATCTAATTCGCCTGGAATGCGCAGTCCTTTTGGATTCTCTGGAGCTTATACTCTAATCTGTTATTTTGGAAGGGCATAACCAGTGCAAAGTTGGTGTAGCCAATCAACTGATGTTTAAGAAAAACACTCTTAGAAACATAATGCAACACTTTTTGATAAGTTTCTCATGCGAAATTACAAAGTATCTAGGCAGGTAAAGCTTTATCCTACTGAATAAAGCTTTATCAATTTATAGTAAATATATATTAACAAACAACATTATTCGATCGTTACAATGCTCCATCTTGTCGAGACTGGCGCCGCTTCTGCTCTCACACTAATTGATGTTCGTAATGGACTAATTGTAATTCGAAAATAAACGTTTGCTCTTAAGCTGGTATTTTCTTCGTCCCCTCATCATCATCGTGTACATTTCAGTACCATCAGAGAAAACAAACATAATAATAAAGCGAATAGCAAAATACAAACCTATGCGAACTCCAATATTATGATTCCTCAATAAATACATGTATGTGCAAGCAAAAATGATAATTCAAAGCATTCACAGGGTGCAAATATAACCACATTACTAATATAGCTACATAACTACGCGATTGCTGCATAAAAATGAACTCTTATATTAATTTAGATAAGTACCATATTACAATTTCCATCAGTCATGTGCGAAAGAGCTATTGATTATTTCGACAGAAAAAAAAACAATGATCTATTTTCTCTATTCAAGTGTGAATCTAGAAGAATCTACTCCTAGCTTTTAAAAGAGGTGACTGGGGCCAGTACTGAGTATAAGGGTGGTGACTGACCGGAGCATTTCGTCGTAACAAAACATCGTAACATCGTAACATCGCTCGCGGCGAGCATGTTACGTTATGACGTTACGGCATTGCTGACTGACCGCGATCAGTGCTCGCTAGTGGCCTTGTGCTCAGTGTTGCCATATCGCTCACTCCTTTCAAGAACGTCATAAATCAAAAAACTTGATTTTTCAGGAGAACGTTTTTAAAGTTCAAACATAAAATACAATGTATTAAAAATAAATCTCAAGCCACTTATTTAACTTTTTACTGTGCAACAGATCTCTTAAGGTAAAACCTGAATATTTTTTCTCCATTTGAAAAATATTAAGTATATTTAAAAAAATAATTAAACATTACCTTTTCTTCAAAATGCAAAAATAACACTTTCTGCCCTGTAGCGGGTAAATATTATGTTAAAAATATGCCTCTTTTGCTGGGATATGGTACACTTTCTGGGCATTACGAAAACATGCACAACTCAAAATTGACGATTTTTGATTTATGACGTTCTTGAAAGGAGTGAGCGATATGTCACACCAAAAAATCTGAAAATCTGAATCAATAACCCAAAATATGTCTGAATCTTTGCAATCTTTTCTATGTTCTTCCTTTATATAGACCTCTATTATGCATAGTTGTGAAGAACTATAATTGGTACTCATGATTTTATTTTTTGTATTCTGCTGTATCATATATTGTAACTGTTGTTCTTCTTTCCAATAAAATAAAATAAAAATAAAATAAAATAAACATTGCATTCGTACTGTAAAATGTCGGACGACGAAGATGTGATTCTTGGTTCTGTGATTTTAATAAATTACTGCTTACTCCAAATGAAGAAAAAAAATATAGTGCCAATCCCCACAAATTCCCCGCAGTTTGGGGAATTTCCCACAGGTTGGCAACCCTGTACTAACCTAAAATTGCATCCAACTTCGGATGGAGCGTTCGGAACGAGCGGCGAGCAGCTCGGATCGGTGTACTGACTGCCTGAATGCTCGCATCGTAACGTAACGTCGTAACATCGCTCGCGGCGAGCATCCGAAACTATGGATAGAGCGCTAGGCTCGCTGTACTGACTGCCTGAATGCTCGCATCGTAACATGCTACGTTACGACGAAATGGCTCCGGTCAGTCACCATTCTGAGATGTTATGATTGTGCCAGGAATGAGGACGTGAGAAGAAGAAAGCAACAGCCCCTCAAATCGGATGTCCTTAATATCAGAAGATTGAGACATCTCGAGAGTGCCGCCTGAGAACATGATTCCCTCATGTCTCTTCTTCCCGCCTCGAGGATTCCGGCGCCCCGGAAGACCGCTGACGACAATCCACCGACTGTACTCAGCGGAACATCGGGTTGCCAGACTGATCAGGGTAGAAGACCAGAAAAGGGCGCATGATAGGTGACTAGGAGATTTGTGGTGGTATTCATTTTATGCGATCATTCTTCTCCTTCCTGCAAAAATTATTTTTTATTTATTGTAACTGCAGACAGTTGGTAGAATTCCATATTGAATTGTTGGGTAATATATCCAAAATAAAACACGGTTTTTGTTGGATTGAATTCTACATTTATTTATGTATGTTTTAATACGTGACGCGTTTCGTCTTCTTAGGACATTATCAAACACTCTCGAGTGTTTGATAATGTCCTAAGAAGACGAAACGCGTCACGTATTAAAATATACATAAATAAATTGAGAATTCAATCCAATAAAAACTGTGTTTTATTTTGGATATATTACCCAACAATTCTATTTTTTATACCATACCCTTTTTTATCTCTTAATGTTTTGAATAGTCATAACATAAATGTGGAATTGTTTAATTGGATTTATTTTTATTAATGTAACTATTTTTGTTAATGTAATGTAAAGTTTATTATTGTTAATGTAACTATTGTTTATTATATACTTTTTTAAATGTAAAGCTGTACAATTCCCGAAAATAAAATCTATATACTGTTACAATAATCGACTCTAGATACTACAGATGAATTTATAACATTGACGGGCAGCATCGACTGGCAGATTCTTGCGAATGCTTTTAATTTGCCCTAGCTGATAGAAAATGTAGTCGTTATTTTGCTGATTTGAGTCTCAAGAGAGATAGATTAGAGTCTAACCAGCACATTGAGGTCAGTTTTTGAACAAATTTGGACTGTGGTTCCTGTCTTAGCTCTCCATCTCTATATGTGCTAGGTATCTGTGTACATCTCAATGATATCAACTAACTAATTTTTGGAATTTCTAAATTCAGTCACATCACCCCACTACTTCACAAACTCCACTGGTTACGCTTTCCCGAAAGGGTTGAGTATAAACTCTGCCTACTCATGTATAAATCAATACACAATATGGCTCCAGAGTATCTTAAGGAGCTGTGTATTCCAGATGAATTGGTTGATAGACGTCTCACGCTTCGATCGGCTACAACATCTGCAATGGGCAAAGTTATCTTACCAGCTCGCAACCAACGCACTAAATTTGGCGAGCGTGCCTTTGCTGTTGCAGGACCGACGGCGTGGAATGCTCTTCCACCAATGGTTAGAAATAGTGAGAGTGAGATGATCTTTAGAAAAAGACTAAAAACACATTTGTTTGCTAAATCATTTCCACCATAATATTTTCCCCAATTCATTCACAGTGAAGCGCCCTTGAGGTATTTTTTTACGAAAATGGCGCTATATAAGTTATCCAATTTTATTATTATTTATAACGCAAACGTAGAAAATCATGTTAAAATCACTGAGCTCTTGTTGGAAAGTACCTGCTGGACTGCTTTGGCGGGAACAGCAGCGTTTTTTTTTAAGTTGGTATTTTCTGTTGGCTGCAAAATAGAGAGAGAGATATCCAGGTACAGTTGTCTTTCACACACTTTTCCGTTAAATTAGCATATTCCAATTGAAAATAAAACTTAATGGTAGGTACCTTCATAAATCGCGGAATAATCGTGATAGGTAGGTAGGTACCTAATTATTTTCCACGCATAGACTATTAAAAAAAAACGCAGGCTCCAAATGTTGCACATCTGGCCCATGTGATGCATAGGGCACCGCATCAAATCGATGCAATGTAAATTTGATCGTTGATTACATGAAGGCATGGTGATCAATTCTGCGCTCCAGATTTTTGGATAAAAGAGTAAAATATGTTTGTATGGGATGCAGATGGCATGCACAAAGTACCTATTAGAGAAGAAAAAAAATATATTTGGGAAAGAAAATGGAGGAGAAATAGAAAGTAGGTATCTACTAGACTGAAATAAAATGAGAATAGCTGTCATGGCTAGGGCATTCGGGGTTGCACACCCGGAATTTTGAATATTATAACCTGAATTTTTTTCTTCATTCGAATTTTTAATTAGGATTGTATGAAATCCTATTATTCTTTTCAATAGCAAAATGTCACGCACTCTTTCACGAATGCAACCTAGATACGAGTACTACTCATCCTTCTACTAGATTACATCGAATCAATGGACAAAACCCATTAATTTTTAATAACATTCCTTCCTTTCTCCCACGACCGAAGATTCTCCGCTCCCAGTAAATCGTGAGACCAGACAGATGCCCTTAACACAAAGCAACGATAATCCATCAAAAAACAAAAGCTAAACTGCTCATTAGAAAACCAGTCAATAAGGTGCATATTACCGCGCGCAAGATAACGCGTTTGTGATATTTCAACACGGCGATGAGGAATTAGTTAAGGACATCAAGTTTTTATAGGGTTCTCCCTTTCACTCCCACGTGCTGGGCGGCTAAAGAAAAGAATACAAGTTTTAAAAAGTGGAATAACTCCGTCTCCCTCTGGGATCGATCGCTCGGGGCATGCGCGCGGGGCTCTCAAAAGGGCGCACGCTCGGGTAAAACGCGCGCCAAAACTTTTCCCGCTCTGTCAAGTCGAACAAACCACGTGGGCTAACTAACTTCCATCCCTAACAGATGGCGGTAGTGCATCGAAAATGCCGAGATACAATAGAAAAACTAACGTCGTTTAGCTTATAAATTAAACGCTCTAAATAAAAAGATAAAAATTATTAATACGATCAAATTTCTACACGTAAATGTTTACTTACTTACTTTTCATTACGTCTTTAACATATTTCGATAAATAGAATTTTGTACATCGAACATTCAAACAAAATGATTTTATAGAAAAAAAACGACAGAAATGTAATTTTTTCCACATGAATTTTATTTGACCAGCAATCGGGTTTCGTCGTAACTGACATCATCAGACTGATCTGTTTGATGATGTCGGTTACGTCGAAACCCGGTTGCTGGTCAAATAAAATTCACGTGGAAAAAAAATAGTTTAATGTTATTTTATTCTATAAAATGCAGTTCCATCAAGAAAAGTCAGTACAAAACTTAAACCTAAATGATTTTAGAAATTTGGTAGCTTTAAAAAAAAGGATGAAGCATTTTCTATGGTCAAAGATATGCTTAAGCGTTTTTTTTGTACCTTTTGCTGTCGAATTTACTTGACGCTTGTGCATTTTCTAGACGCAGATCGACCAATAGTGGTTCGAGCTGGCGCATGCGTCAGCTTATCGACCGAATAGGGTTGGTCGTGACGTACCGTTCCGTAGACTTTTGATCGCGGATGTAACTAGCGATGGGGGATGAGAGTAACGTGTAATGTTTATTGCGCGAATTGTCGGGTCGGCCACTGCGCAAGGGGTGCCCGGACGAGTGCTGTGGGTGTGGCAGAAATAAACGGGGGTGACTGACTTATTTGAACTAATAGTAATGACGTCACGCCAATATTCGTAATTGGGTATTCAAATTATGAAAAAATGGATTCGCGCTCTCCGCCCTTAGTTGCTTTACTGATGTAATCAACAACACATCTTATATCGGTAAGGCAAAGGGGTATATCTGTCTCAGACCAAATTTTGCAGGAGAGCAAAAACAAACTTGTAAAATTAAATAACTCAGTTTTATGCATTTTTATATGTACATATCTTAATAAAACTAAATAAGTATTGCAACTACAGCTATACAGTATACTTTTGCCAGATTATGGAATACACTATTTTAGACATTTTGTGGCACAAACTTAGAAAATGAAAAATTTTACAGATATACCTACCCCTTTGCCATTACACTACCAATATATTCTATTATTTATTGATTTATCGTTAAATACCATAATGGTTTGAATAAAATACACAAAAAATAAAATAAACCCTCATCCGCACCCCAATGGTGCATAGGGCACTGCGTCATATAAACGCAGTGTTATCTTGATCGTTTACACATGAAGGAAAGGTGATCAGCCCTCCGCTTCAGGTACCAGTCCAGGGTAATTTGAATAAATATGACAGTGAAAAAATCACTTATATTTATTTTACCCCCCTTGGGAATCGAACCCTGGACCTCCAGAACGGTAGCCAAGCATGCTGACCATTACACTACGGAGGTGGACTCGATAAAATACTCGATATAAATATAGACCACATTTTAATTTATTCATGTTTGTATTTTCTATATATGTATGGTATTGTATCTATATTTCTTAAACTTGTCGTGCTTACATTAATAATAATAATAATAATAATTTTCACAAACTTATATAGCGCCATTTTCATAAAAATACTAACTCAAGGGCGCTTCATTTGAGGGAAAGGAAATTGTGGAAACGATTAAGCGAACAAATGTGTTTTTTGTATTTTTTTTTGTAAAGATCATATTTCCCTCACTGTTTCTAAATACTGATGGAAGAGCTTTTTATGCTATCGGGCCTGCAACAGCAAGGGCACGCTCGCCAAATTGTGCGCTGGTTGCGAGCTGGTAAGATCGCTTTACCCATTGCAGTTGTTGTAGCCGATCGAAGTGTGAGTTGTCTATCAACCAATTCGTCTGGAATCCACAGCTATTTTAGATACTCTGGAGTCATATATAGATACGTAGGTAGCTACCTACTAACTAATTCTGTGGCTTTAATAATGAAAAGTGAATCAATAAAATATTTCTAGTTTGGTGCCCAATCTTCCTGCCATTTCAAGAAGAGGAGGGAAAAATCAAGAATGTTTCGGCATCCAATTTTTAAAAAAATGCCGCTTTTAAATGCATTATCGATAAAATTAGGAAAGGTGTGTTGAGATGGTTTGGACATGTAGAACGAATGAGTGAGGAAAGAACGGTAAAACAAATTTATGAGGCGAATGTAATTGGAAAAAGGAGCAGAGGAAGACCGAGAAAAACTTGGCACGATCAAGTATGCCAAATACTTGAAAGTGGTCAGGTTAGGAGTCGAAACAATCGGCGGGTATGTATGAGGAGATGCATGAACGTGGAAGAGGCGAAGAATGTTTGCAAGGACAGAGTGCGGGGAAGCGGCTTAATGGTTAGTTAGTTTTTTTTAACTAGCTGTACCCGGTCACGTCTTGCTATGTGTCAGTCTGCCTAAATGAAAATAAAATATAAAATAGAAAGCACACATTTGTAATGTTTTTAATTTCACAATACTTGTGGAAGTAATAATTTTTTATTTATTTATAAATCTATGAAACAACAATCCAAACGGAAACATTGAAAATGCAAACAGCATCATCTAAAATTGACATCTCATCCGTAGGGTGAATAATCCAGTATACGATAAAATAAATAATATTAATATTGTTTCAAAAGTGCCTTTATAGCCACCTGGCACAAAATACCCAGTTTTCTCCCTGGAAGCCTAGAGCCCGCGATATCGCTTACTGCGAGAATCACTCTGATAAAAAAAGTCCCAAAAGAAAAGTGCCGCTATGCATAGAACGGGCTTCTGGATCAGTGCCATTGCATTACAATACGATACGGTAAGGTTAGAAGTATGCAGTTGTAAGAAGTTGGTGTCGAAGCTCCTCCTACTGTCCTATACCTGGGTATGAATTGTAAAAAAAAGATAATTTATAGTTTTCAACTGACTACCCCTTTTATTTATTTCAAGGCATTTTACGACCTAACAATATATATTTATTTATTTTCGGAATACCTCACTGGGCGCAAGTCGTGTCGAGGCATTTATAGCATTGTTGAAATTGTGCTGATGGCGTCCAATAAATGAATGGAAAATAACACATTTACCATAGTCGTACAGGAGAAATTGACCAACTAACAAAACGTAAAATATTCAGGAGGGCCATTTAAGTCACTTTTGCTTGGCTAGAAAATAAACATCAATGCATTTATTCATTTTTAACAAGTCAATATATTACACTTCCAATTTTAAAATCCTTTGGGATTTTTTTCAGGGCAATATTAAGCTAGTAAGATATCAAATAGTCAATGATCACGTTTTTGTAAAAAAATGCACTTGGTCACTTTCTCCTGTATGACTACGATATACATGCATACTTAAGGTCTACGTTTGACATAATTACACATAAATTATGCTTTATAAAAAAAAAACATATCATTAGTAAAGCATTAGAAAGCAGTATACAGATATAGAGCAGAGAAAAACGCCATTGTCATAGGCCTATTTAGCACATCTTCACAAGTTGTAAGTTTTTGGTAAGTTGATGCTGCCCGTTAATTGACAAATGCGTTTGTAGTATCTAAAGATTATGAGATTAGAGATGACATAACAACGTCCTTCTTCGTAGTGTGGCGGATAGCGCGTTTGGTTACTCGTCCCGGGCTCGATTTATAGGAAGGGGTCAAAATTTCCCTGGGCTGGCACCCAAAAACGCAGAACTAATCACCTTGCCTTCGTGTAAGAAAGTCGATGTGATGCAGTATCCTATGCACCACTGAATGCGGATAAGATTATAAGTTGATCAGTAATTTATAAAGCATCAATTTCGTAAAATACTGCTTAAATTGAATTGTCAAATAAAAGTAGGTACCTACCTACGTGTATGTTATTAAATTAAACGTAAAAGATAATTATTGAAATGATTTTGCAATCAATATTTAAGGCCTAGCAATCGAAAAGTCGGAATTAGTTTTTCTCTAAATCCATAAACACCATTTTTGCATTAGAAAAATTAGTTTTTCTTCGAAATAATTTATATATGTGGGTATATGGTTTTGAGTAGAAAAAAAATATTGAAAGGTTTGGAGTCAATTTTTTTTTACTAAACCTTTTTTAAAACATATTTTTTCCACATATAAGTACCATTTATTCTAAAAAACAAAAAAAAAATCGAATATACACTCCTTAAAAAAATCGGCCGTGAACAGTTATGTGACCTCTCCGGTGGTCTTTAGTGGAGTGAATTATGTATAAGCGAATATCCCCTTAGAACAGATAAGTAAAAATTTAAAATTCAAAAGGATTTCCATTGCCTATTGCAGTTGGTTTTGTTATTACAGAGACAAAATGTTTAAATCACCAACTAAGTAGGTTCCTAAATTTATTACTCTTCAATTTAAAAAAAGAAGTAGGTACCTACGTACCTGTGCACCAATATGAAGTATGTTACTAGTAAACAATACGAATAGGATAGATATTTAATTAAAATCATTCCTGCATCTATGGTAAAGGCCTCTAGTCTTTTCAAATTAACCCTCACTCTCGTGGATTCTATTGGAACGTGAAACTGGAAATTTTGCGGTGTATAAAATAACATTTTATCTTTAATTTTTCGCGCAATATATTAACGAAACGTAAAAAATAAAACGGTTACTAATGAATTTATCTATACCTAAACAAACCTACAGTCAATTTAGCATCAGAGCCCGTATCAGAAGTGTGGAAATATGAGTAGGAAATACTTCTTACTAATTAATACTTACTAAATACTTCATCTAATCCTTAACCGCACCCAGTGGTGCATAAGGCACTACATCGTATTGACGCAATGTTATCTTGATCGTTACTTTCATGAAGGCAGGGTGATCACTCCTGCTCTTTAGGGACCAGTCCAGGGTAATATTAAATAGGTAAATATTATATAAATAAAATAGAGTGTAAAATCACAAATATTTATTTTCACCCCCCGCCCTGGGAATCGACCCGGGACCTCCGTGACTCATTCCTCAAAATGGAAGTTGGCGAGCCACGTATCCATACGAGAGGATGGCGGATGGAGAAGAGACCTTCTGAAGTAGCGACCAATAAGTGTGGACTCCCAACCAGCGCGTTGGGCAGATTGCCGGAAAAGGGTGGTAGAGGAAAACCCAGAAACGCCAAAAGTGGCGAACAATGGAGGAGGCCTTCATCCGACGGTGATTGGGTTGATAAACACGCCAATACTTGTATCCATTATTTTAAAAAATATATGGTAGGACTTAAGTAGAAAATTAGCCTTTTTTCCGCACCCAATCCCTTATCCCTTATCCGCACCAAATGGTGCATAGGACACTGCATCATATTGACGCAGTATTACCTTTATTTTTTTCTATATTTCCCATCGATTTATCGTTTTTTTTTTAAAGAGAAATAGTATTTGTTTTTTTGTTATTTTCAAAAATATTTCAATTTCATAGTATTTCTGTGAGCCTAAGCGGCTTATTATTAGAAATAGGTATCAAATTGTGGTAGAGTGGATTCGAACCGGGAAACTCTGACTTAAGAGTCCGCGACACCAACCACGGGACCACAACTCGACACAGATATGTCCTTAGGTAGATATATTTGTAAAAATTGCATATATTTATGAACTACTAAGATCGATAATTAAAAACGTCACTCATTAACGTTCACGCCCATTTCTCAAATTAACCCGCTCTCACTAAAAAAAACTCAACGAAAATGGATTCTGCATTTTACAGGGGAATGAATGAATTTTCGGGACATGTTAAATGCTTGATATTTTAACGAAAAGTCTAGACAAAAAAAAGAGGACAAGCGAATCCTAATTCATTAATTAATAAGGCACTCACTTCGTGGTACCTAATATGTATCCATTTTAAATTTAAATTGGTAACTTGGTAAATATCACTTTTTCTTAAGGTCATATTCGCAATCACAGAATTCATTCAGCGTTCGGCAAAGCAAGGAGCCGCACGTCATTTCACGCCCGATTTTTATTAGAATATCCGATCGAAGCGTTAGACGTCTATTAACCAATAATACATCTTGAATGCACAGATCTTTTAGATAAGTAGACTGAATTTATACTCTACCCTTTCGTGAAAGTGTATATTTATCAATATTAGGCATATATCAGATATGTTACATATTTACATGGACTTTTTAGTGTTGAATGTGTCCTACCTTACTATCTATCCCAGCTTCCATACATAAAAAGCGCAAAAAAACGCTAAAAAACCGATTTTATTTTTATAACAAATAAATGTAAGGATATATATTTATTTCCAAAACCACTATATAAATGGGAGTGTCTTTCGAATTTTCCTGAACGTGGATCAGAAAATAAACGCGCGGTGTGGCGAATATGCTACCTTGATCAAAATGTTCTCGGAATCACCACCGTGTTCTCACCTGCGTTCTCAGTCACCCGATTTGAGTTTTTTTTTTTTTCTTTGGTTGCTACATCTGTCATTGGTATTCTATAAAATTTTTAGATTGATAACTTGACACTTTTAAAAGTGACGCCGTATTGAGTACTTCTGCGACTGGGCGTGTTTTCGATTTTTTACAATTTTGTATGGAAAAATGTATTAAAATGGAATTTGCTACAACGAGTTTTTATTAAATTTTGCAGCTTTAGTGGTGCGATGACATTGAAAATGCTAGAAAAGTGTTTTATTTAAGGAATAGCCCACAAGGCGTCTATTTTAGATGTTTGTCTGCAGGTAGGATAGTTAGAATAGGGAAGGCAAATGTGAAAAATACATTACAAACAGCCAGACCATCATTTTTTCGGCAACGATATTCCTATTCGGTCGACTCAAGAAACCGCTCCCGGCACACGTTACAGCATCCGAGATGAGGTCATGGTAAAATCGAAGATGGCCATACCGAAAACCGATTGTAAAAATTGTTTCGAGGATTGATCAAGCGCTGGCATTAGTGCGTTGAAGTCGATGGGGAGTACTTTGATTAAGCGATTTTGATGAATAATCTTGTATTTTTAATTTTCTGAACACATTCCGGGAACTTTTTGATCAAGGTAGTACTTATGTCTAAATGACAGCTCTGTGGTACTTTTGATGTCATAGCATCAACTGGTTGTGGCTGTTCTACGTCATCGTCTCACTTTCGTCTTACAACCATAGAAGAAAATTGAAATCCCAAAGGCGATTTATTTTTTAATTATTCAATTCACCCATCATGACATATATAAGATCGAATGCAGAGCGGACACCGCAGTAACAAAAACGCGCTAAGAGTATCAGAGATGAAGACTCTAAAAAGCATATCTGGCAAGAATCTACGAGATATATGGAAGGAATACCAGGATAAGGGAAATATGTGAGATCCAAGACGTCGTTAGGTGGGGAAGACAACGATGATGACTATGGTATGTGAATGTGAGGAGAATGAACCATCCAGACTCTCCCGCACTGAACTGCACGATCAATTCTCTAGTTTTCGGCAGCATATAAAAAATACAACATGTTATTTTTTGACATCTCATCAAAGATGAAGAAGAATATGGAAGTCTGGGCATTTAAGGGGCTGACGACTTCCATATTCTTCTTCGTCTTTGATGAGACGTCAAAAAATAATATTAAAAATAACTCATTTAATTAGGTATAATCCAGATTTGTGAACAAGTATTTGGACACACTCAAAATGTAGTAAATACAACATATGAAGTCCGTAACGTCGAGTTTTACTTCTATAATCACATTTTAAATAAGGCTTTATTAACGTGAAAAAAAAACGTACCAACCCTTTTGATTAATATAATTTCATGTTAAGTATATCATTAGAGGAACACCTACAACCTGCAAAGAACCCAGCATCCCTCTTTAGAGGTACAGATTAATCTCCGAGATTTTCAACGCCCGGTTAACAATCCCCAAATCTCTCAAAAGTCCTATAAAACTCGGCACTTTGGGGAAAAGTGAAAAACATATCCTGAACAAGGTAAACGAATTTTAACGACGGTCGTTTCCTTTTTCTTTAAACATTGCACCCTTTTTAGTAGTCATTAAAAGCCCGCACTGAACTTAATGTGCACTTATGGGAGCATTATAACTTGGTCGTAATGCGCCGTTTCACACTCGCCGATAGCCGCGTCCCATTCTTGAATGGATACCCATTAGAGGGAAATAAAGCATGTATTACAAGTTCAGAAATAATTTTAAAATGATATCAACTGCATAATAGAAAAAAAACATGGACATTATAAATCCATATTATGTAAATTGTTCTGAAGAATACTAAACTCGGGATTCTTAAAAAAATACCAATTCGTTTAAATGCACTTCTTTAAAAACGTAGTATCACTACACCTGGGATTAGGGAGGTTTTCACGTTCGTACGATACATATTTTGTAGATTCTTTATAACTATTGAAAGCGAAAATTTCCTAAATTAATACATTAAAATAACATGAGAAAAACGCGTTTTTGAAAACATTCCCCTCCTTAATAATTTGTTTTCCTATTAAATGAAATTACAGGTAACATATTCATCTTAATCGCTACACTTTCTTTTAAAGATGAAAATTAAAAATGTTTTTCGACATTTCAAAAATAAAAAGATAAAGAGTTAAGATTTAAAAAAAAATCCATGAATTTGTTAAGTACATTTTTGTAGCTATTATCGATTAAAAACCTCTTAATATAGAAATTAATTATAAAGTTATTAAATATAGGTACATATACATTAAATAAGACTAAGTCTAAGGTATAATTATTTCAAATAGTTGTAATCTTCCATATATGAAAGTATTTCAACAATTCAAAAGATAGAAATATTTATGATATTGAATATGTCAAACGAAATTATCAATTATGCCGAGAAATAAGCATAAAAAGTTATTTTCATGCAAGGTAGAAAGTATGTGTGAAAGTTGTGACCTAAAAGAAAGAATGTCAATGCCCATGAAATTACGAAGAAAATGACTGTACGAAAATGGTGCTGCTAAATATCAATTATCCAAAATCATTATGAACATTATAAATTTTTAGATAGGTACCTTATTAAATCAATCCAAATTTTTCAGTTAGTTTGTACCTTGTAATACCGACTTTCGCGGAACCTGAAGAGTTTTGTGTGTAAGTATAGAAACGAGGGGTTAGAGTTTGTATTCAAGGGGAGCGGAGTGATGTGAAGAGGGTCTGGTGGAATTAGTGAGGCAGGGCAGGAGGCAGGAGGCAGGAGGCAGGGAGGCAGGGAGGCAGGGAACGAGGGGGGAGGGAAGAGGACAGGGCAAACACTTGACGTCACTTTACGCCGGCTCACAACTTTAATCAATGCCAGCGGTAGGCAACTGTGGGAAAAAACACCTTTTTTTCAATAGCATACAAAAGCTAATTAGGTTACATACTCAATTCATCTTCCCAAATTCTCAAGCTAACGAATTTCGTAATAAACGTAAAAAAAAGTGTAAATAAACTCCTTATTCTTCTCCTGGTGCCTTGTCTTGTCTTTCAAACTGTGGAAGCGTGGTTAGCCCGTTGTGGAAGCGTCGGAGTTACCAGTGTGGTAGCTTACTAAGCCCGATTGGTACTTGATCACGGGCCCACGCGTTCCTATCTCCTCAGAGGTTGCAAACGATTATTATGTGAAATCGTGAGAAGAATGAATGCTCAACTTACTTGGGAATCCGCGTTTATTTTAGCACAAAAGATTTTTGATTACAAGTTGACTTAAAATTTACAGATGCTTCTACTCTACACTGATATTTACAAAAAAACTATATTAATAAAAATGATACAAAGCACGAGACACAAAGGTAGTACGTATTGACAGGCACATTGCGGCATCGGTGACGGAAGTGATCAGGAATGTAAATCAGCCTCCCTGTCCTGCGCCATTAGATACAGCTCTTATATTCCTTAAATCCATCATAAAATAATAAAATTAAAAGTCACAACACCTCCGCCAGCATCTCATATTATACTAAAAACCCTCAAAAAATCAAATTTAGGGAAAAGGCTGTAGACACATTTGAATTTGTAAAGTTGATAGTGATTTAACAGCAAATCAAAAAGACCTGATGAAGAAGAAAATCGTTATTTCGAAATCAGTCGACGATAGTATTGATTTGATAAAGTTTTAAGAAACTTATTTTACGACTTCATTTTTATTAGTTACTTATTGTTTAAAAAAAACTGACAAAATGCAGCAGCTAAAAACACAACTTCAGGAAAATTACAGCAAAACTACTTATGGCTTCTCAATTTCTTCGTTAGAGGAATATCGAGTAATCAATTATCTTGTTACTCTTATTTCAATAACGGGTAATTACTATGAATGAAACCACAAATTTTACAATCCTAACGAATTTGATTTGAAGTGAAAAAGTTGAAAAAATATTTTATAAAACGCTCTTCCTATCATTCATTATTCATTATGTAAAACCACTTTTATAAAAAAATTGTTTATATTTGAAATGTTAAAATCAAACACTTGTTTTAAGAATTTAATTAAAATGGCGTTTTTCAAATTAAACGCCGAATCTATAAATAAATGAAAAATAGTAGAACATAAAAGTTTACTTATTTTTTGTCAAAAAATTTAATTATATTAGTATTTATAGTATATTAGTGTATAGTACCACTCACCGGGATTTTTATGTCTACCTGTTTCAAGACGTACCCGTCTCTTCGTTAGGTCACTACCACAGCATGCAGACAATACCACCCTTCACTATCATAGCAGTATTTACTCACTTAAAACTACAAAAAATGTTTAACACATGCGATTTTTGGTCGATTCGAAGACCAACATGCTCTAAAGGTGCATGCATAAAAGCTTAATCTACAAAAATAAAATAAAAATATGTTTTTTATTTGTGTATTTCTCAAACCAGCAATTGACGATGACACCAGAGAGCAGTACTAATAGGCCACGTTTGTCTGGGAACTTGGTGTTATTGTAAAGGAAATTGTTGCGATTTACCACGGTCAGCTATAAACTATGAAGCTCGTTTCTCTTTCTTCATCGCCAAGTCGGGCTCACAGGCATTCCACACCTAGTCAATGCCTTTATAATTTTATTAATGCGAGGCACTTGAGAACGAATGAGTTACCTCACTCGGGATGAACCATTGAAGTGCGAACGAAGTGATGACATATGTATGACAAAACAGCGTTGGCTGGAGTCAAATTAAGCGATTGATAAAAACCACTTGAAAATACAATCCATGCCAAAAAATTAAGTGTTAAAATTGTTTGATTCGTTAAGTTAACATTTAAAGTTAAATTAATAAACATATTAATAGATAGCACCATTTTCACAAATTATCACCTCAAAGGCGCTTTACACTTTTCTTATTAACTATATCTTATGATATGTAATATATACGTACTTAATTATAATCTTAATGTTATTAATAAATTACACTCCACAGAAAAAATAGAAAAGGAATATAGCTTGAAGGAAGAAGGCCTTGAATTTAATATTTCATTCAAATTTTAATTTGTATATAAAAATGGGTGATTTGGAAAAAATTGTGATTGAAACTAGTCAAGATTCCGGATCATCCTTAAATATGAAGGCAATTTAAATTTCAACTTCAATTCATGTATTTATTGCAAAGCAAACGGTTATTTTTGTTAGGCAAACGGTTACAGGCAGCAAAGCTTGCCACTGCAAATGCTCTGTCCCTAAACATGGTGATGGGTTGGCGTTGGATTTAAAGAGTTATCCTCTACTTGACTCAGAAGCTGACCTAAGTATGGGACGTCTAGAATTAATACTTCCTAATACATAAAGGTCCGATAGAAATTTCGGGCCCATTTGACATGAGGAGTTAAACACTATCCAGCAAAATTTAAACTGTTTTTTCTGGACACTTCAACCAGTAAAGATCTCGGAGGTGTTGAGAGATGTAAGAGAATTTGAATAACCCTGTGATGAATCTTGGCAGTGCATTGAAGACAGATTGTTATTTTGTAATACAAAGGAAATCAATTTCAAATAGTCAAATAGGTAAATAGTAAAACATTGAGTTCAAAAACATAAATAAATTCTTAATCTTGTATATGTACTTACTTAAAATTCAATATTTATCTGACTTATATTCGTATAATATAGTCATACTATTTATAATATTTTCGGTGACTCTGTAACCTTATATTTTTAAAGGATACGTAGACAATCTTTTGTATAAAATATGCAAGGGACTTTATGGCATCGCTTGTGGCATCGCATGGCTTCAGAATGTATTTTTATGTTATTACTATAATTAGAATCTATTTAGAAATAAAAAGTCAAGGCTTCAAGATTTCTATAACATGAATTTTTTGTTAATTTTCTAAAATAAATCCCTTCAGCCGACATAACATTCTTAGCGAACATAAATTAAGCCCTAGGTTCTTATTATGAATTATCTATAAAATATAGAGTAGGTAAATCAGAAAAATATAATGTACCCCTGAGTAAATATGTTGTAAAAATGGCTTAATAGATAGATATGTTGTAAAGCTTTAAATCAGATGTATGCTATTATTATAATATAACGAGTCTCGTACTACCTCTAGGATAAAATTATTGGAAATTTGAAAAAAATGTGTATTATAAATGGAATATGGGACACTAAAAATTGTAAAATTAGTTGGAAAGAAAAAATAGTCGGTAAAAAATAAATGTGTAAGCTTTTTAGCTTTCAGTAAAAAATAAATATGTAAGCTTTTTAACTTTCAGTAAAAAATAAATATGTAAGCTTTTTAACTTTCAGTTCTTAAAATTATTTTTCAGCCAAGTTCGCCCAAACAAAACCGACAAGTCCCGAGAGGTTCCGAGGATTCCCGAACATTTAAAAAAGGAAACATTCATCACGTCCCCCAGCCGAACGCGACTGAGATAAATGATGCCAAGAGCTTCACTTCCATTAAGCCACAAGTATCGAAAAACTGACGCGAAAAAATAACCTTTATTCTTACAACCCATAAATAGGATTTTGCTATATTTTTTTTTGAAGATTTGATTTATCCCAGAGCCGACTGTCGGCGGTGAAAGATAAATCTGTAGTATTTATTATGGACATTAGCGATGCTCGCAATACAATATATTCGTTGCTCGAGGCTTTCAACACTTTTGGTTTCTTGATCGCGCTTTTTTACAAGAGCTTCGGATTAATTTCCAACTGGAAGATTCAATTTATCTAATCGGCGAGATCGATTCTGCATTTAATATTAATTAAAAATTGCAAATTTAAATGATCACCAACATACTAAATTAATGATTTTATGAACTGAGAAGGTTTGGAAACTCCATATTTACAACATTTTGAGTGTGTCCAAATACTTGTTCACAAAATCTGCATCATCTCCAATTACAGGAGTTATTTTCATATTATTTTTTGACATCTCATCAAAGATGAAGAAGAACATTAGTAGTTTGGTTGTCAATAATGGGTAGAATTGGTGAATGTTACACGTGTGTAAAGTGATCACTTAAACTAGCATATGACGGTCGTCAGCCCCGTAAATGCCCAGACTTCCATATTCTTCTTCATCTTTGATGAGATGTCAAAAAATAACTCTATATTTATAGATTTGGCATTTAATTTGTAGAACTCCGATTTAATTTATGTATTAATTTTTAAATCAAGATAATTCAAAAGATTTAAAAAAGTTCTTTGGGGTGGTATGTTCCCACATGTGGGGCTAATGTATAACGAAAGAATGACTAAGGAAGTATATTTGGCGAATGTGAACATGAGGACACCCGAAAAACACTTGGCACAACCAGATCAATCAGAACCTGAAATCTGGCGGTGCCAAAATTCTGCGTAATCGGAGGGCATGTATGACTAGAAATATGGAACAACATTTTGATTGTGTCCAAATACTTGTTCACAAAATCTGGATTATCTCCAATTACAGGAGTTATTTTCATATTATTTTTTGACACCTCATCAAAGATGAAGAAGAATATGGAAGTCTGGGCATTTACGGGGCTGACGACCGTCATAGGCTTAATAAAAAGCTTCTTTACATCTCACCAATAGATGTCTCGAGTGAAGTTCTAGTGATTCAAGAACAAGGTTTCTAAATTGGTTCATATACTTATATAGAACTTCCAAGAATTTGAGTAGTGTGGTTGTCAATAATGGGTAGAATTGATGAATGTTACACGTGTGTAAAGTGATCACTTAAACCAGCCTATGACGGTCGTCAGCCCCGTAAATGCCCAGACTTCCATATTCTTCTTCATCTTTGATGAGATGTCAAAAAATAATATAGAAATATGGATGTGAAGGAAGCTAGGAGTGTATGTCAGGACAGAAGAGTGTGGCGTACTATCCTCTCTGTCTACCCCTGCATGGAAACGGCGTGCTGGTAGTGATAATGGCAGTAAAATTTAGGTGGGTGGTCAGTTCAGGAGTGAGAATAATCGGCGGGTGCGTAATGAGGAGACGCATGAATGTGAAAGAGGCGAGGATTGTTTTCAAAGACAGAATGGTGTGGGTTTTATTCTCTCTGCCTACGATGAAACGGTATAAGGAGAGTTTGAAGGAGAGACGCTTAAACTCTCCTCTCTACGCAGAGACGAGAGTTCAAGCAACATATTGACTCTCACAACTCGAAGCAGTCCTGCTTCTGAAAAAGTATTACTTATACAAGTGTATAAAAAGTTAATTTAATTATATAAGTCCTTTGAACAGAGTCTTAGAGATGATTATTAAAAAATGGCGTATTCTACCATATACAAGTGTGAGTGTGTGGGTACCGACAAGCTTTGAGATAGAATGCTCATTTGAAACCCATTTATACGTATTGATGTCTTGAAAAACACTAGTCCTGTCTGGTATAATTGAATACTACCCAATGAAATGCTTTTCCACCCCTCCCTTGTCTGGGCGCTTTGCTAGGGGATTCAAATTAACCCGCACTTTCAAAGCTCAACTGAGGTGAAAAGTTTTCCATACGAGTTGTTTGTCGCTATTTGTGTTCGCATTAAATATGTATCGTTGTTATCTTTTCGTTCTTTCAGGTCTTTATCTAAAATAGTATAAAAGGCATTCGAAAGATAATGCGGTCTAATAAAAAACATTAGTTATAGGAACAATAATCATAATTCTGGATAATTAATGTAGCGCGATTTTCGTAAAATACTAGGTACCTACCTTCAGGACACTTCACTGCAATTAAATTTAATGTAGCGTAATTTTCGTAAAATACTAGGAACTTACCTCCAGTACGCTTCACTGTAATTTAATTGGAGAAAAGGAGGTGGAAATGACTTAGCTGCCAATTGCGTTATTAGTTTTTTTTTCTAGAGATCATTTCACTCTCTCACAGGTCATAACTACGGATGGAAGCGCATTCCACGCAATCGAACCCGCAACATCAAAGGCACGCTCGTCAAATTTAGTGCATTGATTGCGAGCTCGTAAAATCACTTAACCCACAACACGGCTGTCCAAACTTAAAACACAGTTTTTTGACATTTTTTTGTAGTACGTTTTTTTTTTGCATTTTTGGAATATGTCAAAAAAAATTTAAAAAAACGTACTACAAAAAAATGTCCCTTACTGTGTTCTGAGTTTGGACAGCCGAACAGTTGCTCTTGTCGATTGAAGAGTGATATGTTTGCAAACCAATGCGTCTGGAATACACAGTTTCATTGAAGCGTAAACACGGCGAAAATTCCAAATAGGTAGGTACTGTAGAAAAGAAAGGTGGAAAAACACGAAACAGCACCCGGTTCAACACTTTTTATGTTTGTTTTATTTCTGCTTATAGCAATAATCAAACCCATAGCGTCAGTTTCGCAATAAAGCATTTACAAAAATACACCTCGACTCTCACATACACATAATATTAACCTTTATATGTAGGTACTTGTTATGCAGTTACATTTAAATTTACAATCATTCAGGTGTTGGTAGTTTACAACCAAACAGGCGTAAAAATGTACATAATAACGAATTGGTAAGTTGCATACATCGCTCACTCCTTTCAACAACGTCATATATCAAAAATCGTAAATTTTCAGTTGTTTTCGGAATGCCCATAAAATGTAATATATCCCAGCAAAAGCGGCATATTTTAAACTTAATATTTACCCGCTACAGGGCAGAAAGTGCTGTTTTTGCATTTTGAATAAAAGGTATTGTTAAATTATTTTCTTAAATATACTTTATATTTTTCAAATGCAGAAAAAACCTTCAGGTTTTACCTAAAAAGATCTGTTGCACAGTAAAAAGTTCAATAAGTGGCTTGATATTTATTTTTAAAACATTGTATAATATTTTTAAACTTTAAAAACGTTCTCCTGAAAAATCAAATTTTTTGATTTATGACGTTCTTGAAAGGAGTGAGCGATATGTAAGTACTACTTTTGGGTCAACTCTGATGACACTTTGGTATATTCTTTTCATCAATGATATTTTAACAAGAACTATCTTAAGAACATCCAGATTTACATGAAGAAGAAAAGTGTGTTTTTTTCATATAAAATGAGCCAATAGCATAAACTTACGACATATTGCATAGATTTCTGCATACCTAGGTATGCAGAAATCTGTGCAATATGTCGTAAGTTTATATGAGCATGTTCGGAAATAATAGCGAAACGATATAATAGAAGACGTTGTTACTTGTTTCTGTTTGGCTGGAGATTTATGCCATACGAACTGTTGAATGATCATGACTGGCTCTCGAAGAGAAGTGACTTCAATCATGCTGGACGACTTGAGACGAAACGATATGTAAAACAGGGATGCATAAAAGAGGTGCAAGCAAGCAAGTCCCAACGTATATTACAATAAATTACAAATTTAATAAGTACAAAACCAAAAATTAATTTCAAGTAGGTACACTTACGAATATTTATTCAGTGTTGAAACAGTGTTTGAATATTGCTTAATCTCTCTATAATAATTAATTATTACATTAAAATTTTGTACAAACATTTCTTGGTGGGATTACATTTAATATATTTTGACATCGCTCACTCCTTTCAAGAACGTCATAAATCAAAAATCATCAATTTTCAGCTGTGCGTGTTTTCGAAATGCCCAGAAAATGTACTATATCCCAGCAAAAGCGGCATTTTTTAAACTTAATATTTACCCGCTACAGGGCAGAAAGTGTTGTTTTTGCATTTTGAAGAAAAGGTATTGTTTAATTATTTTTGTAAACATACTAAATATTTTTTAAAAAGAGAAAAATCCTTCAGGTTTTACTTAAAAAGATCTGTTGCATAGTAAAAAGTTCGATACGTGGATTGATATTGATTTTTGATATATTGTATTATATTTTAAAACTTTAAAAACGTTCTCCTGAGAAATCAAGTTTTTTGATTTATGACGTTTTTGAAAGGAGTGAGCGATATGTGACATATAATGTATAATACAGGCGCCATGGCGTAGTTGGGTAGACGCTAGACTGCGAAACCGCCATGCGGTTCGATTCTCGTCAATTGCAAAATTAATATTTTTCTCAATTTGTCTGGGTGTTTGTGATGTATTTTTCATATTCCCTTTCTATACTATCCTACCTGCAGACAAGCTTCTTTAAGTAGAGGCTTTGAAGGTTCTTTGAAGAAAAAAAACAACAACTATAAACAATAGTTTTTTTCTACTTTTATTTTATTTGACCAGTGACCGAGTTTCGCTGTTATCGTTATCACTAATCATCCTCCCCAGCCCCCCAGTCTGATGATGTCGGTAACAACGAAACCCGGTCATCGGTCAACTAAAATATAAAGTGGATAAGTTTACAAGTTTTTTTTTATATAAACTCTCAATTGTTGTCTTTAGGTACATCTATCGAACACCCTTCTTTATAAAAATTAAATCAAATCGGTACCTATTATAAGTACCTATCATATCTCCCTCCTAACCCTTATCCGCACCCAATGGTGCATAGGGCACTGCATCGTATAGAAACAGTGTTATCTGGATCATTAAATACACGAAGGAAAGGTGATAAACCTTCCGCTTCAGGTACCAGTTCAGGGTATTCAATTACAATAATCTTAGACTGAAAAATCACTAATATTTATTTTGACCCTCTTGGGAATCGAACCTGGGACCTCCAGCATGGTAGCCTAGCGCACTAACCACTATACTATGGAGGTGAACAATCATATGATACATATTATACATTTTGTAGCACTAAAGTCTCACAGCGTTAAAGCGTACGTGAGCGCAGTAGATAAGCCTAGCCATTATCGTTAGACGACGCGTAGTTGTAATTAACATTTGACTCACGATATACGTGATGAGAGTATTAAATGAAGGCGAAATAATCAATTGTAAATCTACACTAACTAACCGTCACCACACCGCTTAGCCTCAGGGGTAGGCAGAGACGATAGAACGCCACGCTAATCTGTCTTTGCAAACAATCTTCGCATCTTCCACTTTCATGCATCTCCTTATACATAGGTACAAGCCAATTATTCTAATTCCTGAATTTGAAACACTTAATCATAGCAAGTTTACCATGATCTTCCTCTATTCTATTACCATTCACATTGGCCTCATAAACTAGTTTCACTGTTCTTTCTCCACTCATTCGATTCACATCCACAAACCAGCCTTGCATTGTTTCCTTGTATCACCATTAGACATCTATCATACGTCGTTTTTCCGCACATTCGTCTAAGAGATCGCATTTTGACTGTATTCAGTCCATTTTTATCCTTTTAAAACAGCCGACGACACGTCACAAGCCCTACGTTCCCCTCTTAATGAATTCTTCTTCACGTTGATCTTAGTGTATTGATATTATTTTTTGACATCTCATCAAAGATGAAGAAGAATATGGAAGTCTGGGCATTTACGGGGCTGACGACCGTCATAGGCTGGTTTAAGTGATCACTTTACACACGTGTAACATTCACCAATTCTGCCCATTATTGACAACTACACTATTCAAATTCTTGGAAGTTCTATAAATATTTATATGAAATAATTTCGAAACATTGTTCTTGAATCAATAGAACTTCACTAGAGACATCTATTGGTGAGATTATGATAGTATATTGCATACTTTAAAACACTCTCCTTATCATTCATTGTCCACTTTTATAATCACTTTTTCGTGACTACCGGTTTCGGAAGAATCATTCCATCATCAAGTTATTAAAATTAAAATTAATTAAATTATTACGATTTGACATTTGAATAAAAATAAACTTTTGAAAGAGATTAAGAGTATTTCATACTTTTCTCATCCCTTCTGCTACCGGCACACAGATTCCTAAAACAGAGATTGAGTCGGTTGCCCCCGTTGAATAAATGTTGCTGCAAGAAAAAAGTATACGCGGGCCCTTATACAAAGTATGCGTTCCTTTGACATTATAAAACAAAAATACAAACAAATACTGGTAACCGTCGTTTTACGCCGGAGTTGCATTCCGAGTATCCTCAGAACAGAAATTGTAACTATCCTTGCATCCGGTGTTCTGTTTAAAAAGAAAAATCCTGCATACTGCCGGTGAGCACATACGCACTAGAGACTGGCTCTGACAAAGAGAAATGCAGAGAAGCTCGAGTGCACACAGCGATCCATGGAAAGATCCATGCTTGGTTTTAGCCTGAAGGATAAAATTAAAAATGAATTTGTCAGGAAAAAACCAAAGTAGAAGACATCATGGATCACGGGTCAAAACTCAAATGGCAGTGGGCAGGACATATAGCGAGATAGGACCCCACAAGATGGACCCCAAGAACTCTACGATGGAGACTTTGGGAGAGCAAAAGAGGTGTCGGAAGACCCCAAAAGGTCCGACGATAATGTCGCTGTGGAGGTTAAAAACTGGTTGCAAGCAGCAACCAACCGGATTAAATAGAAAGAAGTGGAAGAGGCATATTTCCAGCAGTGGAGGTCAAAGGGCTCATGAAGAAGAAGAAAGAAGACGAAGTAAAAGTTTTTCTGCTATTAGAATCGTGGCGCTTTCAACCCCACTGGTGTCGGCCAAACCAGGGAATCCCACGGTAGCTACCGACTGACGCAATTGTGAATCCGCGTAAATCGAACCGGCGCAAAACGACGGTTGCCTGTATTTCTTTGCTTTCTACATGGCGACTGGAATCAGCATTGTGACATATGCAGGAATCCGAAACAATCATTTAGACTCCTGCCGAGCCGTGTAAACCTGTATGCACTGGACGCAGTGCCGGTATTTATAATAATTTATGCATCGGGTACCTTATTTTTGATTCCGCCTCGCGACGCATTGGGCGCAGTAAACCAGTATCTCGCATTCTCGCATAAAATTTTGCCCAAACAAATTAACGTTTGACATTTAACGACATATTGATGTGTTCGCGTTGAGTTTTACTGTTACCTACCTACTGCTGAACGAGTATCTGCTCTGTCTATGCTACTTGCGAATTAAGGAGGGAGTCTGAACAACTATTAGTATTATGTTTTGACATCTCAACATTGACGAAGAAGAATATGGAAGAATAAGTCTGGGCATTTACGGGGCTTACGACCGCCATAGGCTGATTCTTCTTCATCTATGTTGAGATGTCAAAAAATGATACGTAAAATTACTCCTATAATTGGAGATAATCCAGATTTGTAGAGAAGTATTTGTACACACTCAAAATTTTGTAACTCTTAGTATGATATAATGGAACCAATAAATACGTACCTAATAATACAATTTGTATCGATAATTGTATATTATCGATAAAATTAAGAAAGGTGTGTTGAGATAGTTTGGAAATGTGGCACGAATGCGTGAGGAAAGAACGGTAAAACAAATTTATGAGGCGAATGTATGTAATTGTAAAAAGGAGCAGAGAATGACCGAGAAAAACTTGGGACCGTCATTTATGTATTTCAAATACTTGAAAGCGGTTAGGTTAGGAGTTGAAATAATCGGCGGGTATGTATGAGTAGATGCATGAATGTGAAAGAGGCGAAGAATGTTTGCAAACACAGAGTGGTGAGGCGTTCTGTTTTCTTTGCCTGCCCCTACGGGGAAGCGGCGTGATGGTTAGTTAGTTACAATTTTGAGATTAATATTCTTCTGTAAAAGGATTGCTTTTTTTAATGTCTAGTAAATGCGTTGGTCAGTGATTGCGAGTGATCATACACGTTACACGATATATAAATTGATCTCTTAAACCAGCCTTTGACGGATGGGAAGCCCTGTAAATAGCGGACTTCCTTATTTTTCCTCGTTTACGTTGAAATGTTTAAAAAAAACTATTTCTTAAGTATAACATTTCTAAAAAAATTACCGGTATAAGCTACTCAGATTTCAAGCGCCAATTTTCTTAACTTTTTCGTTGCAATATTAATTAACCTGTCATGGACGATACACAGTAATTGGCGCAAGTGCTAATAATACCGTACATTAAATTTTACCGTTAGCCCTCCATTTCATTCGTGCAAAAATTAAAAATTAATGAAGCTATGACTACTCCCAATTATCGCAAGAAGATCGTCCGCAACGGATGTCAACATGTTTTTTTTTAAACCTAAATTTTAAGTTTTTTAGGTTTTAATTTTTAGGTTTAAAAACCTGTCATACCTTTCCTCTATCTGGGGTTTCACAACAAAGAACAGAATTTCCGAAATACAAATAATACAAAATAGAGCTATAAGAAATATATTTCGTCTACCGTACACCACTCATGTAAAATACCTTTATTTGAGCACTAACATAAAAACCTTTGGACAATATCCCAACATATGAGAAGCAAATACAATGTTTAAAATGACTCAAAGCAACAGCAAACCGATTTTTAAGAGAGAAATTTATCTTTATAATACGAACACATAATAAAATACAATTGGAGCTGATAAACACAACTAAGTTTGGGGTAAGGTCCTTGCAATGATATAAATAAGATGAAATAGAACCCAGTCAGTGATCCAAAATGAATGAACTGAAAAAATACTTTATGGAAAGATATCATTAGTGATAAGTTATATTTTCTCATTTTTTTCTTTGTACATGGTTCTAACTTTATGGTTTTTATATGCATATTTACTGTACCTTTTATTGCTTAATATTTAATATTTTGTGCTATGTTTTCTTATTTGTTTTTCAGTCTTGTTAATCCCATGTCCCAAAATCAGTGAGGAAAGTTACTTATCGGGAATATTATATATGTGACTTTTATATCGTGGGTATACTGGCAAAAAACGTTAATTCTAAAATCCCCGTTTGAATAATCCCTGTTATTTAAAGCTTTTAGCCTAAAAAAATACCCGCTATTAAAATAAATTTGAATTTACTTATAAAACCACACAAACATGACATTTTAAACTACTGAGTGTATTTTGCTAGTTTATAGAATATTTTGAGAGTGTCCAAATACTTGTTCACAAAATCTGGATTATCTCCAATTGATTCAAGAATAATGTTTCAAAATTGGTTCATATAGTATATAGAACTTCCAAGAATTTGAGTAGTGTGGTTGTCATTAATGGGTAGAATTGGCGAATGTGACACGTGTGTAAAGTGATCACATAAACCAGCCTATGACGGTCGTCAGCCCCGTAAATGCCCATACTTCCATATTCTTCTTCATCTTTGATGAGATCTCAAAAAATAGTTTATAGAATGTTGAAAATTTTATAAAACTGCATCATTAAATCAAAATTGCATGTTTTTGAGTTTTTTTACCAGTAAAAATACGATATGTAATGTGTTTATACAAATAAATATTTAAGTTGACGTCGCTCACTCCTTTCAAGAACGTCATAAATCAAAAAACTTGATTTTTCAGGAGAACATTTTTTAAGATTAAAAATATAACACTATGTATTAAAAATCAAGCCACTTATTAAACTTTTTACTGTGTAACAGATCTTTTTAGGTAAAACCTGAAGGTTTTTTCTCCATTTTAAAAATCTTTAATATATATTTTTTTTAAATTAAACAATACCTTTTCTTCAAAATGTTTTCTGCCCTGTGGCGGGTAAATATTATGTTAAAAATATGCCTTTTTGCTGGGATATAGTACATTTTCTGGGCATTTCAAAAATATGCACAACTGAAAATTGTCAATTTTTTATTTATGACGTTCTTGAAAGGAGTGAGTGACATGTTCAAAGACTCAAGTCTTACGCAAGCTAGACGTGATCCGACTTGGACTGCACCGAACACTTAACTCAGTCAACTCGCCCGTCAACAACTGTCAAGTGTTGACTCGACGTAGGTTTGCAGTTTCGAGCAATGTTTGCGAACGAGATTAATTATTTCATTCAACGGCCAATTGATTTTAAACGACATTTTCACGTCGTAAATTTTAAAATATAAACAGATATAGGGTGTTCTATCGAAACCATATATATTTGATTAATTGATTCGGCAGTCACTTTGTGGTAAAACCTATCCATCACGTATCATAGTAGATTTTAAGAAGTAAGTATTTACTTTTAAGTAAAACATTAGTTAAAAACATATATATTTTAATTGAGCATTATTTATGTCACTGTACGTCTATGCAAGATGATGAAATGTTGACAAGAGATAAAAAAATGCAAATACAGTGCCAGTTCGCTAATCCGAACGCTCCGTAATCCAAAACGCGCTGTAATCCGAATGATGCCAATTTCGAAAATTCAACCTTCTGAAGTCGTGAAATCTTTCAACACAGTCATCAACTGGGCTGAAGTAGTCGTCCAGAAGACTGAGGAATTGATGGTTTTGAGATGAATGCGTGATTTAGCCCTTGAACACCAGTTAGATTCGTTGGTCCAAAATAGATTATCTGATGTTTTCCAGCTTAAATAAAAACGTAAAATGTTAAAATTATCCATTCAATATCTAAACAAAAACGTAAATTATAGACGATTTTCATAAAACGAAATTTCCTTTTTTCTCTCATTTTTCTCACAACACTCAGTAATCCGAACGATTCCCTAATCCGAATGACCCACTGCACGATTTACATCCGGATTAGCGAGCTGGCAATGTATAGTGAAATTCAAGTCACTACAACACATTCAAAAGTTTAAAAATTTCAATTTTCTTTTATCTATTAACGTATTTCAACGGCATTCACTCTGCTGTCATCCTTTACCTATTCCATGTATCGTTTCCATACATCAGTGTCAGTACTAGCACTCCGATGTGTACTGCCAGTTTAGCTTCCATGTACATATTTTATTTTAGTCGCTCTGTTCAAAGCACCATTTATTTTCTTCCCTGCATTCACCCTTCTCTCAATATTTATTTATTTAAACTTCATGTATAGAAAAATAAATAAGTACATTGGCTGGCTTATTGCTAAAAAGCAATATCTTCCAACCAACCAATATCTTCGTCCACTTTTCCAACCCTCGAAAACATGCTTCCTAGAAATAAAAATAACTTGCACTTGTTCTAGGCATTCATCATGTACGTTAATGTTGCATTCTGTTTCACCTTTTTTCTTTCAAATACCAATTGCAATCACCACAATAAGCATTGTAAATATGCGTTATGATTTTTATTAAATCACAATAAAAGACACAATTGAATCGTTAAATAACTAGCGCTACAAAGAAGATTTAGGGAAGAAGACGTGTTAGCTGCGTGGGTGGCCTTTAGCCACCAAATGGAGGTACCGTCTACTCGCCTTAGTACCTACAGTTTGTGGCTTTAGTGACTATGTGCTAACCACCGAACCTAAAATGGAGCTATTCTCTACTACTTTCGTCAATTTACAAATGTATTTATAAAATTTCTTGAATGTTTTTCGCAAATACTTTGTGGCACATTTTATAATTTTTATACAGTAAAACAACTTTGTTTTAACCCCTTTTTATTGGTACACTTTTTCAAAAAAAATAAAAACTTTCACTTTTTTTTGGTAAACTTTAAATATTACCCTGGACTGGTACCTAAGGCGGAGGGCTTATCGCCCTATCTTCGTGTAAGTAACGATCAAGATAACACTGCGTTTATATGATGCAGTGCCCTATGAACCATTAGGGTACGGAAAAGGGTTTGAAGAAGAAGAATATTCCTCAATAATACTCATTTTTTCCCAATAAAAAAATATTTATGTATTTAAAATATACTTAGTATGTTTATTTTTTTTAACACAAATATCTTCATTTGAAGAAGTAGCAGAATAGCCCCTCATGTCTGCGTAGTGTCGGAGAATAAAGGGAACAGACTGACAGCTAACTTGTGAATTAATTAGGCAAAGTGTGAACTTCTTAGAAAGTACAAACACGACCGAACCTAATAAGACAATCATCAGTGAATATAAAGAAGCCGGAGCATTAGAGAAATAGTGGATAGGTGCATACACAAGGCTGAGTATCTATAAAAAAACATGTAAATCGGTGTTATCTTAATCGTAAAATTTAGGATCCTTGTTGTTCGACAGTGGAAAGTAATTTTTATACAAGGAAAAAGTTAAACCGAAAATTATAAAATAAATTCGCTGGTAATCCAAATCACAAATTTTTTTGTATAATTTTTTACTCGTAAATTTCATTAAAAACTGTTAATAAGGTTTGAAATCAAAGAAACATATTTGAAAAAAAAATAATACGAAGACCCTTTCGTGAAATTTTATAAGGGAAAATACACGTGATTTAATGCTACAAAAAATCAAATATTAGCGCAAGCCAATCAGCGACCAAATACAGTAAGTATTATCACTTTCGTATATATTTTGAGTTTTCTTAAAATCATGCAATCACGCAACCATACCTTAATTTGACATCAAAAAGAAAAGGATGATTTTTAAAAATAAAAATACGTGCCTAAAAAAAATATATTAATTTATATACATAAATACTATATAATCGAACACACGACGCTAGGTTTGCAGTCGAGCGTCTACCCAATTACGCCACTCGAATATGTATTAAAGATATACGTCACTGCCTTAATATAAAAGAGCTGGGTAATGGATAATTGATAATGAGATACATATTAGTGGGTAGATCTGAAACAGACCACATCATCATTCGGCCACATCGTATTTGATTGCATACATCATCAATTTTCTTTCATATAATTGTATAAATAAACATTGTAAAATGTGTCCTCGGCACGGGAAAACTCAGTGAGGCCATATAGCTGTAATTATGTGTGTGATGAAATATAATTAAATGTATTTATTGATTTGGCTTTTGATTTGTAGAACTCCATTTTAATTTATGTATTAATTTTTAAATCAAACACAGATTTATTGACTTTTGGCGATTTGGCGAGCGTGCCTTTGCTGTTGCAGGACCGACGGCGTGGAATGCTCTTCCACCAATGGTTAGAAATAGTGAGAGTGAGATGATCTTAAAAACACATTTGTTTGCTAAATCATTTCCACCATAATATTTTCCCCAATTCATTCACAGTGAAGCGCCCTTGAGGTATTTTTTTACGAAAATGGCGCTATATAAGTTATCCAAAATTATTATTATTATTATTATTGAGTCTACTAAGTTGTATTTTATTAACCATTTCGTCAGTCCATTTGATCTTCACATTCGTTTAAAAATGCCATAACTAGGCGAAACAATTGTCACAATATTTATTTTTATGTGTTTTTGTTAATAAAATACAACATAGGAGACTCAAAAAATCTGTGTTTGATTTAAAAATTAATACGTAAATATAATTGAATGGTTCATGTGAAGTCCTTTTCGAATCGGCAGAGGCACAAATGCATCGCAATTGAGCACAATAAATAAATGTTTGCATTCTTTGCCGGCATTATTATTGTTATTTCACGGCATACACATGTATCCACAATAATTTAAACACACAAATTGTTTTTGTTACAAATAATTGCGAAAGGAATCTGTTGATTACACATAATACTATGTGTATATAGCGTAAGTACACTTTGACTATCTACCTTGGTACACTTGATTAAATACTTTAGTGCAATTCATTTTCGTTGACGTATTACGTCAGCATTATATATATGAAAACATTTTGATGATTATTTTTTTTTTTAATATATTTTTTTTTTCATACATGCATACATATTTAAAAGAATTTTAAGGTCCTGAAAAGCTAAAAACCAAAAAATAGTTAAGCATGCGAGATTAAACATGCACTAGCACTAGTGCATGTTTAATCTCGGCTCGTAATGCATGTTTGTGCTGAAACATTTAGTGCATGTTGGTCTTCGGGTCGACCAAAAATCGCATGTAGTTTTAAGTGTGTAAAGGGTGGGTGGTGAAGGGTGGTATCGTTTGCATGCTGTGTTAGTGATTGTCCTGACAAGGAGACGGGTACGTCTCGAAACCGGTAGACATAAAAATCTCGGTGAGTGGTTATATACTAATATTATTAACATTTTTGTAAAAAAATATGTATAAATGACTAACCACAAAGTAAATGCCTTAAATATCAATAATATTGAGAATAATATAAAAAATCTTATTTTTTAAAATCTTTTAATAAAAAAAATATATCTGGATGCATAAATGCTACGTAACCTATGGACGTCCAGACGCACCAATGCATCCATTCTTCAGGAATAGAAAGTGACTGAAAAAGTTCTTCCAAATGTTATAGCCGCATCCTGCAATACTTCAGACATATGGCTAGCAGAGAGATCAGCCCAGAGAAGCCTTTTGAGGTTGGCAGCATGAAAAGTAAAGAGAAAGAAGATGATTCGTTGAAAGAACCAAAGGACTAGTGTAACAGGCTTTTCTTTGGTAGAGGCTGTCTTGACTACAGGAGCAGCCGAGAGACATGGGTGAATATTGTAAAAATAACCCATGATGACCACGAATTCACTCACGTGGGACCGAGTAAGGAGTAAATGGCTGCCTTGGACTCCAACCCAATGTGTAAAAACCTTAATCAGGTTCCTCTTCTTCTAACCATTAACCGTATTGACGCAGTGTTACCCTGATCGTTACTTACATGAAGGCAAGCTACTCTTGCGCTTCAGGGACTAGTCGAGGGTAATAATATTTATTTTATAATATAAATCACTAATATTTATTTTCACCACCCCCTGGGAATCGAACCCGGGACTTTCAACACGGTAGGTGGACATCAGGTTACTTTGATTTAATTGACAAACAAAATGATATCGAGAAATTGAATTCGGCGCATTTCCACCATTATTTACAAATAACTAAAAGTTTCATTGACCATTAATTTATTTTCTCTATTTTTCACATGATTTTATTACTGGATATATATATATATATATATATATATATATATATATATATATATATATATATATATATATATATAAATATGTATATATTATTAAAGTTTATAATTAAAGCTTTGTAATTAAAGTTTATTCTTAATTTATCTTATAATATAATATTTTTCTATCTATCTATCTGATTCTGACAGTTCAGAATATAATATTTTTTCTATCTGATGTCTTTTGTTTTATCGACGCATGCGACATCTGGTGGTAGATCTGTTTTATGTAGGTACTATATGTAAGTACTCATAAAATGTATAGGTAGGTACCTAGGCATTTTATTACATATATATATATATATATATATATATATATATATATATATATATATATATATATATATATATATATATATATATATATATATATATATATATATATATATATATATATATATATATATATATAAATATATACATATATGCATATAGGTACATATATTTGTTTGTTTGATCCCTTTAAATTTCATAGGCCATCTATCACGTATAGGAATTAAAGTATTTGGGAAATTAATTTGTTACAGAGGCGCTTATCAAATAACAATAATTCTTATTCAATTGTGATTGCCGGCTGGAAGTGAAAGGGCCTATGTGCGCGCGTTTCACGAGATAATGAGTCGTTTTTATTTCGGCGGCCGCGGCTAATGACCGCTCGGGTGTTTTCGAAGCGATTCGGGTGGGCTCGTTTATAACGAGCTGCAGTGGATTGAAGGGAGCAACGCAAGGGCGGTTCGTGAAACAAGCAGTGGTAATTAGTCTGTTTGAAAACAATTCCGTTAAGCTTACTAAACACTTTAATCTGTAGATAGTACGCTATGGTGACGCGCTGCGCCATGTAGTAGGTTACTATACTATTATTTATAGATTTGGCGTTTAATTTCTACAACTCCATTTTAATTTATGTATTAATTTTATTATTATGTATTTCATATTCAATTTTTTTTGAAAATGCCATAATTAAGCGAAACAATTGTCATAATTTTTTTTTGTGTTTTTTAACAATAAAACACAACTTAGTAGACTCAAAAATCAGAATTTGATTTCACATTTATTACATACACAGTATAGTAATTAGTCACTTGCTATGATTTCCCCAAAACTTTTTGTATAAAAACTTTTAGCTATTATCGTAACGTATGTAGTTATAGAGAATAGTTTGGCAATAGTGCTAGTGGATACCTTTCTTTAAAAAAAATGTTATAACTGAATCATAGACAAATTCAATTGATTTTTTTTATTGTTCATTATTTGCTGAGAAACCGTGTGTCATACATACTATATCTAATATTGACAAAATATAAAAATAGAAATTTTGGCTATTTATACACACACGCCCACACACACACACTCACGCACACACGACACACATTAACCACCCTACCTTCGGGTTATTTTCAGGCATATTTTTTATAAACAAACTTAAAAAATCACAACTTTTTTTGTCACAAAATATTGTCAGGTATGAAACCTAACGAAAATTTGACAGTGTATCCGGTACGCTATAAATATTTTTGGAAAAGATATCATTTCTCGTGCGCATAGGTCATAGAGGTTAGCGCGGAACAGTGAAGGAAAACCGCGCGTATCACGTACGTTCGTACGTGTAGGGTGGTTAATATATATTGTTATTTCGTGTTAACAAGTCCCTTTAGGCACCCATCGGAATATTAAATAATTACGATGATTTCTTATTTCAGGGTGTATTTTATTATTATTGTACAATAAATGCAGAAATTGAAACGAAAATAAATGAAGAAAACATATTTATTAAAATTAAAATATGAAAATTATTTGCTGGAAATTAACATATCCTGTAAATTAATTATACGTGTTCTTTTATATGTTTTTTTATAATGTACGGAAAATTTTCAAAACATTTCCTTGTAGATATATTAAGAAAATAAATATTTTCAGAAAATAATTAATGTTTGGTTGCTGGTTATTCCTTTAAAAAAAAACTAAACGTTTTAAAAGCATAGATGTATACCTACCTACCGATACATCTACTTAGATTAAATGCAACATTTTTTGTAAAACGTTACATCAAGACGTCTTTCCTTCTGTCGATATAGTCATATGGCATACATTCTCGCACATTAACGCAGTTATTTGAAATAAAATATTTTCAGAATTTTCACAGCACGCCATTTGCCTACTAAAAACTCCCATTTCCCCTCCCCTGCCCCCCGGCCCGGCGCGCTGCTGCGACCGGAAAGGTTGTCAGCCCGCCAAGAAAGTATTCCATTCTCCGCTCGCAGCGCGCCGCGCAAAACTCTTACCATAAACACGATATTTCATGGGAGCCCTGCGAGGCATTCAACTTATTTTCGTTTTGTAGGTTGGTAATCTAAAGGCGGCTAAAATTCGAACTCAGAACGGAGTAACCGCCAAAATGAGAGGATACAAAATGGCGTATCAACCAGTTAGGTCCGTGAAAATTTAACGTTTTGGTTTAGGGTCTCTTTCATTTTTCGCGCCTTATCCGCGTCACGCTTTGAATGATGTGAGTTGGTACATTTTTTTCTCGCGACCGAAACGTCGTATGTGTCCTTCTCCGAGTAGCTAGAGAGGTTAAATTGTCGAATTACAGAAAATTCTTTCGGCTTGGTTTTTCAATTTCATAGCTTTTTTAGTGGATGTTTTTGTTTTACGATTCGAGTCGTGGAGCTTTTGGCGTACAATGACACTTATGCGTGACAAGGAAATGTACTTATATATTACGCATTCTCTTTTATCGTGATAATAAACATAAACAGAAATTAGTTGTACCTAAGTAGAACGGATATCAAAGAAATAACAAATTGGTTGGTTGGAGGATATTACATCATAATAATATGCCCACTAATGTACCTACAAGTATGTTATATAAAGCTACATGTCTGTGATCTGTACAAGAAATTTAATAACAATAATAAGTTATGTATTCATTTTTCAAATTAATTTAATTTGATACAGATTACGTAAGTGAAGGAGCTCTGGGTGAAGGACATTACTTATATATAACAAATAAAAGTACCAATTAGTCATATTTCTAGTTGTTATTAGGGGGTTGAATTAATTCTCGCCGTTTTTTGTAGTATTTTGAATTGAAAATATATATTTTTTTTAAAGTAAGAATTTATTCAAAGTATTGCCCTTCTTTCTCGACTACTTTGGCCCATCTTTCAGGAAGAAGTCGTATTCCCCTATAAAAGAAAACCTTGTCTTTTGAGGCAATCCAATTTTCAACCCATAACTCGACTTCTCGATAACTTTTGAAAATTTCTCCCGATAATCCATGCCGCATGGACCGAAACAGATGATAATCGGATGGTGATAATATGTTGGACTTCTTCAACAATAACTTTCAACTATCCTTCGATGGTAATTATTAACCGGATGAAAAGAGTGACAGACGAAGATCTTTTGATTAAAGTGGAAAAACAGCTTGTTAATAGCAAATGAGGGAAGATGATCGCACGTATCCTATATATAATCACTATAATAGAGAGAATAACAAAAGGTAAGGAAGAAAAATATCAAGAAAGAGCTACAATGACGTCATGTCGTATTAAGATGTCATCTAGAATTAGGACACAGAGAAGTTTATTTTCTATAAATGAATTTTAAAAAAAAAATTACAATTTTTTGTATTCATAATGACAGAAAATTAATCCCAATGCAAAAATAGATTGTCATTTCTATGTGAGAATCCTGGTTGCTGGAGTAGCAGAAAATTGGCATAATAATGTCATAATATAGTTCTTTAACGTGTCATGGTGATCATTAACTACAAGTTCTGCAGTAGAAATTTAACTGTCAAGTCATTAACTGTGGGAAAACTTTGTAAAGTGGACGCTCGGAGGACATGATTGTCCTTTCAGTGACAGAGTAATAACTGAGGTAAATATGAGCAAAACTGTGTACATAAATCATGTAAAATATTGTTCTTTACATTTTCTGTTGGTACTTATTCATTCCCAGAAACAAGTTTTCTTTTAAAACCTCTGCTCGTCATGGACAGCCCTTTAAGCGAAGGTGGTAGACCATTTTGGATTGTATGTTTATCTCGTTTGAAGTCACCATACATAATGGGCGTCCTTCTATTGTCTCCAAGTTGTTCTAAATGTGTCCAACATATTTTCCTTTCAATTATGACAGCACAATTATTTACATTTTGACATCTCAACAAAGATTAAGAAAAATATGGAAGTCTGGGTATTTACATGTCTTATGACCCGTCAAAGGCTGGTTAAGTGATCACTTTACACACTTGTTAACAAAAGCTTTCCTTATTCCAACAAAGATGGCTGTTATGAACTCACACGTGATGTGTAACGAGATTGATCAATATATCTACGAGTTCCAAAAATTTGAGTAGTGTGGTTGTCAATCATGGGTAGAATTGGTAAATGTTACAAGCGTGTAAAGGGAACACTTAACCAGCCTATGAAATGTCGTAAACCCTGTAAATGCCGTTACATATTTACAGAGTTACATATTCTTCTTCATCTGTTTTGAGATGTAAAAAAAACATACATAGTCATATAAACAAGTTCTCTATAATATTTGCAAGCGGGTAAGATATTTCGTATCATACACTCACACACACCCACCATCTCTTCTCTTTTTTCTTTTTCTCTCTTGATGTTCAACAGTATTCATAACATAAACGTGAAATTATTCAATTGGCTTTTATCATTGCCAATCTAAGTATTTTTTTAAAGTTTTTTGTGCAAGCTTTATAATTTCCAAAGAAATGAAATATTTGCATTTAGATTTACGGAAGGCTGGGGCGTGCATTATATGTATATAAACAGAATAGCTGTGACTATCCTAACTTACTAAGCAGTACCTAGCTTACCTGACTACCTACCTCCACTACCTACCTAGTAAGTAGTAAGTACCTACCTTGCTTACCTTACTACCTACCTCTCCTGCAGGGATGGTGAACCTATGGCACGCGTGCCATAGGTGGTACGGGAGACGATTTGGACGAAAGGAAAAATAAAGGTGATAATACAATAAATTAAAAGAAGTTTAAGAAGTATAACAATAAAATCAAAACATTTAAATAGCCATGTGTATTTTCTTCGTTCATCAATAGTTTCGCAAACGACGGAAACGAACGTTATGACGACATTCATGCACAAATAGATCGCATTGTTGAATACTTTTCTATTTATTTCTTTTATTTTGTCATTTATAGGTACCTACTTAGCTATTTTTTTCGATGCAAAAATGCTTTGTTTATATTAAAATCGGAAGTAACATGAGCATTTGATGTATTTTTTTTTATTTCCATGGCATGTGGCACGCGACATATTATCATATTTAAAAAAAATAGCACTCAGCCTCAAAAAGGTTCCCCATCCCTGCTCTACTGCCTAGCCTAATTAATTCTCAGTAACAGAATGCATACATGTATTTTAGTACTCAGTAACACTATTAATTTTCCACGATGCACATGATTTTCAATGAGTATTTATGGAAATTTAGTAGCATCTCTGCACCGAGACCAGACTCCAGTCTTCTGGGTAACTCGAGAGCTTGTATTATGGAGATGCCATCGGCTCGGTCGCATTGCACTCTGTCCTGTGCATAATGTGATGCGATAAGGAAGCTACCTGCTGCCTACTAAAGGGTCCGCCAAATAACTTTTTTTTTTTGAAAATGGGGCGCAAAACATCGAGTGTAGCTTCGGCTGTGTGGCACGTAGCGCCATCCTGTTGAAACCAAATGTTGCCAATATCCTCCTCTTCAATTTTTGTGAACAAAAATCCGTTCAACATGGCCCGATAACGATCGCCATTGACTGTAACGGCCACTCCTTGCTCATTTTCAAAGAAAAATGGCCCAATTATGCCTCTGGACCAAAATCCGCACCAAACAGTGACTCGTTTTGGGTGTACCGGCTTTTCAATGTATGCGTGCGGGTTTTCTGTGCCCCAAATACGACAATTTTGCTTGTTTACATACCCGCCAAGATCAAAATGAGCTTCATCCGAAAAGATGATTTTTTTGGCAAAATCGGCATCTTCTGTAAGTCGAATGTCGCAATATTTCCCAGCGTTGTTCAAGCGTATACACAACCATATTCGCTCAGCGGAAGGATAAAACTAATTATCTGTTAAATCAGACATGAGCTAAGTGTTACCATTCACGAAATAAGCACTAGTTAAAAAAAAAAACTTTAGATGGCGGACCCTATATATAGGTGCACCACGGTGATACCCAGAACTGCACTGATAAATCAATAATATGCAAATTAGCGCAGTGAGCATTTGCTACTCGCGACTAGATCCCAGAAAGGATAAATCCAATTTAGAACTTAAGGGCGCGATTTTAATATAAACATATAAATATCATTTTAATATATCTCGGTAAATAGCTCCTGTAATTAGAGATAATCCAGATTTTTTGAACAAGTATTTGGACACAATCAAAATGTTGTAAATAAATCATCTGGTCAAATTATAAGCTTAAATAATAAAAATGAAAATGGTATTTTCTGGCGTTTCTCATGTGTGTGATAATAATCCAGGATTCGGACCTCACATACTAATATAAGAGTTTCTGCTTGGTAAAAAGCTTCTTTACATCTCACCAATAGATGTCTCTAGTGAAGTTCTAGTGATTCAAGAACAAGGTTTCTAAATTGATTCATATATATAGAATTTCCAAGAATTTGAGTAGTGTGGTTGTCAATAATGGGTAGAATTGGTGAATGTTACACCTGTGTAAAGTGATCACTTAAACCAGCCGATGACGGTCGTCAGCCCCGTAAATGCCCAGACTTCCATATTCTTCTTCATCTTTGATGAGATGTCAAAAAATAATATTTTCAAACACTGTATATGAAGCTAGATCTACATATATTTTTAAGTTGTGGACGCTGAAAGATTAAGGAAGGGTAGGAACTGTTTCTAATTACTATTTTTATTTTTGGATGCAGACATTTTGGCTTTCAATCAGTGATTTTTCACTCTAATATTTTTTAAACATCACCCTGGGCTAGTTAGTGCCTGAAACGCAGGACTGGTGGATCACCTTACCTTTACGAATTGACGATTTAAAAAAAACTGCATCAACGATGCAGTGCCCTGTACACCATTGGGAGCGAAGAAGAATAAGGTTGTAAAGGTAAAACAAATCAGTGAAGGGTTTAAAGCATTTAAATACCTTTTTCATATGCTCAAAATAAAAGAATGAATGAATGGTGCAGTAAATCATTTATAACAAATAAAAGCCTAATCGCGAAATGTAAACTGGTAGTCCACAACGGAGTCCTGGTACCAAACCTAATGTATAGAAGTGAAGTATAGAGTTATCAAAAGAAAAATAAAAGTATACTGAATGCAGTATAGGACATAAAGATGTACATATGATAGATGTTTGGATGGTGAAATAAAGAAAAAATGCGCGGATGGGATAAGCATTATCGATAATATTAAGAAAAGTGGTGAGGCGTTCTATTCTTTCCGCGTACCTTTGTGTTTAAGCGGCATAATGATTAGTTAGTTAGTTACACGTTTAAAATATTTGAAGAAAAAAAACATTTTACGCCATTAAAATGTGCGTTTCAGCCTGCATTGGGGACTTTTCATTTTTTTACAATGGCATTTATGACCCATTGATTGATTAGACAAATATTTACAGTCCTTGTTACTTTTCGGATTGCAGGCTTCACCCATCAAATTTTCCCCACTAAATCCTACAGCCTTCACCCGGCATCCCGATTTTACTTCCGGCGCAGCAAAGCCTCCAGGGGCTGTCCCCCACAGAGCCTAAATCCACCCCTCGGTTCACCCACCCCTCTCACACAAAATGTGATATGCAAGGCTAGGCAACTAATGTGGATACTAAGGACTAAGCATTGCCCGTATTATATCCCAAGGGTGCGGAATATTTAGCATTTTTTATTACCTACCTAGGAACTTACTTTTGTTTTTAAACAACTCCGTAGTGTAATGGTTAGATTACTCTCAAAATGCATTTTAGATAATGTCCGTGAAACGATTTATTTTTAAATTTTAATTTGAATTTCACTTAAATACTATTATTTCTTAAAATGTCTTGTGACACGTGTTTTGATGCATTCCGCATCATTTTCAAAAACCCGTATGTTTGAAAAACGTGTCTCATTAGAATTCAATGAAATAGTAATTAATATTAACTATGTGATATTTAATTAAAAATTAATAGATATAACCACAAATTGACTGCTGAATTAATTAATGTTTTTTTCTCAGATCATCAGATTCGCGAAAAATATATTTTTTTTAAATACATGATCCAAAACTCAAGTTACTTCTCATATTTTAAAAATCGATCAATAAATTTAACATATAATAATAATAATAATTAATGTTGTCCTTTAGATATTTATGTAAAATGGGTATATACAAGATTTAGTCAATTTTAAATTGTGCAGGTATCTGGTCAGTAAAGTATGTATTCGTATATAGGGGAACACCTGATTCGTTCATGCGCAAAATAGGTAAAATTGAGTAATCTCAACTAAATTGATAACTTCTACCATAGGATTTGGCTGAATTACCGCAGATAGTAAATGATACGTCATAACATCCTTAAATAATCCTCCTTTTAAGGCTTTCGATATTTAGGAGTGTATTAAATGTTACCCTTTTCTGCTTTTACCACGACTCCCAATCTTCATAGATAAAATTTGGAAATTGAATGATACAATTTGGCAAATAGTATCAAATAATAAGATATGTGAATGATAAGGCAACGTTGCAAGTAGGTACGTACAGTATGTTCACAGTTATTTTAACTTAAGTTTTTTTTTAATTATTTATTTGGCAGTATAAATAATTTAAAATATTAATAAAATTAAAAAAAAAACTAGAGGTAGAAATAACTGATAACAGACTGTAACGTCTTACTTACCGTTTTATGACATATTTTGGCATCATAATTGTTATTTTTCTTAAATCGTACTGAGTCAATGAGGCTGGTTTTGTCATTTGTGCAAGGAGGATGCTCCAACTAGATATACGAACACAGTGCTGGCACGAACTAATTAGATATTTTTTATTGTGTAAGAAATAAGCCAAATTAAAGAACAATAAAATACGAATTAGTAGCACTGGTTCTTATTCGCAGGTATATTATATTTATCGCACAAAAACATGCTTGAAAATTTTTGTATTATAATTTAAAAAATTATATAAAATATGTGGTACGAATTAGGGGTAGTTCCCCTATGATTCATAATAAATATGTCAAAATGGACAAATGGAACGTACTTTTTAGCAAGTATACTTATGGTTCTTTTTCTTTTCTTCGTCTCTGTTGAGATATCTACTTTGTAAATCTTCTACTTTTTTCTAACCCTTGTTCACTCCCAATAGTGCATAGGGCACTGCATCGTTCAAGGTAACACTGCGTCAATACGCAGAGTTATCTTGAACGTTACTTACATATGAGTATCTACATGAAGGCAAGGTGATCAAGATATAAAATATAACGTTGGAGACATTAGCGATATTGGATATAAAATTTTAAGTACATTTTTTAATTCACAATTGAATTGAAAAAAATGTTGGCACAGTGACATTTCGGCTGTCCAAACTTAAAACACAGTAAGGGACATTTTGTTTGTAGACGTTTTTTTTTTGCATTTTTGGACTAAGTAGCATCTACTTAGTCCAAAAATGCAACAAAAACGTACTACAAAAAAAATGTCCCTTACTGTATTTTGAGTTTGGACAGCCGATATTGGATACGGGTGACATAACAGAGACACGTTTTAAAAAAAATTAAAATTGATAATTAATAAAACTTTTGTGAGATAAACTCATATTCATGTACAACATTTTGAGTGTGTCCAAATACTAAATCTGGATTATCTTATTACAGGAGTTATTTTCATATTACTTTTTGACATCTCATCAAAGATAAAGAAGAATATGGAAGTCTGGGCATTTCCGGGGGTGACGACCGTCATAGGTTGATTTAATTGGTAAATGTTACACGTGTGTAAAGTGATCACCATATTCTTCTTCATCTTTGATGAGATGTCAAAAAATATTATCATATACATGTAGAAAATTATCGGCTTCGTTATTTTTATATCATGTTTATACCATGTTTATTTT